>NC_053491.1:45218003-45539253 GCF_905171775.1 Rana temporaria
CTGTTACCATAGCCGGCAGGCTGATGCACACGCTCTATAGATCTCCTTAACCCGAGATCCTTCCAGTCTGGTAAGCGGCAGTAATATCACACTCTTTTGGCTGAAAATAAGATCCAGGCTTCTTCTAGATATTCCATTGAATATTACAGCGATTATTGGATTATTTCCTAGACGTTTCCTACTGCTAACAATTTCCTCACTTCATGTTTGGGACTTTGTTTTTATTTTATTTTTCTTACACAGTGGTTATTTAACACTTACCGTAGTTACTTTGGTAACAATTTGTTCACTGTTTTTTTTGTGCATTTATATGCACAAACATACATAGTTACTCTGATAACATTTTGTTCACTGTTTATTTTTTGCATTGTATATGCACAAACATATTGATTGAGTTAGGCAATCTCATCTAATCATTTGTTTTGGTTGCGCGCTTGTTTATTATTTGTATGTCTCTTTGGGCTTTAAGTATTTAGGCTTTCATGAGCAGCAGCACCATTCTCTGTTTGAATTTTTTCACTTACTACATAATAATTTTTATATTATTAATTTAATTTTACCTTCACTTTTTATTAGGTTAAGCGCAGAGGGCCTGATCCACAAAAGGGATACGCCGGCGTATCTACTGATACGCCGTCGTATCCCTGTTTCTATCTATGGAACTGATCCACAGAATCAGTTTCTCATAGATAGGCAGAAGATCCGACATGTGTAAGGGACTTACACTGTCGGATCTTAGGATGCAGTACCACGGCCGCCGCTGGGGGCATTTCTCGTCAAAATCCAGCGTCGGGTATGCAAATTAGCACTTACGGAGATCCACAAAGCTTTTACGCTTAGTTTTTTCTACGTAAGTATTAGTTTGCCGTCGCAAAATTAGGGCTGCTTTTACAAAGTGTAAACTGTTTACACCTTGTAAAAGTATACCCTTCTATCCCGCGTCGCTGTCATTTAAAAAAATTTCCCGCCGCAACTCTTTTTTTTTTACGCCCGTCGCAATTCTCAAAACCCGGCGCAACGTAAATCCGCGCAAAGCACGTCGGGAAAATAACGTCGGGAGCATGCGCAGTACGTCCGGCGCGGGAGCGCGCCTAATTTAAATGGGATTCGCCCCATTAGATTAGGCACGCCTTGCGCCGGACGGATTTAAGTTACACCGCTGAAAATTTCTAGGTAAGTGCTTTGTGGATCAGGCACTTAGGTAGAGATTTTGCGGCGGTGTAACTTAAATGGCAAAAGTTAAGTTACGGCCGTTTTTTGTGGATCAGGCCCAGAGTTCTTTTCTCTTTTTTATGGTGAATACTTTTGCAAGGCACTTCGGGAATATTCAGTAATATCCAAATTAACGAAAAAACGATTAACAAATATTTCCGAATATTTATAAATTCATAAAAACGAATATTTGGAAATTTTAATATTCGAAAAAAAGATAATAGGAATGAATATCCAAAAGAACGAGAATCCGAAAATAAGAACGAAATCCCGAAAATTTTAAAAATCAAAAAATATATATTTTTGGGGGATTTTCACATTTTTGGGTTTTCGTTCTTATTTTCGGATTTTTGTTCTTTTGAATATTCATTCTTATTTTCGGTTCTGAAATAATAGCTAACTAATAATAACTTAACTATTACTTACTATTACATTATAAGTATTGGAATTTCTTTTCAAAATTGCATAACGAATTAATAATAATAAATAACAATAATAATAATAATAATGAAAACTTTTTATTATTATTATTAATGTGGCATTCGTTATTTCAGATAATTCGTGCCTTCAGATAAATTTGTATTCGTTACGTTGAATAACAGCCAAATTGGAAAGGAAATTCCAATGCCTATAATTTAATTGCATAGTTACATAATAGGTGAGGTTGAAAAAAAGTCCATCAAGTCCAACCTATGTGTGTGATTATATGTCAGTATTACATTGTATATCCCTGTATGTTGTGTTCATTCAGGTGCTTATCTAATGCGTACACACCATCACTTTATGTGATGAAAAAAAAGGACATTTTTAAAAATGTCAATTTAAATGACCGTGTGTGGGGGAAAACGTTGTTTTATGTCTTGTGAACAACGATAAAAAAAAATTGAAGCATGCTTAAATTTTATGTGTCGTTTTTCAAAACGTCGTTTTTTGTTTCACAAAAATTGACCGTGTGTAGCAAAAAACGACGTTTAAAACGACGTTTTTAAACCTGCGCATGCCCAGAAGCTAGTTATGAAGCGAGCTTCAATAGAAAAAAGTGCTGAACGTAACCTCGCTTTGTTAGAGCATTGTGAAAAAACGATGGTGTGTAGGCAACGTTGTTTTTGAAAATTGAAGTTTTTTTCCATCACATAAAGTGATGGTGTGTACTCGGCATAATAGTTTTTTTGAAACTATCAATGGTTCCCGCTGAGACCACCGCCTGTGGAAGGGAATTCCACATTCTTGCTGCTCTTACAGTAAAGAACCCTCTACGTAGTTTAAGGTTACACCGCTTTTCTTCTAGTTTTAGTGAATGGCAGCGTGTTTTATTAAATTCCCTTTCGCTGAAAAGTTTATCCCTATTGTGGGGTCACCAGTATGGTATTTGTACATTGAAATCAGACCCCCTCTCAAGCGTCTCCTCTCCAGAGAGAATAAGTTCAGTGCTCGTAACCTTTTCTCATAACTAATATCCTTCAGTTCCTTTATTAGTTTTGTTGCCCTTCTCTGGACTCTCTCTTTAGTTCCAGAACATCCTTCCTGAGGACTCGTGCCCAGAACTGGACGGCATACTCCAGGTGCAGCCTTAATAGTTAGTTACTATTAGTTAGTTAATTAGTTATTATTTAAAATTTGGGGATTTTCATTCTTTCTTGTATTCATTCTTTGTTATTTTCAGATTTTCTTTCTTATTTTCGCATCTTCTAATTTTTTGATTTTCGAATTTTCGGATTTTCGAATTTTTTCCATATTTCCGGACTTAACATTTTTCGAATTTCGATCATAACGAATGACCCAAAAAGTGAAAAAAAATAACGAATTTGACATGTGCCATGTTACACCCTAAATAATATTGGACCAGATTCACATACAAATACGTTACGCTGCGGCGGCGTAACGTATCCCATTTACGTTACACCGCCGCAAGTTTACAGTGTAAGTGCCTGATTCACAAAGCACTTACCTGTAAACTTGCGTCGGCGTAGCGTAAATCCGCTCGGCGCAAGCCCGCCTAATTCAAATGGGGCGGGCACCATTTAAATTAGGCGCGTTCCCGCGCCGAACGTACTGCGCATGCTCCGTCCGTAAAATTACCCGACGTGCATTGCGCTAAATGACGTCGCAAGGACGTCATTGGTTTCAGCATTAACGTAAATGGCGTCCAGCGCCATTCACGGACGACTTACGCAAACAACGTGAAATTTTAAATTTTGGCGCGGGAACGACGGCCATACTTAACATTGGTTACACCACCTAGAGGGCATGCTTAGTTTTACGCGACGAATCTCTACGGAAACGACGTAAATTTAGATCGACGGGCAAAGCGGACATTCGTGAATCGGCGTAACTAGTCATTTGCATATTCTACGCCGACCGCAATGGAATCGCCACCTAGCAGCCTGCCTAGAATTGCAGCCTAAGATCCGACCGTGTAACACAGTTACACCTGTCGGATCTTAGGGCTATCTATGCGTAACCTGATTCTATGAATCAGGCGCATAGATACGACAATCGTATCTCAGAGATACGACGGCGTATCAGGAGATACGCCGTCGTATCTCTTTTGTGAATCTGGCCCAGTGTGCCATGAAACCTGGTCATAAAGGTGGATTTAGCTTTTTGGCAAAACCCTCCAAGACGAAACACAAGAAGGATCTCTCATCTCAGTTTTAATGGCAGACCTGGCAGATGTGGCTTATTCTGCATGGTTTTGTTTCAAAGATTAAAAATCCTTCTCTACTAGCTAAAAAAGCCACATTTTTGGTGACAGAACAAGACAACATCAACTCCCATTTCAATAACAATAAGCCAAGATTAACACCATCCAAAAATGGATAGAATTCAGTTAAAACAGCCCAGGTTGTATTGCCTAGATATGTTACATGGCGTGACAGCAGAGAACCGTCATTATAATCATGCCCTCTAACTGTCATAACCAAACACCCCTAAGCTTGTCAGAATGCAAAATCAGATCTTTAATTGGTAATAAAATAGACGTTGTCACCTTAGATATACTTTGTTCTCACATTCAGGCATGTAGAGTTCTTAGGCTGCACAGGATGTGTCATGTCATTAGCTCATACTGTCTCTGCACTATTTCATATTGGAAAACCTATTTGTATAAACTCACAGTATAACTCTAATTCAATATTATGGACTTATTATATGCTTTGCAACATACCATTTTGCTGAATTTCGATCATGTTCTGCATTCACTTTGTGTGGTCATTTTTACTTGATTTTGACCCTAATGCCACGTACAGACGATCGGAAATTCCGACAAAAAAAAAACGTGGATTTTTTCTGATGGAATGTTGGCTCAAACTTGTGTTGCATACACACGGTTACACAAATCGTGTTGGAAATTCCAACCGTCAAGAATGCAGTGACATACAAGCCGGTGACATACAAGCCAAGATCAATGAAGTTCAACAAGCAGTTCGGCTCTTCTGCTCGATTCTGGGCATGCGCGTCGGAATTGCATACAGACGAGCGGATTTTTCGATAGGGACTTTTTCCGTCGAAAAATAGAGAACTTGCTCTCAATCTTTATTTGGCGGAAATTCCGACAGCAAAAGTCCAATGGAGCATACACACGGCCGGAATTTCTGACCAAAAGCTCACATCGGACTTTTCTTGTCGGAATTTCCGATCGTGTGTAGGCGGCATAACTGTTTAACTGTTGTACAAAAATAACTTGAGTGTGCTGAATGAGTGCATTTTGTAGTGTACACTACGTACTTTTTGATTCCTATTTGTGCTCTTGTACTTTATTTTATTGTAATACTGAATAAAAAGATTGAAATCTAAATATTGTTTATGTTGATTGAGAGAATTAACCACTTCAGCCCCGGAAGAATTTACCTGCTTCCCGACCTGAGCATTTTTTTGCGTTTCGGCACTGCGTCGCTTTAGCTGACAATTACATGCGACGTTGTAACCAAACAAAATTGACATCCTTTTCTTCCACAAATAGAGCTTTCTTTTGGTGGTATTTGACCACCTCTGTGGGGTTTTTTTGCGCTATAAACAAAAAAAGGAGCAACAGTTTTGAAAAAAAAGCAATATTTTTTACATTTTGCTATAATAAATATCCCCCAAAAATATAGTGCCAATGAAATTCAGCCTGACCTGTGCCCATAAAATGCAGCCTGACCTGTGCCAATAAAATTCAGCCTGACCTGTGCCCATAAAATGCAGCCTGACATGTGCCCATAAAATTCAGCCTGATCAGTGCCATGAAATGCAGCCTTACCTGTGCCACCTCCACCCCGCACAGACTGGCATTCCTATATGCATCTGCCTGTCATTCAGATAGAAGACAGAGCGGTCCTAGCGGCTGCCAGGGCCGTACTCCATTTTGCTCTGTCTTCTGTCTGTGGCTGAGTGACAGGCCTAGTGCGATATCACCTGGCGCTTGCGAGAGACGGCTACGCCGCTGACCTGGTATTGTAACATGGCGGCGGGGGGCTGGCCTGTATTGGCTCCATAAGACTCAGAGACATTTCCCCCCCCATTTATTGGGGGGGGGGGTGTCTTTTGGAGGGAAAAAATATGGTAGTTTACTCATCTATGGACTAAACTAATACAAGAGGCCTTCAGATGACTTATAGCTAGATTCAGGATGGCGAGCGCATAGTTGCGGCGGCGTAGTGTATGGCATTTACACTACGCTGCCGTAATTTAGCGATTCTCAAAGTACTTGCCTGCTAAGTTGCGGCGGCGTAGCGTAAATCGGGCGGGCGTAATGACGCCTAATTCAAATTTAGCTGAGGGGGCGTGTTTTATGTTAATGGGGCTTGACCTGACGTGATTGACGTTTTTTTGGAACGGCGCATGCGCCGTCCGCCTACATATCCCAGTGTGCATTGCGGCAACGTACGCCGCACGGGCCTATTGGTTTCAATGTGGACGTAAATTACGTAAATCCCTATTCATGGACGACTTACGCAAACAACGTAAAATTTTCGAATTTCGACGCGGGAACGGCGGCCATACTTTAACATTACTATTCCAACTATTTGATGGAATAACTTTAGGCCTGATAAAGCGTTACGTAAATGGCATATCTGTACTGCGTCGGCCGGGTGTCATCCGTGAATAAGTGTATCTAGTGATTTACATATTCTACGCCGACCGCAGTGGAAGCGCCACCTAGCGGCCAGCCTAAATATTGCACCCTAAGATAGGATGGCGCAAGCCGTCGTATCTTAGAAAGGTTTAAGTGTATCTCTGTTTGAGAATACACTTAAACTTAGGTCGGCGCAGATTCCGAGTTAGGTCGGCGTATCTACTGATACGCCGGCCTAACTCTATGTGAATCTAGCTATTAGTCACTTATACTGGGCAAGCAGGTGGGACCTTGTCGTTTTGTGTCCCACTTTTGGGGTAAGAATATGGAAGCCAACAGGGCCTTCTATTCCAAATAGAGGAAATTATAAGGCAAGATTTACATACATAATTACATCACTTTCTCACTTAGGAATATTATAATGCCCATTTGGATAATCATGGCGCTCAGTCTCCCAGACACGCACCCAATGTATCACAACCACTCTCCTAAACGGTGCCTATCGCTACAGGTCAGAACCCTGCTTATGTAATATAAGGGATAGATGTGGCGTGAATAAATGATCTTTTAATCCACAGAGAAGCTGACTTGCTGATTGTCATTCCCTGAAAGCGTTCTTTCATCATATGAACCACATTTTTGTTGTATGTTGTGACAGTAGCCATTACTGTGTATGAATACGTATTTTTGTATTACCTTCTTCTTATGAATAGCCACAGTTGATTATTTTCTGCTCCTGCACATGCATATATGCATACGTATGAATGCTAATGCAATGAGTATGTATTTTTAGAACACAATAACCTATACTGCTAACAAAGCAGAGCGTAGTTGACAAATGCAGGTGCTGTACGAGGCCATTAAAAATCCGACGCTCTCGTTCACAGAGCAACGATGCGTCTTTTTCATCTGTCATGAAGTATCAGTTTGTCACTTACTTGTATTAAAGTTTCAAAGATTCATAGACTTTATATTTGGAAAGCCATTTTTTTTCCTCTTTTGATATGAAACTTTTTATGTGAGACAGGAGATCCGCTGACTTAATAGTCTCAAAATCAATAGAAGAATATGCTTCAGTCTGTAAATTGCTGTATTTAAACTCTCACTGTCAACAGTTTTAAAATGTGTTTCTATCTTCAAGTCCATTTTTTACTTTCATTTCCCTGGAAAGCATTTTTCAAGATCCTGTCTTATTACAATAGTGTTAAAATTCTACTTTTAAAAGATTAAAATGCCTACATCTTGTATAAGGGATACCTGGGTTTCTTTTTAGGTACCGTATTTATCGGCGTATACGGCGCACTTTTTTACCCTGAAAATCAGGGCAAAATCGTGGGTGCGCGATATACGCCGATACCCGCTTCTCGCACCGTGTTTGAATGCCTGCGCAGACATATACCGAGCGCAGTACACTCGGGTACATTCGGCCAGGCTCGGCTTCGCTCGTAAGTCACGCTCTGTGACGTTTATGCGTGAGAAGCCGAGCCTGGCCAAATATACCAGAGTGTACTGCGCTCGGTATATGTCAGCGGAGGCTTCAAACTGAGTGCGGGAAGCGTGGATTCGACATGAAGACAGCGCGGGAGAAGCTAGGAGGACAACACAGAGGCCGCAGACGGACGCCGGACCGGACGAGGCCGCTGATGGACGCCGGGCAAGACACCAAAACTGTAAGTAGTAAAATGTAATAAAATGTTTTTTTTTACAGGATTTTAGGGTCAAAATTAGGGGTGCACACTATACGCCGGAGCGCGCAATACCCCGATAAATACGGTACATAGTTACATGGGGCCAGATTCACAAAGGAGATACGACGGAGTATCTCAGATACTCCGTCGTATCTCTCAGAGTATCTATGCGACTGATTCATAGAATCAGTTACGCATAGATATCCCTAAGATCCGACAGGTGTAATTGTTTTACACTGTCGGATCTTAGGATGCAGTACTGTGGCCGCCGCTGGGGGGAGTTCGCGCCGTAAACCAGCGTCGGGTATGCAAATTAGGAGTTACGGCGATCCACGACGGTTTTTCGCGTTCACTATGTCGCTGCTAGTCTAGTTTCCCGTCGCAAATTTAGTCGTCGTTTTGGGTGCCCTAACTTTGCACAGCACACGTATGTGCTGTATAAAGTATGGCCGTCGTTCCCGCGTCGAAATTAAAAAATTCACGTCGTTTGAGTAAGACGTCCGGGAATACGGAAGTACGCTACGCACATCGCCGTTTCGAAAAAATGACGTCACTTCGCGCAAAGCACGGCGGGAATTTAGAAACGGAGCATGCGCAGTAGGTCCGGCGTGGGAGCGCGCCTAATTTAAATGGCACACGCCCATTTAAATTACGCGGGCTTACGCCGGAGGCCGCCATCATAGGTTTTCATTGCAAGTGCTTTGTGAATCAGGCAATTGCGATGAAAACTTGCGGCGGTGTAACGTATCTACGATACGTTACGCCGCCGCACTTCTACGTGAATCTGGCCCATAGTAAATAAATAGGTTAATAAAACCTGACAACAACACCTCTCCCACCCTCCTCATTTATTTTTTAAATCTATTTATGGATCTCGGATGCAGAAATGGGGCTCATTCACAGGGCCGGTGCTACCACTAGGCAAACTAGGCAGCTGTCTAGGGCGCACTACTGCCTAGGGGGCCCATCCACTGGTGTTCCTACTCTCTTCTCCCTGTAGCAAGCAACTAAGTCTCAGCATCAGCAGGCAGCTGCCACTCCGTTCGTACATAGGGGCACAGTTGTGGCAGAGGACTGTGTCTGTGTCCCGACTGAATGGGAGTCAGCAAACATACATTGATGGGCACTGGTAGGCCGCACTGATGGGCACTGGTAGGCTGCATTGATGGGCGCTGGTATGCTGCATTGATGGGCGCTGGTAAGGCTGCATTGATGGGCGCTGGTGAGGCTGTATTGATGGACGCTGTTAGGTTACATTGATGGGCGCTGGTAGGCTGCATTGATGGGCACTGGTAGGCTGCTTTGATGGGCGCTGGTAGGCTGCATTGATGGGCGCTGGTGAGGCTGCATTGATGGGCGCTGGTGACGCTGCATTGAGGTCTGGCTAGTAGCTCAGGATTTGAAATTTTGAGCCCTGCTCTACATCATATCACTTTCACATATAGGAAAGCATTGAGCTACTAAGGCTGGAGATATTACAACATGCCTCCAAGCCCTAGCGTTGAAAGATTACAATAATGAGCACAACTGCATTAAAGATTCCAATGCACGTCTCTATGCAAGTGAAATGTCAGTACTGGTCCCCAGGCGTCACTCCAATCAGAGAACAGGAGTTTGGGGGTTCTCTACATCATCTCTTTCACACACAAGAATGCGTTGAACTGCTAAGGGTGGAGGTATTAGCACATACGGTACCTTCAACCTTAGTAAAAAAAAAGGTACAATGAACATGTTCAGTAATTAAGGGCGGAAGTACAATGAATGTCAAGCACGTAGCATATGAAAATACTGTATGCAATTGGCATATACTTGAGAGAGGCAACTATAGCTCTGATGATTCCAGAGTGTATGTCCCTTTAAGATATCGCACAGCAGTCAGCTATAGCATATCAAGTTATCCCAAGCAGTACTGTAGTATAAAGTAGAGGCAAATTCAAATACAGTACTTAGAAAAGGTATATGTGAACCGGTTAATTCTAAGGCTGCATTCACACCTTTGCGTAGGCGATTTGCGGCATTTTGTACCAAGATTTGCCGCGACAAATTGCGGCATTTTGTACCTCGATTTGCCGCGACAAAACGCGTAGTTTTTAACCGCGGTTTTGTATAGGTCATTGTCGGCTATGGAAAACGCCGAAGCCGTCCGATATGCGCAACAAAAAAGGGTCCGGGACTTGTTTCAGCTTCAGGCGTTCAGCGTTTCGGCATTCGATGTGGAGATGTGAACCATCTCCATAGACAATAATGTTATTTTTCCCCTCCAGCGTATTGTAGCGTCGCACTTCAGGCGACAAAACACCTAGGTGTGAATGCAGCCTAAAGCAGCAAATGCAACATAGTATTGGTACTTATCCGTTTGCAGAGGATGAGAGTAAGCAGAGTATTATCACAGCAATTGGAATCTGTTCTGGAGGGTCTCCTGATGCGGATATCATAGGATGTCCCCAGCCACTGCAGTAAGATGGGCAGCGTGGATGGAGGCAATGGATAATTGACAGGCATCATGGGTCCAGATTGTGCTGCTCGTTTAGTTGAGGGGATATTGCCAGTAGTGGGTATGTAGCGTGGTCCGGCTACGGCTGACAATAATAGGACAGCGTGTACTATCCACGCTGTCCTCTTAATAGGAGGGAGGCATGCGTAGTGCATAAAGCACTAATCCGACCCTTAATTCCGCTTTCCACGCTGGAACGCACGCGGCGCCGGGCGATGACGTCATAACGCGGAACGAAATACAGCGACAAGAGAGCGCCTATTACACACTCATTCATTTGGCCAACATGTAAAATCAATAGGGCCAGATTCAGAAAGATCAGCGGATCTTTCTGCTAGCGTAACGTATCTCATTTACGCTACGCCGCCGCAAGTTTTTCAGGCAAGTGCTTTATTCGCAAAGCACTTGCCTGTAAAGTTGCGGCGGCGTAGCGTAAATCGCTCGGCGGAATTCAAATTCGGCTGGTAGGGGGCGTGTATCATTTAAATGAAGCGCGTCCCCGCGCCGAACGAACTGCGCATGCGCCGGCCGCCACTGAATCCCAGTGCGCATGCTCCAAATGACGTCAGCAAATCGTCATGCTTTCGACGTGAACGTAAATTACGTCCAACCGTATTCGCGAACGACTTACGCAAACAATGTGATGGCCATACTTAACATTGAGTACGCCTCAGCATCTTTAACTATACGCCGGAAAAAGCCGAACACAAACGACGTTAAAAAATGTGCCGGGCCGAGGTACGTTCGTGGATCACCGTAACTAGCTAATTTGCATACTCAAACCGGATTTCGACGGGAACGCCACCTAGCGGCCGCCGAAACATTGCAGCTTAGATCCGATGGCGTACTAAGACGTACGCCTATCGGATTGATCCCAGATGCCGTCGTATCTTGTTTTGAGGATTCAAAACAAAGATACGACGCGGGAAATTTAAAATTATGCCGGCGTATCAGTAGATCCGGCGTAATCCTTTTGTGGATCTGCCCCAATAATGTTTAATTAGTCAGTTCTACCACCAATGTCAATACTCAAACAGTCAGTTCCCCATCAGGTCCACTCTGACAGAGGGTGGGAGGTGCTTTTTCTGCCTGTGCATTATTTGACAGTGGGAGGAGTCATTTCTGCATATGTAGGATTTTATTGGTTGAGCCATGAGAGTGGACTTGATGGGGAACTGAGGCCCATATGTCATATTTACACTAGGTTCCTTCCATTCCATGACCATTGAGAGAACGACTCATTCATTCAGGTGAAATGAAAAATCAATAGTGTGTAATCATGACTGCTGACTTGCACATTGTTCAATATAATATATTGACCCGGAACAGCGGCAGCGTACACTGTTAATTAGAACTGAATATACAGCTCTGAACACAGTTGTGTCCTACTTTTTTTGTATGCTGCTAAACACAGTGCACAAGTGTGTGATTGGGTCCATACATTTGCTCAGTGCTGCATTCAGATGCATACAAAACTATGCGCCTGCGCACAGAATTTTTTAAGTCCTTGTGAATGAGCCTTTAATCTTCCTCCTGGTAAAATGTCTACGTGTAGCAGCGTTCTTATGAAATGTTGCAAATGTTCCTGGCACCTCCATAAAGAGCAATGGCCCATTTGGGCGCATCAGTCAAACAAGAGACAGACAGAAACATAGGGCCAGATCCACATACATTTGGATCAGCGCAGCGTATCAGAGATACACTACGCCGCCGTACCTTACCTGGCATATATTCGAATCCTCAGTGAGTTTGCGCTGTAAGTTACGGCGGCGTAGTGTATTTCTGGCGGCGGATTTGAAATTGGGCGGGTTGGGGGCGGGTTTCATTTAAATGAAGCGTGTCCCCGCGCTGAATGAACTGCGCATGTGTCGTCCAGAAATTTCCCGCCGTGCTTTGCGCGAAATTACATCGCAACAACGTCATTTTTTGAACTTAGACGTGAGTTACGTCCATCCCTATTCACGGATGACTTACGCAAAAAAAAAAAAAAATTCTAATTTCGACGCGGGAACGGCGGCCATACTTAACATGGCAAGTCTATCTATACGCCGCAAAATACCAGCTTTAACTATACGCTGGAAAAAGCCGACTACAGACGACGTTAGAAAATGCGACGGCCGCGCGTACGTTCGTGGATCGTCGTAAATCGCTAATTTGCATACCCGACACGGAAAACGACGTGAACTCCACCCAGCGGGCGCCGAAGTATTGCATCTAAGATCCAAAGGCGTACGAAGCCGTACGCCTGTCGGATCTTACCCAAATGCCGTCGTATCTTGGTTTGAGGATTCAAACTAAAGATACGACGCAGGAAATTTGAAAGTACGCCGGCGTATCAGTAGATACGCCGGCGTACTTTGTCTGTGGATCTGGCCCATAATCCCTTAATAGAATTTATGGAGCTTGTGCAGGCTTTTAGAAGACATTAGGACCAGTGATGGATGTAAACACCACCTCATTCTGGACAATAGTGAGAAGACCGTCAGTTCTACATCTCCTTCTCTTACCTCATCCTTCCATTTTGCTTTTAAATGTCCTTATTTCTTCTGAGAAATCCTCACTTCCTGTTCTTCTGTCTGTAACTCCACACAGTAATGCGAGGCTTTCTCCCTGGTGTGGAGTGTCATGCTTGCCCCCTCCCTTGGACTACAGGAGAGTCAGGACGCCCACTAACACACAGCTCCTTTCTTTATTTGCAACATAGAGAGCGTCCTGACTCTCTTGTAGTCCAAGGGAGGGGGCAAGCATGACACTCCACACCAGAGAGAAAGCCTTGCATTACTGTGTGGAGTTACAGACAGAAAAACAGGAAGTGAGGATTTCTCAGAAGAAATAAGGACATTTAAAAGCAAAATGGAAGGATGAGGTAAGTGAAGAAGGACTGCACTAAGGTAAAGGAAGATATTTAGGAAAAAAAAATTGTACCTTTACACACAGAAGGCTTTTAATTTTAATGCATAGAATGCATTAAGATAAAAAACCTTCTGCCGTTTCAACACCTTTAAACAGGCTGAAGTTTTCCAATGACCCTCTAAGAGAGATAATAAGCTTAACAAACATAACATTTTGGAGTTTCTGGACCAGGAAGTTGTTTTTTAGCCTTTTTCATTATCACACTGACTTTGCTGAACCAGAAAAGTTATTTGCATTTTGTATTGGAGCATCAGGTCCATTCTGATAAGGCCCAATTCACTGAAGCAATAACATTTATAGGTTGGAGTAGCAGTTCAGCAAAGTCTATGTGATACTTAAAAAATCCATTAGGACATATCGTCACTTAAAGGCCTGTCATGTAAAATTCTCATTAACCCTGAAGGACTTTCTCCTCTTTGGAGAGGGATATTCGCACACAGGTCTCAGAAATCAGTGCTACTTGTACTAGGTACTCCAGTGAAGGGCCATGTGCTGTCCAGAAACAACAGCCTAGTACTTGTAAGGTTTAGTAGTCAGTGTGGTATTTTGGTTCAGCAATAGCTGGGTAATACCTTAACTACTTCAATACCAGGCACTTTCCCCCCTTGCTGCCCAGGACAATTTTCAACTTTTAGTGCTATCGCACTTTGAATGACAATTGCGCGGTCATACAACAGTTTAAAACAAAATTGTTATAATTTTTTTTCCACAAATAGAGATTTATTTTGGTTGTATTTGATTACCTCTGTGGTTTATATTGTTTGCTAAACAAACTAAAAAATACAGATTACATTTTTTTTTCTTAGTTTCTGTTATAAAATTGAGTTTCCTCTTTCACTGATGGCCACTGATGAGCTGGCACTGATGGGCACTGATGAGGAGGCACTGATATGTAGAATATGGGCACTGATAGGCAGTACTGATGAGCACCGATAGGCTACACTGATATGCAGCACTGATTGGCACTGATAGCTGGCAGCTGGTGGGCACTGATTTGCAGCTGATGGGCACATCTCATGGGGACTGTACTGATAATCAATGTGCTTATCAGCACAGACCCCCCTCTTAACCCCCCGATCGACTCTCCCTGTCAGCGTGAACCGAGGAAAGTCGCTTACTGGCACTTCCTGGTTCACGCTGTGATCAGCTGTGATTGGTCACAGCTGATCACATGGTAAGGAGCCTCCATCAGGCTCAAACTACTGCAGGTTTTTTCGCTGATTGCAAAGAGTGAATGTCTTTACCTCCCTCTATGTTTCAGGCACATATTGTCCTTATTCCTAAACCTGGCAAAGATCAATCTCAGTGTGCCTCTTATAGGCTGATCTCTTTGCTAAAATATGATCTCACAATTCTGACCAAACTCTTAGCAACCAGGTTGCAGGCGATCCTCCCTTCTTTAGTCAATATCGACCAGACTGATTTCATACCAGGAAAGTCGACGGATATTAAAGCGGGGGTTCACCCTTAGAGGGCACTTTTCCCCCTTAGATTCCTGCTCGTTTTTACTAGGGGAAGCGGCTATTTATTTTAAAATATGTGCAGTACTTACCCGTTTACGAGATGCATCCTCTCCGTCGCTTCCGGGTATGGGCTTCGGGAATGGGCGTTCCTTCTTGATTGACAGTCTTCCGAGAGGCTTCCGACGGTCGCATCCATCGCGTCACGATTTTCCGAAAGAAGCCGAACGTCGGTGCGCAGGCGCAGTATAGAGCCGCACCGACGTTCGGCTTCTTTCGGCTACGAGTGACGCGATGGATGCGACCGTCGGAAGGCTGTCAATCAAGAAGGAACGCCCGCTCCCGAAGACCCATACCCGGAAGCGACGGAAGAAGATGCAGCTCGAAAACGGGTAAGTACTGCTCATATTTTAATACAAATAGCCGATTCCCCTAGACCGAACGAGCAGGAAGCTAAGGGGAGATTTTTTTTTTTTTTATAAATGGGTGAACTCCCGCTTTAAAGCGGTTCTCCACCCTAAAGTGGAGTCCCGCTGATCGGAACCCTCCCCCCCTCCGGTGTCACATTTGACACCTTTCAGGGGGAGGGGGGTGCAGATACCTGTCTAAAGACAGATATTTGCACCCACTTCCGGCCACACGCTACGGGCAAAAGACGGGCATTCCGTCACATCCCGTCTGTCGCCCGTTGTGTGCTGGGAACACTCGGCTCCCAGCACACAGCGTGTGAGCCAATCGGCGCGCATGCGCCGTAGGGAACCGGGCAGTGAAGCCGCAGCGCTTCACTTCCTGGTTCCCTCAGCATGGATGGCGGGGGGAGCAGCAGAGTGACGAGCGATCGCTCGTGCTCTGCTGCGATCGGCGCTGGACTCCAGGACAGGTAAGTGTCCTAATATTAAAAGTCAGCAGCTGCAGTATTTGTAGCTGCTGGCTTTTAATATTTTGTTCCCATGGCACAACCGCTTTAACCCATTTACAGTTACCCCATTCTGAGACCTCCACTAGGGTCCTGGTAATGTTAGACATTGATGGCATTTGATTCGGTGACCTAGCCTTATATGCCCGCAGTCTTAGAAGTTCTGGGTTTTGGAGTCGAATTTCGCAGGTGGATTGAAATTTTATATAAATGTCCGACAACACACAGATTAAATTGGGTGGTGCTCTCTCACCCCCCTTTTCAGTTGGGAGAGGTATGATGCAGGGCTGAACATTTTCGTTGACTCTTTTTGCCTTGGTGATGGTGCCTCTTGCCTCGGCCCTCAGACAGGCTGACCAGGTTAAGGGCATCCAAGATGGTACCATCCACGAAAAACTTGCCATGTATGTGGATGACCTTGTTCTGTTTTTCAATGATCCTGGTCCCTCTCTCCAGGAGGCCCTGCGGGTTCTCTTTGGTTTCACTGGCTGCTCCGGTCTTAAAGTTAACTGGGACGAATCTCGTATACTGCCAATTGACACTGGGCTACAATCTTGGCCAACCCCAATCTCTCATTATTATGGACTGACAAAATTAAATATCTCTGCATTTATATTTCACCATCCTCCCTTGATTATTGTTTATTGAATCTAGCACCACTAATACAAGTCATAAGGGCTATATTGAAGGCTTGGGCTCATCTCCCTTTATCTCGGATTGGGCAAATCAAATTATTTAAGATTAAACTTTTGTATTCCTGTATGTTCTTAGACATTCCCCTGTGTGGATACCCCACAAAAAAAATTATTTTTGGGGCCCAGGCCTGCCAAGATTTAAATTGACGGTACTACAAAGACCCTTGGGGGAAGGAGGTCTGGCTTGTCCTGATCTTCATAAATATTTCCTAGCTGCCTTGTTATCACATGCACACAATGGCTAATCTCAGAGTAATCCAATGCAGCGGTGGTTCTGGAGGTGGCCTGCTTGGGCTCCTATGAGGCGTTAAGAAACATAATTTACCGCGGGCCCTGCGCACCAACAGACATGAAAGCCGTTGTGAAAGCATGGCTAGCAGCTCATTCTTTACGTCCTATACCACCTGGACATATTTCATCACATAATCCTCTGAGACTATCGGAATTTATGTCAATACCTAATCCCAGTGTGTGGGCACTCAAATGTATTAAATATGAGGGTCAAAAATGTACTGGGGGCCAACTACAAACTTTTGAAGAGCTAAAACAAAAATATGACCTCACTAATTGACATTTTTTTAGGCTTCTGCAACTTACACATGCCTTCAATACCCAATTCGAGAATTCCCAGGTGGCCTTTTAAACTTAAAATTTAAAGGATTTGCTCAGGAATGACTCTATGCCCAAGACCTTGTCCCAACATATATAAAGTGTTATTACCCAATGTACGCGTTGGCCTAGACCAGGCATGTCCAAAGTCCGACCCGCAGGCCAATCGCGGCCCACATTCTGGTTTCAGACGGCCTGCTTGGTAATTTTGACATGTATATCTTTTGTGGCTCCCAATGAATCCCTGAGCGCCAGGGGCCACAAAAGATATATATGCTAACTGCCTTGGAGGGGGCGGCACGAATGCCATACACACAGAAGAATTTCCTGTTTACACGGCGACCTGTGTAAAAGGAAGTCCCGTCTTACGCGCTGCCATTGGACAACTGTTCCATCCATCATAGAAGGCGGGACTTTCTATTAAAGAGGCCACCGATAAAACAGGAGTTTCTCCTGTATGTCTGTTGGCGCTCATCCCACCACCTCCCTGTCTCCTCCAAGGCTGCAGATGGGAATGAATCGGGCTGCACTGATGGCAATGGCAAGTCTGCATTTATCACAATGGGAGTGCTGCATTCATGACAATGGGGGTCCTGCATTCATGACAATGGGGGTGCTACATTCATAACAATCGGGGTGCTGCATGCATGACAATGGGGGTGCTGCATTCATGTCAATGGGGGTGCTGCATTCATGACAATGGGGGTGCTGCATTCATGACAATGGGGGTGCTGCATGCATGCTGCTGCATGCATGACAATGGGGGTGCTAACAAAAAGAAGATAGTGCTGCGCTGTAAGTGGGGGATGGGAAAGGTGTAAAGGAAGTGAAGGGTGGTCTGTCTGTGGTTGGGAACAGTAGAAACAAAATGGCATCAAAAAATGATCAGTGAACTGACTGACAAAAGTATCGCAATTCTATGCATGAGTGCTAATATCATGAATTCTTCTTGGTATAATGAAATAAACAATAAAATAAGAGATGGAAAAATGAAAATAAAGATATACAATGTGTGTAACACAACACCCAAGTGGCTGTGATAAGCTCAGTGATAAGCTTGTGATAAGCTAAGCTAAAAGGTCCATACAGCAAAGCTTAATAGTAGGAACGGAAATCTGAATAATATTCAAAAAGTCCAAAATTGGAAGGTGCTGGTGTAGATCCCAACGTATAATGTGAAGAAAGGATGGATATCCAGTGATCCCTTTAAGGTGAGTGAGGATGTCCCCTTACCTTACTGCTGTAAGGTAACAGCATATAGATCCAAACACACTTTCCAATCGTGTCTGTATGGATGGTTATCCGAATGGACTCTAGTTCAAGGAAAACACAGGTCCCTCTTGATAGTCGCGTCCCGGGATGGCCAATAACTTGCACCCAGAGGGATGAAACACCAATAGTGTGATACCGTTTTAAAAGGTTTATTCAGCAGAAAAAATACATAAAGGTACTCACATGGTTTAAAATAAAATCAGGCATATAAAAAGAGGGGCAGTAGTTCGCCAACGTCACCTCTGGTACCTCTCAGTGGACTCTTACGTGTATTCGTCACTACACGTGACTTCCTCAGGGGGGTGCTGCATTCATGACAATGGGGGTGCTGCATGCATGACAATGGGGGTGCTGCATTCATGACAATGGTGGGTGCTGCATGCATGGCATTGGGGGTGCTGCATTCATGTCAATTTTGGGGCTGCAGATGGGCACTGATTAGACTGCATTGATGGGCACTGACCCTTATTTTGCGTCACAGTTCTTTATGTAAAATGTAAGATTTTTTTCCTGAAACTTCCTTATTAAAGTGATGCCCCGTACACACGACCGGGTTTTCCGACGGGAAAACTGCGAGGAGAGCTTTTGGCCGGGAATCCTGGCCGTGTGTATGCTCCCCTCGCAGTTTTTCCATCTGGAAAACTGACTAACCCGCCGGCAAAAAAAAAAACAGCTCTCTTTTTTCCCGTCGGGCTTCCTGACTGACTTTTTACCGTCGGAAATCCTGAGCGTGTGTACAGGGCATGAAGGTGTGTGTTATACTCCGATAGATATGGTATATCCAAATAACACGCCCAAGCTCATCTCTTCACCTCAGGGCAGTATATTAGTGCTCGGACAAACACACTTAGACCGAATTTTCATGGTTTAAAGGCAAAATGGTTGGCCCTCACGCATGTTCACTTCATCAAATCTGGCCCTCTTTGTAAAAAGTTTGGACACCCCTGGCCTAGACGCTCTAAAAGTCAGGTGGGTGACAGACTTCCCCACACTAGACTGGGAGGAAATATGGGGGTGCTCGGTCTCCCAGTTGGTTTAGGCCAGGGACAGATTAGTTCAGTTCAAAATCATACATAGAGTGTATTTTACACCCATGCGTCTACACAAAATATATCCATCTATACCCGACTCCTGCTGGAGGTGTCCCTCACTGGCAGGAGATTTTATTCATATTTTTTGGAAATGTTCCCTTGTTGAGACCTTTTGGACTGCAGTTGTTGAACAAGGTTCTGTTCTATCAGGAGATGGATTGGGGACAGTGGAACAAGAGGAGGATCAGAGAAGACAGGATCAAACCACCTTTTTACACAATGCAGAGGATTAACCTCTTAGGTTCCACAGTGAGTATAACAAGCATGCTTTACTGCATATACAGACTAATTTTACTGTTGTGGATTTAGTAACACTTTAGGGCTTAATTAAATCACATGTGTCTTATTTCAAGCTTGCTGTATGAATATACACATTTAAAAGCCTACTGTATGTTACATTCGCCTACAGCCATAAAAATGGCACTTTCTAAGAAATCTTTTTTTACCTGTCTTGCACCTGTACTGTGCTGATACCGGACCTGGTGGGGTGCTGGGGAGAGTAAAATTGTCAGTAAACATAGAGGCCGGATTCAGAAAGAAATGCCTATCTTTAGGCGGGCGTAGCGTATCTCAGATACACTACGCCGCTGTAACTTAGAGCGGCAGGTCCCGTATTCAGAAACAACTTGCGCTCTAAGTTACGGCGGCGTAGTGTAAATGGGCCGGCGTAAGCCCGCCTAATTCAAACTAGGCTGGTAGGGGGCGTGTTGTATGTAAATGATTCGTGACCCCACGTAAATGACGCGCTTAATGAACGGCGCATGCTCAGTATCACGTCGAATTTTCAAAGTAAATTACGCCCACTCAATGCTTAGTCGACGTGAACGTAACCTACGCCCAGCCCCATTCACAGACGACTTACGCAAACGACGTAAGCGACGCAAAATTCTACGCTGTCCCGACGTCCATACTTAACATTGGCTACACCTCATATAGCAGGGGTAACTTTACGCTGGAAAAAGCCTTACGTAAACTACGTAAATCAATGCGCCGGGCGCACGTACGTTTCTGAATCGGCGTATCTAGCTCATTTACATATTCTATGCGGAAATCTACGGAAGCGCCCCTAGCGGCCAGCGTAAATATGCACCCCAAGATACGACGGCGTAGGAGACTTACGTGGCTCGTATCTAGGCAACAGTGAGGCGTATCTGATTCTATGAATCAGGCGCAGAGATGCGACGCCTCACACTCTGGAGATACGCTGTCGCAACTCCTTTCTGAATCTGGCCCATAGTCTTTAGTTTTCCTTCATGTACTTCTAGCTACACCTTATTATATGTAACCCTGTATGATATTTTTTGTTATCTGTTGTAGTTTTTTGAGTATCTGTTAAAAGGCTGTCCGGAGACTTAGGTAGTCAATAGGAAAACCTTTTCCCCTCATGCTCAGACTGAAATATCTAAAAGGGAATACAAGTAGTTGAAATAAAAATCATAAACAATTAAATAATCCCTGAGAAAAATTGCTGAACCATTATAACAAATCAAGAGTAGAGCTTCAGGTTATTTTTAAAAACTACTGACCAGAATCACGCAAGTCATAAAAGCACTGCTACTTCTGGTCTTTGAAGGGTTTAATATAATATATGAATTCATTGCAAAGATCCTGATTGCCTGATAATAAGTGTATATTTGCACATATCTCATAATGTTCTTTTAGAGTTAAAAGTCATGTAGTTAAAACAAGCAATGAAAATTTACTTTGAGAACAACATTTCAGAAAAGGGAACAGTGTATTCCAATAACTCAAACGGAGTAGCGTAGTAACAGTTGGCTGTGCGGTACAAATCTTCGATGACTTCAATTAAGAGCTGTAAGCACAAGTTAGGATAAATAAATCCAGAGGCTTGAGTTTATCATTGAGTTAGGTATTTGGTAATAAAGAAATGTTAAAAGAATTAGGGGGAGAAGAAAGCAGGTAAGCAAGAAAGGGGAGGGCGGGGAGGGGGTAGATGTAGGGTTTCCAGAGGGTCAGCAAAAGTCGGTCTTTACCACGTAGGAGAAAGCTGGTACAATAACTAATTTCTGACTAGAGTTTGAAGCCTGACGAGAGTAAGTGGTTCAATCACGGTTGCCAAACTTTTATGTGTTTCGATACTTTGTCTAGTATACTCGCTTCAATTGCACTTTGGATCATGGCTTGAGGGACTCTGTGTTTAGTTTCAATAAGGCAAAATGTTGTGGTTTTCCAAGTCTTTCCAATAGTTTGTGTAGAGGTCATGGTGACTGGAGCAGAAGTTTAAATTGTGCCAATGTCAGCTTGGATGGGCATTTATTCAACAGGTCTATCTGCAGGTCTGGATAAATGGTGATTGTAGGGGTTAAATTCATACCATGTGGGGGACAACATCTCTGCCCACCAATCAGATACAAATATAATGCATATGCATATTATATGATAGATGCGTTACATGACATGGTTCCTTTACTATAAGGTGAAAACCTCCTTTAGTCATTTAACAAATCATAATGATACACATATTATAACAGTTCCGCCTGCTGCAGCCTCCCCACCTCTGCAGTCCGGCGGCGCCTGCAGGGACTCCCGCTAGAGCCAAGAAAGCGGTCCCTTTGTGGCGCTGAGCCTAGGAGCTGACCGTTTGGCACAAGGTGAATCATCTGCCTTAGGGTTCCTATCTGGATGGGACACCCAGAGCCCGGAGCCAAGGAAGGATTCGTTGGGAGAGGAGCTACACACTACCGCTGGGACCTCATATTATCCGTCAGGGTGGATATTGATGCCTGTATGACCTCATCTAACAGGGGGTCCAACACTTCTGGTAAGAGTATTTACTTACCACTTTTGGTGCGACTGTGAGGAACAGTTACGTCCATTCAACTCCCAAAAAAATCGGTGGTGGATTCTTCTCTTCACTTGATCATAATTTTTGTCGTCACCATATAAATTTGGACATTATCACAGTATCACGTTTTTGAACACTAATTGAATTAATTTTCTATTACCATTTTTTGTGTGTTATTTTGTTGATATCTCTTGAGAGGGGTATTAACCTTATATATATATTTATATCTAGTTGACACTGACTTATGTTGTGTTTAACTTACATTCATATCCACATTTAAACTAAATAGTGTTTTTTTTTTTTAGCGCTACCTACCCTCCCCTTTTTCTTGATTTTGTTTACATGAGTATCACATGTTTTTTAGGTGTGCAGCTTTTCTTTAAAAGTCAATTTTTATTTATCAATTTTTTTGTTCTTAGCGCAGTATTTTCCTTGTTTATTGAATATTATAACATATTACTTATTCATGATCTATAGGAAAGCTTGCTCAATATGTTTGCAGCATACAATTTTCCAGTAGACAAGAAGAAGTGTAGAGAAAATACAAAAATCTTTTTTTAGATACTACTGGGCATAATTACAGTACCTAGGCCTCCACAGTCATAAAAGCATGTAGAAGCGTAGTTCAGTACAAATTTAGCAATTTTGACTAGGACCAGGTACCATCGTGACCTTACCTGATAATTTGTTTCTAGTATGGTTATATTTTGGGAAAAAGACTAGGGGCCAGATTCTCGTACATCCGCTTATCGTTGCGCGTGCGTAACGTATCCGATTTACGTTACGCCTCTGCAACTTAGACGGGCAAGTTCTGTATTCTCAAAGCACTTGCTCCGTAAATTGCGGTGGCGTCGCGTAAATAGTCCAGCGTAAGCCCGCCTAATTCAAATTTGGAACAGGGGGGCGTGTGTTATGTAAAATAACCATGACCCAACGTGATTGACGTTTTTCATGAATGGCGCATGCGCCGTCCGTGGAAATCTCCCAGTGTGCATTGGTCCTAATACGCCGCAAGGACGTATTGGTTTTGACGTGAACGTAAATTACGTCCAGCCCCATTCACGGACGAGTTACGCAAACGACGTAAAATTCTCAAATTTCGTCGCAGGAACGACAGCCATACTTAACATTGGTACGCCGCACTTACGCCACTATATAGCAGGGGTAATTTTTTCCCCAGGGAAAAGCCTAACGTAAACGGCGTAACTGTACTGCGTCGGCCGGGCGTACGTTCGTGAATTCGCGTATCTAGCTGATTTACATATTTTGATGCGTAAATCAGCGTACACGCCCCTAGCGGCCAGCATAAATATGCAGTTACGATTCGACGGCGTAAGAGACTTACGCCTGTCGGATCTAAGGGAAATCTATGTGTAACTGATTCTAAGAATCAGGTGCATAGATACGACGGCGCAACTCAGAGATACGACGGCGTATCTGGAGATACGCCGTCGTATCTCGGTTGTGAATCTGGGCCCAGGTCGTGAAGCAGAGCTCAGCCCAATCTTTTGGGTCTAGGGAAACACTGAGGTATTTCACCCATTGTTTAGTGTAAGAAGGCAATGCAGTGGCCTTGTGGATCATTGGTACAGAAATATTCAAAGATTGACAATTGGTCTAAAGTTGTGAAAGGTCTAACCTGTGTGGAATATAAATGTTTGATTTGGAGATTGCAGAACACTTCTGTGTTGGGCAGATGATTTTGTCATTTAGCAGTTGAAAAAGCTTGATGGCGGTCAATGTTGTTAGATGATAAAATCTGGTTAGATTGAGTAATGACTAATGCCCCGTACACACGATCGGAATTTCCGTCGGAATAAACTCAGACGGATTTTTCTGACGGAATACCATTCAAGCTGTCTTGAATACACACGGTCACACCAAATTCCGACCGTCCAAAACGCGGTGACGTACAACACTACGACGAGCCGAGAGAAATGAAGTTCAATGCTTCCAAACATGCTTCGACTTGATTCTGAGCATATGTTTTTTCCTCTGTCGGAGTTCCATACAGACGAACGGAAATTTGTGCTAGAAATTTTTTTCATCGAAGAAAAAAAAAAAAAACATGTTCTCTTTCTAAGGCCGTTGGCACACACACGGTCGAAATAGCCGATGAAAAATGTCAGTCGGCATAAGCGTTAACATTTGCACGAAACGCTGCTACCTCTTTGTCCTCTGCTCCATCTGTTAACCACTTGTCATATTAAGCTTCAATAAAATAATTTTTGGAAGTGCAGCCGTCCAGAATTATTTCCTTATGTTACACAGCATGCGAGCTGGGCTAGCACCTGGCTACTGTGTTTGGGGATTAACCAGAGACTCATTAACCTGGAGGGGCTTTTCTTGTTTCACTGATTAGATTGAGATTGGCCAAATCCTGAAATGATGTGGGCAAAGCAAAAGCTGGGTAAAATCATTTTGAGAAGAGGAGGTAATGGAGTATGGAGAGAGAGAGGGAATGTCATGTGACTGGACTGGATACACTTATACTCGGAAAGGTGTAAGCCAGAGTATGTTTTCTATAAGATTCCAAGCCAACCCAAATGGGGATTTTGTGGGTTGCATAGAAATTGGTGATCTAGGCTAATTGGGCTGCATAATAATATTTTACAATATTTGTCAGTCCAACCCTTCCATTTAGCTTGGATATAATCATTCAGAAAGCTATGGCCTGATATAGCCCCAGATATATCGTGTTACTCAGCATTGCAGTATGCATATGTAATATGCTGGGACCAATATATAGGTAAAACTCAAAAAAGAGTAAAGACATTGTGAGAATTGTCATCTTTACTGTTGCTGTTATCCATCCCATCCAGGAAATATAGAGTTGGGACCAGCGAGTCATTAGAGGAGTCAGATGGTCTAGCATAGGGGATAGCTGGCTTTGGTAGAAGGGTAGGAGTTAGTCAATTAAATGCCAAATTATGGTTATGATGTGTCACCCATGCATAGGGGAATCTGCCTGCACTCTATTTCCGATAGATATAAAGAAATATTAAGGGCTTTCAATCTTGGTTAATTTCAAGTCCTGACACTTGATAAAAAATGTTCTAAAGTCTGTAATAAGCTGGGCACAACATTCTTTTAGAACTGGTTTTAATTTTTTATTTCTTAATAGACAAATAGCAGTGTTTTTCTACATATTAACCACTTCAGCCATGGAGGATTTGGCTGCCCAATGACTGGGCCATTTTTTGCGATTCTGCACTGACAATTGCGCGGTCGTGTGACGTGGCTTCCAAACAAAATTGACGTCCTTTTTTTTCCCACAAATAGAGCTTTCTTTTGGTAGTATTTGATCACCTCTGCGGTTTTTATTTTTTGCGCTATAAACAAAAATAGTCGACAAAATTGAATAAAAAGCAATATTTTTTACTTTTTGCTATAATCAATATCCAACAAAAATATTTAAAAAAGTAAATTTTTTTCTCAGTTTAGGCCGATACGTATTCTTCTACATATTTTTGGTAAAAAAATCGCAATAAGCGTTTATTGATTGGTTTGCGCAAAAGTTATAGCATCTACAAAATATGGGATAGTTTTATGGCATTTTTATTAGGATTTTTTTTTTACTAGTAATGGCGGCGATCAGCGATTTTTATCGTGACTGCGACATAATGGCACATCGGACACTTTTGGCGCTATTTTGGGATCATTCACATTTATACAGCGATCAGTGCTATAAAAATGCACTGATTAATGTAGAAATGTGACTGGCAGTGAAGAGGTTAACCACTAGGGGGCTAGGAAGGGGTTAAGTGTGTTCTAGGGAGTGATTCTAACTGTGTGGGTGCAGGGCTTACTGTGATACGACACTGATCACTGCTCCTGATTACAGGGAACAGACGATCAGTGTCCTGTCACTAGGCAGAACAGGGAAACGCCTTGTTTACACAGGCATCCCCCTGTTCTGCATCTCTTTGACCCGATCGCGGGACACCGGCGGACATAGAGTCTGTGGGTTCCACGGGCACGGTCATGGGGAGTGCGCCCGCTGCACGCATTCTTAAAGGTACAGGTACACCCATTTTCCTACCGCTGCCATTCTGTCTACGTATATCTGCATGCAGTGGTCGGCAAGTGGTTAAATACTTACTTTCATAAGTATGTTGGTTTTACTCTTAAAGTATAACTTTCTTCAAATTTATTGATCACCAATGTCATGAATAAAAGTGAACAGGAATAGAGGTAACATTTTGTGACACTTGCTCCTGTGACAACAGTCTGAGGCCTCGTACACACGACCGTTTTCCTCAACAGAATCCATCAAGAAACTTGGTGGCAGAGCTTTTTTGCCGAGGAAAACGGTCGTGTGTACGTTTTTCATCGAGGAAATTACGCCGCAAACTGTCAATGCTTTCGACGTGAATGTAACTTACGTACAGCCCTATTCGCGAATGACTTATGTAAATGACGTAAAATACGACGCTGTTCGGTCGTTTCCGACGTCCATACTTAACATGACTTACCCCTGCTTTATGAGGGGTAACTTTACGCTGGAAAAAGCCTTACGTAAACGACGTAAAAAAATGCGCCAGGCGGACGTACGTTTCTGAATTGGCGTATCTACCTAATTTGCATATTCCTCGCGTAAATCTACGGAAGCGCCACCTAGCGGCCAGCGTAAATATGCAGCCTAAGATACGACGGTGTAAGAGACTTACACCGGTCGAATCTTAGGGAAATCTATGCGTAACTGATTCTACGAATCAGTCGCATAGATACGACCCCGCACACTCAGAGTTACGATGGTGTATCCGGAGATACGCCATTGTAACTCCTATCTAAATCTGGGCCCTAATTTTTATTATGCCAACAGCTTTTTTAAAGGCAGAACTAATACATGGTATGGCCATGGTATCGTGGCTTCAGGTTCCATAACACACAGTTTGCCTGTGAATGTCTATTTTTTAATTAAGTTACCCAAAATAGTGCCTCTAAACTGTATCCCTTCATTTGATGAAGTACTGTTTGCTCCTGCTTTTTGCTTCTGCTATGTTCAACCTATGAATTAAATTACAGGGAATGGGTTCCACCATTAGTGCTGTAGGATAATATTTCCATTGCAAGTTTATGGGGATCATAATTCAAGGTCCATTTTAAGGAAGCCTCAGTCCAATCTATATGCAGCCTGGGTGCTTTTCTGATGGATCTCCCTTGATGATAAACAGATTTTTACTATTTGTATCAGAAAAGCCTACATCTGCCAGGCTGCAACAGACAGAATATGGAGAAGTATCTGAAAATTAATCATGCAGCATGCTCAGATCATTATTGGTACACATATACATAAGCACAAACCAACAACTAGAAATTGATTTCATACTTCAGCTGAAAGCTAATCTGCCAGAGCTTTGTACGGGATTTGTATAACTAGTGTATTGATTTCTAGGCACGCAGCAAGATAAGATACTGTATCTGGTTCACAGGTTGCCTTTGAATGAAAGCTGCTAAAGAAGCCCCACAGTCAGGCGTTCGTAAGCACGCATTTCATTTCTAAAAAGACACTTTAGGGTTGAGCTTATTAACCACTTAAGACCCGGACCATTATGCAGGTTAAGGGCCTTGCCCCTTTTTGCGATTCGGCACTGCGTCGCTTTAACTGACAATTGAGCGGTTGTGCGACGTGGCTCCCAAACAAAATTGGCGTCCTTTTTTTCCCACAAATATAGCTTTCTTTTGGTGGTATTTGATCACCTCTGCGGTTTTTATTTTTTGCGCTATAAACAAAAAATAGAGCGTCAATTTTGAAAAAAAAAACACTGGGGTAGATTCAAAGAGCAATTGCGCCTGTGTAACCATAGTTACGCAGCGCAATTGCTTACTTGCCTTGGCGTATCGAATGCCCCTGATTCAGGAACCTCGATACGCCGACTGCAGCCTAAGAAATGACTGGCATAAGGCTCCTTATGCCGTCATATCTTAGGCTGCATTCTTACGCAGGCCGCTAGGTGGTGTTCCCGTTGTGGTCAGCGTATAGTATGCAAATTGCATACTAACGCCGATTCACAACCCTACGCGAGCCCTGCGTACGCAGTTTACGTTGTTTGCGTACGTCGGTTTTTGCGTAAGCAGGGGCAGCCAATGCTACGTATACCCGTCGTTCCCGCCTCATCGAAATTTGAAATTTACGTTGTTTGCGTAAGTGAATCGTGAATGGCGCTGGACGCCATTTACCGCAATGCACGTCGGAAAAGTTTCCCGACGGAGCATGCGCACTACGCTCGGCGCAGGAACGCGCCTAATTTAAATGATCCACGCCCCCTACGGGATCATTTAAATTGCGCGCGCTTACGCCGGGCATTTTGCCGGAGCGCCCACGCAATTTACGGAGCTACTGCTCCGTGAATCAAGGGTAGCGCAGATAATTTGCGGGAGCGCAGGGCAAAAACGGTGCCCTGCGCCTCTGTAAAAACTGCGCAAATCTACCTGAATCTACCCCAATATTTTTTACTTTTTGCTATAATAAATATCCCCAAAAAAATATTCTTTGTAATGAAAAAAGTTTAATGAAGAGATGTTAAAAAGGAGATAGTTTGGGCATTCTGGAAATAGAGGGGGGATAGACAAGACGGGATCAAAGAGCCTTTTTACACAATGAAGAGGATTAACCCCTTAGGTTCCACAGTGAGTATAGCAAGCATGTTTTACTGCATATACACACTGATTTTACTGTTGTGGGTTTAGTAACATTTTATTAATCTTGGAATGTAAAACTTAAATTAATGATTAAAAAATAACCTTATTAAACAATTTAAAATTCCCCTCACCTGCAGATTTCATGTCTAAAACACAAATCAAAGTAACTCTGAAGAGTCCAGAAGAGTCCTAAATCATCTAAAAAAATAAAATTAACCCTTGCATGGACAGACATATGCCCTTTTTTCTATATAGGATCACTAATTCCTTAATTGAAAATCCATTTAAACAGCTGGAGTGTGAGATGTCACAGTTTTCCCACTTATAAATATGTTAATGGCTAAACTTGTCATTGGTGCAATGTAATAGTTGTGAAATCGTAATCATTTCTAATGAACCAGGGCTGTTAACTTACCAACCCCCTACCATTGCAGGGAGATGTAAAGAAGCCCGGTGAACTTCAACATGGCTTGGTGCCTTTAAAGAAGGGCGTGTTTTGCCTCCCTTCATCCCGTTAAAAAGAGCAGCAGCCTAGTGCTTTTTAAATACAGGCTGCTATCAGTTAACAGAGGGGCCGTGCGTAGTATTACCAGGCTTTATCACGAAACCAAAGTGCGTGGAGCACATATGTGCATGTTTGTAAGCTGTTTTTTAATTCTGTAAGTATAGCTAACAGAAGTTCAGATCTACACTAGAGCACACAGATTTCCATGGTTTCCTGAATCCTGGGAATGCTCCAGACGTGAATTAAAGTAAATTGATCCACTTGTCTCTAAAGCACAAGACTTTAAATCCACCATCCTCCCCAACAGCCTTTTAAATTATACCAGTCAATAGGTGTAGATAGGCGTAGATAGCTAAACTTGCCTTATGCACAAAACAAACTCCATCCGGTGCCCTTACAGAAATCTGTACAGCTATCTGAAAGCTCTAAATCCCAAGACACTGTCCTAGGCAGTTGCAATTTTCTGAATTTCTGGTCAAGCACAGGTCTATTCTACAGGGTGAGCCATTTATATGGATACACCTTAATAAAATGGGAATGGTTGGTGATATTAACTTCCTGTTTGTGGCACATTAGTATATGTGAGGGGGGAAACTTTTCAAGATGGGTGGTGTTCAAAAGTGGTGGCCATTTTTGAAGTCGGCCATTTTGAATCCAACTTTTGTTTTTTCAATAGGCAGAGGGTCATGTGACACATCAAACTTATTGGGAAATTCACAAGAAAAACAATGGTGTGCTTGGTTTTAACGTAACTTCATTTGTTCATTTACAAGTTTCTCTTTGGTTACAGCCATTGACATGTCGCCGAGGTTAACATGTGCGGAGCGGATAGAAATTGTGTTGATGTCTGGTGAATGCAGTAACTGGGTCATTGCAGCAGATTTCAATGCAAGACAGCCTACGAGACCACCCATCTCCCATGCTACAGTTAGCAAACTGCTTGCTAAGTTTCGTGAAACTGGTTCAGTGTTGAATTTTCCAAAATGTGGACGCATGAAATCTGTCACTAATGAAGAAACATCAGTGGCTGTCCTAGCTTCATTCAGCAAGAGCCCACAGCGTAGCACTCACCGCATGTCACTGGAGAGCACATTGAACACATGTTATAAGTGGTCAGAAACTTGTAAATAACTCATGAAAGAATAAAGTTACGTTAAAACCAAGCACACCATTGTTTTTCTTGTGAAATTCCCAATAAGTTTGATGTGTCACATGACCCTCTTCCTATTGAAAAAACAAAAGTTGAATTCAAAATGGCCGACTTCAAAATGGCCACCATGGTCACCACCCATCTCGAAAAGTTTCCCCCCTTACATATACTAATGTGCCACAAACAGGAAGTTAATATCACCAACCATTCCCATTTTATTAAGGTGTATCCATATAAATGGCCCACCCTGTATACTGCGACTTCTTGGTTGAGGGACACTTGCATTCTGTTATAGGAAGTGAGAGAAGAAAATGGAAATTTGCGTATCACAAGCTGACTGCTGCCAGACGACACTGTTTGGGGCAGCCTTTCTCAAACTTTTTAACATGGAGGAACCCTTGAAATAACTTCCATGTCTCAGGGAATCCCTCCTTATAATTACTATATATACAGCTTACAGTACATTAGCATTATGGTCACTTGGAAGAATGCCCATTACATTTGTGGTTACAGTAAAACCTTTGTTTGAGAGTAACTTGGTCTGAGAGCAGTTTGGAAGACAAGCAAAATTTTTAATACATTTTGACTTGATATACAAGCGATGTCTTGATATACAAGCAGGGCCGCCATCAGGGGGGTACAGGCAGTACACCTGTAAGAGGCCCCAGGGGCCCGGATGGCAACCCTCTTTTTTTTAATTTTTAATTTTATAATTTTCAAAAAAATTATATATATATTTTTTATTTATTTTTTTGGTTTTATTAACTACTTGCCGACCAGCCGCCGCAGTTATGCGGCGGCAGGTCGGCTGCGTGAGATCACGTAGATATACGTCATCTCGCGTTTCAGCCAATAGGGGCACGCGCACTGCCGAAGGTGGCCGGGCACCCGCGATCGCTCGTTACAGAGCGAGAAGCGGGAGCTGTGTGTGTAAACACACAGCTCCCTGTCCTGTCAGGAGGAGAAATGCCTGATCGTCTGTTCATACAATGTATAAACAGCAATCAGTCATTTCTCCTAGTCAGTCCCACCCCCCTTCAGTTAGAACACACCCAGAGAACATAATTAACCCCTTCCTCGTCCCCTAGTGTTAACCCCTTCCCTGCCAGTGGCATTTTTATAGTAATCAATGCATTTTTATAGCACTGATCGCTATAAAAATGCCAATGGTCCCAAAAATGTGTCAAAAGTGTCCGAAGTGTCCGCCATAATGTCGCAGTGCCGGAAAAAAAAAATCGCTGGTCGCCGCCATTACTAGTAAAAAAAAATTATTAATAAAAATCCCATAAAACGATCCCCTATTTTGTAAACGCTATGACTTTTGCGCAAACCTATCAATTAACGCTTATTGCGATTTTTTTTTACGAAAAATATGTAGAAGAATACGTATTGGCCTAAACTGAGGAAAAAAATCTTTTTTTTATATATTTTTGGGGATATTTATTATAGCAAAAAGTAAAAAATATTCATATTTTTTTCAAAATTGTCGCTCTATTTTTGTTAATAGCGCAAAAAATAATCAAAAGAAAGCTCTATTTGAGGGAAAAAAAGGACGCCAACTTTGTTTGGGAGCCACATTGCACGACCGCGCAATTGTCAGTTAAAGCAACGCAGTGCCGAATCGCAAAAAGGGGCCCGGTCATTGACCAGCAATATGATCCGGGGCTGAAGTGGTTAAAGGGCCCAGAGGTCCCCAGGGCCCCCGGAGGGCAACTCCCCCTTTTTTATTATAAAAAAATATGTTTTTATATATATTTTTTTCTTTTTATTAAAGGAACCAGAGGTCCCCAGGGCCCCGGATGGCAACCCCCCTATTTTTTTTTATAAAAAAAAGAAATACATTTATTTTTTATATATATATATTTTTTATTAAATGGCCCAGAGTTCCCTAGGGCCCCCGGATGGCTACCCCCTTTTTTTTTATATTTTATATATATATATATATATATATATATATATATATATATATATATATATATATATATATATATATATATATATATTTATATATATATATATATATTTATATATATATATATTTTTTTCTTTTTATAAGGGCAACCCCCCCAATTCACGGCACCCCCCTGCGTCTCAATTTGCGGTAGCCCCCCCGCTTCTCAATTTGAGGAGGCACCCCCCCCCCCCGGTTCTCTGCTCCAGGGGGCCCATGCCTGAAGCTGTGTAAGGGGCCCCATAGTTCCTGATGGTAGCCCTGTATACAAGTACCGTCATGTCACAACTGAGTATAAAAGAGAAGAGAGGAGCCTCTAAGTGTAGCAATATTGTTACATTTAATGAAGGTACAACATTTACCAACATATTGCTACACTTAGAGGCGCCTCTCTTCTCTTTTATACTTTGTAGCTCCTGCTGAATTTTGCTTCTAATCCCCGTGTGGAGGCTTCAATTTGTCGATGGACATTTTACACAACCTATCACATTGCTATAATTTTTTTATATGGACTACAAACTGACGGACTTACTTCCTTTTTATACCCCCCCCCCCCTCCTTTTTCCTGTTTCTTGTCACGCGTTTGTGACCCACCACTGCACTTATAGGGGTACAATATGTAACTGGATGTCTATTTTTAAATGTGGTATAAAAAATGTTTTCAAGCTCTTTTAAAAAGTATGTATATATGTTTTGGAATAACATGATACTTGTATATAAATTGAGCTATATGCTATATATGAAACGCTAATATCTATTTATTACTATTTACCTAAACGCATGTCAGTTCTATCTGATGTTTTCTGATAACTTAAAGGGTCACTAAAGGATTTTTTTTTTTAGCTAAATAGCTTCCTTTACCTTACTGCAGTCCTGGTTTCATGTCCTCATTGTTCGTTTTTGCTTTGATGTTGCTGTAATTCCTCTCTGTTCTGGACACTTCCTGGTTGTCTGTTTCCTGTTGACCACAGTACTGGGAGATTTCTCAAAGTGGTCACTAATCAAGGAGGTGTGATTACTGTGTGTCTAAAACCCCTCAGCACCAATCCAGTTTCATTTTACAAACCATCACTGCCCTCTATTGGCTCTCTTGCTCTGTACATCAGAGAACCAGGAAACAACAGCAAAAACTAAACTAAACTACAGGTACATTATATGATTGTTTTTTTATCTATTTTTAATCATTTTAAAAATTAATCAGTTAACTATTATGGGCCAGATTCACAGAAGAGATACGTTGGCGTATCTCCTGATACGCCGTCGTATCTCTGAGTGTATCTATGCGACTGATTCATAGAATCAGTTCCGCATAGATAGCCCTAAGATCCGACATGTGTAATTGACTTACACCACCGGATCTTAGGATGCAATACTTCGGCCGCCGCTGGGTGGAGTTCGCTTTGTTTTCCAGCGTCGGTTATGCAAATGACGTTTTACGGCGATCCACGAAGGTTTTCGCGTTCGTTACATCGTCGCTAGTCGTTTTTTCTCGTCGCAAAGTTAAGCCTGCTTTAACATAGCTTAACTTTAGACGAGCCATGTTAAAGTATGGCTGTCGTTCCCGGGTCGAATTTCAAATTTTTTTTTTTTTGCGTAAGACGTCCGGGAATACGAAAGTACGTTACGCACGTCGCCGTTCAAAAAAATGACGTCACTTTGCGCAAAGCACGGCGGGAATTTCAAAACGGAGCATGCGCAGTACGTCCGGCGCGGGAGCGCGCCTAATTTAAATGGTACACGCCCCATTTGAATTAGGCAGGCTTGCGCCGGACGCCTTTACGTTACACCACTGTAAGTTTACACGCAAGTGCTTGGTGAATCAGGCACTTGCGCTGAAAACTTGCGGCGGTGTAACGTATAGACGATACGTTACGCCGCCGCAAGTATATGTGAATCTGGCCCTATGTCTCTATACCCTGTAAACAGTCATTTCAGCTAAAACATTTTTTTCCTTTAGTGACCCTTTAATGTTACACGATAATTTATTTGTGCTATCTCTAAGGCCCTGATGAAGCAGGGGTTCCTGTGAAACGCGTAGGCCATATCTTCTGTCATCTTTCATCAGGACCTGCACATCCTGGATACATGATATAGTAAACTGTATTTTGTTTTAAACTGCAATTGATTTTATAAAATCTCTGCCCATGTTTGGCAAATAAAACTTTTTCTACTTTCTTACAATTGTGGTATTTACCATATTTTCCGGCGTATAAGACGACCCCCTAATTTTCCAGGAAAAATTTTGGTTTTCGGATATACTCACTGTATAAGACTACCCCCTTCCTACTAGTCTTTCTGGAAGCTGAGGGGTAGCCAGAACCGCTGACAGAAACAGGCTTTTTCAAATCTCACTGTGCCATTACATTACATTCCTCACTGTGTCATTACATTACATGCCCCTCTCTGTGCCATCACTTGCCCCCTCTCTGTGCCATCACTTGCCCCCTCTCTGTGCCATCACTTGCCCCCTCTCTGTGCCATCACTTGCCCCCTCTCTGTGCCATCACTTGCCCCCACTGTGCCTGAGCTTGCCCCCCACTGTGCCTGAGCTTGCCCCCCACTGTGCCTGAACTTGCCCCCCACTGTGCCTGAACTTGCCCCCCACTGTGCCTGAGCTTGCCCCCCACTGTGCCTGAGCTTGCCCCCCAGTGGCATCACTCACTTTTTTTTCAGGCGGTGCGGTGCGGTGACAGTCTCCGTGCTGCGCGCGTCAATGATTTAAAAGACGCGCCTTCTCCTCAGACTGTCCTGTGTTAGGCGGAACACAACATTTCCCAGCAGCGCCTCTGTTCTGTGTTCCGCCTATCACGGTCGTCTTCTCATCTCGTCCGAGGATGAGAAGGCATCTGTGATAGGAGGAACACAGAACAGAGGCGCTGCTGGGAAGATTTGTGTTCCACCTATCACAGAACACGCTGAGAAGAAAGAGCGTCTTTTAAATCACTGACGCTCGCAGCACGGAGACTGTCACCGCACCGCACCGCCTATTCACAAAAAAGTGAGTGATGGCAGAGACCGTACCCGGCGTATAAGACGACCCCCGACTTTGGATGCATTTTTTTGCATCCAGAAAGTCGTCTTATACGCCAGAAAATACGGTATATATTTTTTGTTTGTTCATACTCCACCGAGGCACAATTATGAATAAATGGTTGTGGAACAAATCATTTGAGTTTCAATGGTTTCTTATGGGGAAATTTGCTTTGATATACAAGTGCTTTGGATTACAAGCATGCTTCTGGAACGAATTATGCTCGCAATCCAAGGTTTTACTGTATTAAGAACAATGCTAAAACGTTTTGCAATATAAATACAGTTAAGGGGAAGAAGGTGACATGGCCTCCTCCTATGCTTAATAGATTTACAGACACCACATCCTTTACTAGTACATTTGCATAAAGAAAAAAACCCTGAAAACACAACTAAGTAGGACTTTAACAGAACCACACCAACAAAAATATATGTTGAAAACATTTTTACATTTTTATTGTTACAACATCCAAAAATAAAATTCCAAAAGAGAGAATAAATTGCAAGCACTTGCATGGTATAAATTCTGAGTTTAGACAATTGCAAGATGATAGAACTCCAAAATGAATAGTTCACATTATCTCATCTTAACCATTGCTTCAATGCCAGTTATAACAATTTGGCCATTTCTTCAATGCGTTTCGCAGGATAAAGCCTGTTTTTTCAGGAAGATTGACTTATTTTTTTATACATGTCTGTTAACCACTTAAGACCCGGACCAAAATGCAGGTAAAGGACCAGGCCCCTTTTTGCGATTCGGCACTGCGTCTCTTTAATTGACAATTGCGCGGCCGTGCGACGTGGCTCCCAAACAAAATTGGCGTCCTTTTTTTCCCACAAATAGAGCTTTCTTTTGGTGGTATTTGATCACCTCTGCGGTTTTTATTTTTATAAGTGTGACCTCATATGTGTTTCTAACTGTAGGGGGGTGTGGCTGTAGGTCTGATGTCATTGACTGTGTGTCCCTATATTAGGGAACACACGATCAATGACGGCACCACAGTGAAGAACGGGGAAGCTGTGTTTACACACAGCTCTCCCCGTTCTTCAGCTCCGGGGACCGATCGCGGGACTTCAGCGGCGATCGGGTCCGCGAGTCCCGTGGCCGCGGTCACGGAACCCGCGACCCACGGCTGGGCATTTTACAATCACGTACAGGTACGTGATTGTGCCCAGTCGTGCCATTCTGCCGACGTATATCGGCAGCATGCTCGCCCCCTCCCTCCCTTGGGACTACATCCCTGCGTCTCCCCGCAGGGATGTAGTCCAAAGGGAGGGGGCGAGCATGCTGCCTAACCCCCAGCAAGAACGGCTCAGATGATGGGGGCGAGCTTACTAAGGAGGAACAGGAAGTGAGAAATTCAGACAAAGAAAAAAAACATTTAGAAGGGAAATGGAAGGAAAGGGTAAGTGAACCAACAATGCACTAGCTTAAAGGAACCTATTTAGAAAATAAAAAACAAACCTTTACAACCCCTTTAAAGTTGTAAGCAGCATAATCAAACTAATACAAGTTGATGTAAAACAACAAGTAACATAGATGAATGTATGGACCTCCCCATCTCTACTCTCAGGTCTGCAATTAAAATGCTTGTGCCAATGTAAATAATTTTGGTCAACAAGTTAATGCAATCAGTGATTGTGGACTGCTGATTCTATCCAGTAAACATTATAGTTGTGCTCAATTTATTTTAGAATTAACCCGTCAAGAGTGAAGTATGAGAGCTGCCATTGTTTACTTTTAAGGTTAAATTTTCAGGCATGTCATGGCCATCTTTCCTTTGGGCATAGTTGCAGAGTTAAACACTGGTATAATAGCACGCAACGCATACTGTGATAGATTTCACTGCTGCCAAGGCTTCATCAGAAGGGCAGGGCTTGTGGATTTATGTGAACCTTTAGACTGACCTTTACATACTAGGAGGGGGTAAGAAAAGCATTTTTGAATGGCAATTTATGATCATTGTTACTCAATTATTACAACCCACTTCTTGATACTAAGCTGTGTTGGCAAAAAAATTACTGACAATGGTGATTGATTTTCACATTCATGTAGTATGTCTGAAGTGTCCTTGAATTTATGAATTATCCATAAGGTGTTGAAGAGTGAAGACAGTTGCCCTGTGTTACGCAATGGCCAGCGCGGCAGCCGTGGACTTTTTTTCTACGTCTGCTGGCCTGGGGCTCCTCTCAGTCTGTTCCGACTTATCACAGATTGCTACAGACATCCATCCCTCCCTCCCTCACCCCCAGTCCGATCATCGAATTGGCTCTGACTGCCGCTCGGGCCTCTACTAGACATCTCGGCCGTTTCCCGGAACGTGATTGGCTGCCTCCGTCTGCCTGTGTAACGTCGCTATGCCAATCTGGCCGGCACAGCGCCGGCTCCTCCCACAGGTGCGAGGAGCTATTGCTGGAAAAATATATTTGTGTGTGTTATAATATCTTCTTCACTTTGTATTAAAGTTACTCAGTCTCTCAAGCATACCAGTCCATGATGCCCATATAAATATAGCCTAGAGAATGTACATCTTTCTATATTGCAATGTATTGCAATACATCTGTTGCGACCATATTTTGATCTTGATGAAAACACAGGGCCGATCCTAGGGTCACAGGCGCCTGGGTGCAGAAATATTTCTGGCACCCCCACATGGGCGTTGTCATTTTACTAACTCCTCCCCTTTACATCCCATTATACATCACATCTGTAGATGGACTAGGCGCAGGAAAGGGCAGGGGCTGTGTATCCTTATCCTATGCAATCTATCATGCCATAAAACATCTAGAGCAGGGGCAACCCAGAGCATGTGTAAAGGGATGCTGGTGATGCCATCCCCCAGCACACAGCACACTGAACACTGTGACTCACCTCGATTCTCTCTCTGTGCAGCCTGAGATAGAGATGGAAGTGGGAGGCATTCCAACTGGAGTTGGTGGAGACAGTGCAGGATCCAAGACTCCCAGTGTTAGGAATTCATTCCTGCACATCAGCACTCAGCAGCCACTGAAAACTAGAACTCTCATGTCAGGCTCAAACATCAGTTCTGGACGGACACATACCTATGCTCAGAACACTAGTTCTGGACAGACACAAACAAGGAGAGAAGGAGGGAGGGGAGAACTGTGGCACTTCGGCACCCCACCTCTGCAGGCGCCTGGGTGCAATGCACCCTGTGCACCCTGCCTAGGATCGGCCCTGTGACAACAACCTATACAGTATAGGCTGTTTTCATAAAGATCAAAATATGGCCACGGCAGATGTATTGCAATACATTGCAAATAGAAAGATGTACATTCTCTAGGCTATATTTATATGGACATGGAGTGAAGCTGAATTATCTCAAGAGCTATTTTACACTGCCATCTGGCCGCGTTATCGCTAAAGCGCTGCTAGTTCGCTATTTAACCCCGCTATTCAGCCGCTGGCGGGGCGCTTTTAACCCCCGTTATGGTCGAAGAAAGGGTTAAATGCAACTGTGTATCGCCGCTGCTGAAGCACCCCCCCCCCCCTCAAAAAAGTTCTGAGGACGCCCATGTGAGCCTGATACCTGTTTGCCAGTGGGCATTTCCTCCACATAGAGGAAGCTAATCTGTGTGTTGAGTGCCATCATCTTTTAATTTATTAACTTATCAATATTAAAAGTGGCAGGATGCAAAACAGGTAACACTATCACAAATGACCATGTTTGAGCATACACTTGTTTGTTGTGACCTTCTTTCCAGCATTATCCCTGATTGCAGCAAAGCTAACGGCTGCTCTTTTCCTCCTCCCTATTGCATGTATAATACAGTCTAATTTTACAATGCATGTGCCTGGGTAGCAATGCTTTTAGACTCCTCACATAAGTCCAAGCCAGTGAAATTGTGTTAGGGAAAATTAATAAAGATATCAACAAACTACATTTTGCAACTCTCTAAAGGCCCATAGACACGATCGTACTTTCCGACAACAACAGTCCAAAGGACGTGTTTTATCGGACAATCCGTCCGTCTGTATACTCCATCGGACAATTGTTGTCGGAATTTCCATGGACAAATGTTGGCTGTGCATGCTCTCAATTTTTCTGACAACAAATGTGTTACGTCGGATCACCCAATCGTGTGTACACAAGTCCATCAGACTAAAATCCAAAGTACAAACACGCATGCTCAGAACCAATGCTAACCATAAGACAACATTAGCAGAAGTTGCCCAAAGGGTGGCACCAAAGAGCAGAAAAAACACGTAGTATGTCTATTATGTCAATACGTTCATGTTTGTTGGCTGAAAATGTTCTGCTGTGTGTATGCATACTAAGTTCACGGGCAACGCCCCTTCGGACAAAAATCCAGGGAAAAGTCAGATGGCAGTCCAATTGTGTGTACGAGGCTTTAGATAGCTTTTGCATAGCAAGCTGATTCTGAGGTTCACTCCTGCTACTGTACTACCCCTACTACACTGTGTCAGGGCCCAAATCTGAATCTGCAAACTCTGTTGTGTCTGACAATGTCTCTTCTTGCTGAGCCACCTAGAAAGCTGGACAGTTCTATGGACAATTCCTTGAATGATCCTGCCTTGAATCTTGTTTGTCTTGAACTATGAACTCCTTTCTCCTCCCGTTATTCTCTGATCTGGTATCCAGTGAAAAGTGCTTACAGATGGTTGCCATTTAGCCACACCCCTGACATGTTTAGTCATACAGAATTATTCATGGGTACGGCCAAATGGAACGGCAATTCATCCTCTTATACCCCCCACGTGAAACACTGGCGGAGACTTTTGTACGGAGCATGTGCTCACCTTGTGTCCCTGTGTCCACAGTATTCCAAACACCACGTCAGTACAGTGGAACATATATCCTTTCACAAGGGGCTACCATATTCACATAAACACTACTCTATTTTCATTTAGCTTAGATATAATTTAACATATGGTATTGCCCATAAGCACTGAGATATATGTTTCTAATTTTTACTTCACCAACATAGACTATTGTGTTCTGATCCATCACATATAATTCAGCTTAAAAAACATTGAAATAAAGGCTGTAATGTAAAAAAATAGGTATAAAGCCAAGGGGGTGAATACTTTTGCAAAGCACTGTACATACTGACTCCTTGGCAGACTGCTGGTATCGTCAGCTCTAAGTGGCCCATAGTCCTAAAGAGATACACAGTCTACAGAGCCAGGTTCCAGGCTATCTGTTATCTTACATCACTCATCATAAGTCCATAGAAGTCAGGTATGGACGCTGTAATAAGCGGTTAGGAGATCCATGAGTGGTGCTTGGACAGATAGCATTGGAGATGCTAAGCAGATCACGTTGCAGACTCAAGACAGAAAATGGAGAACAGAAAAAGCCATTCCACGGGGTCGACACAACCTGACACTGATAAATGTGGCCTACTATGTTAACATATTACTTACACATTACAGAGAATATAAACAGGTTCACATCAGTCCTTGTCCTAGTAGAGTTTACAATTCATTATTCTTCTTTTAGTTATTCAGGAGAATATACAGACATTAAAGTCTAATATATTTATAAGCCATCCGCAAAGGCCAATGACACTTTAATACCAAAAGGTTTTATCCCCGATTGATCAAGCCGTCTTTTGCAGTGTCTTGAACTTTGCAATTTATAAACATTTATTACTTATCTATTTCACAAATACCATCAAAGTGGAGATATTCTGATGTTAGAAAAATATCAGAAACTCCACAATCAATGACCACTTAAAAGGCAAGTCCGTACGACACTGATTAATCATTTTTTGGTGGATGTTGGGAGAATTAATTACCCAACTGGATTTATTTCACTTGGTTTATAGGAATATCAAGAAAAGAGCACAGGCATCTTGACATTAAAGAGGGGGCAGTTGGAGCTGGTTGGCTCAGAATTTAGAGGTACAGGTGGACTTTAAAAAACAGAACTGGGAACACATGTGTAGGTTCTCCTCTAGAGATAAAGGCACCATCTCAACCATATATCAATATCTAAATGAACGTAACCTCCCTATCAAATCACAAGCAATGCTCAGTTGGGAAGCAGAAACAGGTCTACCCCTGAGACTTGGGTAGAAATGATATCAAACATGCACAAATGTACGAAATCTATGGCGGTAAAAAAAAAAAACAGTGGTAAAACTCGCCAATTGGTATTATTCTCCCTCCAGGCTGAATAGATTTAGCCCCTTGGTCCTGGAGAACTGCGTCCGGGGTTGCCCCGATAGAGTCACACATCTTCACATTTTTTGGAGCTGCAGATTTCTTCAGCCCCTATGGCAAAAGATAGCTACTAAGGTCACTCAGATCACTGGGTTTCACCATACCCTGTCCTATCAGATGTGCCTTTTCTTTGCAGAACTCCCAGAGGCCACCCCTCCAAATCAGAAACTCGCTCACACGCTCTTCAGCGCAGTACATTGAGTGAGTGAGTGAGAAACTTGTAAAGCGCAACACATGCGAACTGAATCGCCTCTGGGCGCTGTATCCATTTCATGAGTAAGGAACCCCTTGACCTCAGAAGAGATGGGTTTTAATCTTTCTCCTGAAGGCCAAGTGGTCCAACTCCAGTCGGATGGTGGTTGGTAGTGCACTCCACAGTCGAGGTCCCTGGACTGCAAATCTTCGATCTCCTTTGGACTTGTATCTGGCTTTGGGTATCTGGAGTAGGTTTTGATTGGTGGATTGCAGAATGCGATTGGGGATATGGGCTTTTATTTTTTCACATAGATATTGGGGGGCGTTGCCTTGAATACACTTATGTATTAGGCAGAGTGCCTTGAAAGTGATTCTGTCTTTTACTGGCAACCAATGAAGGGATCTCAGTGAAGGTGAGATTGATTCTCATGTTTTTTTCCGGTCACTAGTTGAGCGGCCGTATTTTAAATGACTTGCAGACGAGTGATTTGGTATTTGGGGAGTCCTAGATAGAGGGCATTTGCGTAGTCGAGTCTGGAATTGATGATTCCACCACGACTGCAATGTCCTCTTTTGGGATAAAGGGCGTGAGTCTGCGTAGTAGGCGCAGCAGATGGTGGGATCCGCTCACTACTGACCCTATTTGTGCATCCATTGTCATGTAGGTATCGAAAATCACTCAGAGACTTTTGACTTTGGTGCTAGGGGTGATAGTTTTACCCAGAATGGCTGGGGGAGTCCATGTTGACGCGAGGTGATTTTTCCGGTTGGCGTGAAACAGGAGAAGTTCTGTTTTCGAACCGTTGAGTTTAAGATAACTGTTTGTCATCCAGTTATCTATTAGGCCCCGTACACACGACCAAACATGTATGCTGAAACTGGTCCGCGGGCCAGTTTCAGCATACATGTTCGGTCGTGTGTGGGCGCGAGCGGGCCGAATTCCAGCAAACATTTGCCCGCCGGGCCTTTTCCCAGCGGACAAATATTCCTGGACGTGTTTTAAAACCGTCCGCTGGAATCCTGCCCGCTCGGACATGTACGGTCGTCAGTACAGACCTACCGTACATGTCCAGGCGCCCGCCGTCCCTCGCATGCGTCGAATGACTTCGACGAATGCGTGGAAGCCTTTAAATGGCAGGCCCGCCCACGTCTCCGCATCATCGCCGCGTCATCGTCGCGGCGACGACGCGGACACGCCCCGCGTATTGTTTACGCGTGGACTTCTGTACGATGGTGTGTACAACCATCGTACAGAAGTCCTCTGGCAGACATGTACGGTGAAAACGGTCCGACGGACCGCTTTCACCGTACATGTTTGTTCGTGTGTACCCGGCCTTAGAGTGAGGCATTTCTCTAGTCCAAGAGAATGATCCTTTTTGTTGCAGATGCGGAAATACAGTTGTGTGTCGTCTGCATAGGATGCATGATACCGTAAGTTTTTCAGAAGTGAAAGACCCCAGTTTCACTATTTGTGATCGGTTTTCCAAGAAGGAGGAGAACCAGGATAAAAAACCTTCAGCGCTGCATTGGTGATCGCCAGCGGTCCCCTGGGACCAAGTGTTAAGACGCATGGAAGCTATCCGTCTTATGGAAAGAGTCCACCACACTCTGATGGACACTATGCCAGTATTTGACAGAAAGTGGGCCTCTTGGTCATCATATGGTCTGTAAGATTTAGGTTGATGTGGCATACATCAACCTGACGTCACCTCAAGCTCCATACGATTCCCCAGTAGGACGGGTGTTTGGATTTTGTGTACCGGCCGGCACACCAGATTTAAGGCCTATTTTTTTCTGCAACATTGTAAGTACAACATCAACTTTTTTTAATAAATATTTTTATATGTTTATCGCTTGCATGTCGGGTACATATGCTGATGACCTATTGGATGAGATATATTGCTTAAAGATTGAATTTGTCTGAGCTGCGTGGTTGGAGTGAGAACTTTGATTACATGCTTTCGGTGATCCCCTGTCATAAGGGATCATGGCAAGTTGGTAAGGAGCAATTTCTACTGATTGGTGGAGGATTCATCACATTTTTGGACATGCTAATTTATCAGCCTTTGGATTTCTGCACAGAGCACAGGTCTTCAGCATTTATCGTTTAACTATTCAAGCACTTATGGACTATATCATTTAGTTTTTTATTTTTTTTTCTATTTTTTTATTTTATTTATTGGTCACCAATATATTTAAATGTTTGGCTTAAGACTGCTTGCAAACACGATAACTGATGCTTTTATAACATTGGACACATTCTTTTTTTAATATTACTATATGCCATTAGTTACACATTAGTTTATTACTAGCCTGTTTTTGGTATTTATAACTTTGGTGATTGAAATCCTTTAATTAATATTTATATCACATTGTTAGGGGGTAGCGTGATTTATTTTTTCTTTTTATACGCATATTACATCACGGACAAAGTGCCAGTGTCCCCCCCCCCCCCATATGATTTTATTTCGGTTCTACCTTCTTACTTTTTTTTTAAGTTTACATGATAGATGCGGTAACCGGATGAGTCAGTCACAGGTTATGTTAAACATTATTAATGCTGCTTGTAACCAACTGCCAATTGTTATGTGCATTATATCGGTCTAAATATGATTGGGTTACAATTGGTATGTGATTGTATGTTCTTTCTCTCAATAAAAAATTAAAATCTGTAAATAAAAAATAAAAAACAGAACTGGAATTGGGGGATGGAGTAGATTGTTTGACACCATCCCATCTAACTAGGTCGTCCTCGATGACCCCCAACCAATCCTCAAATATCATTTCCCAGGGTAGGGACAACTTCCATCTGACCTGGAACAAGCATGCAGCAAGCAATTCAAATTCCTGATCTACATACTTGTCCCTTGTCAGTAACTCAGAAAGTACTAAAGCCACTGGATTAAGCCTGTCAACTACCACTTTTACAGAAGGAGAGATCGGTGGTAACAAGCTACATATTTCCCTTAGTACAGGCTTTCATTAATTGCATTTTTATTGAATGGGAACGTTGTCATATATATTCTTAGCACAAGCCGAGTCAGCAAAAAATATGCTTTATTATAAGATGAAGCCCAGTTCTTTAGCTGGACAGGAACTTAATTACTTCAGAAATCTAGACAGGAAATTTAATCAGACATAGAAAAGTATGAGCGGTTAGTGTCATGTTCACCACTTTAAAATATACCATTTTTTAGTGACATTTTGGCTACTGCCGAGAAGGTATTTTGCAAATGAAAACATACTGTACACTATAGTATGTATAGAATCATCACTTAATAAAATATAGGAGTATTTACTTCTAATATCTAATCACTTAAAGAACAAACCCCTGTCCACTTTGGATACTCGCTCATGTGCAGAAGAAGTAAGTAAACAGGATTTTGCTTTTAACATGATTGGATAATTGAAGTGGTTATTAAATGTAGTAGCTGCATTGGTTTTATTTTTAATTTTTTTGCTTGTTTTCTTTTTCTATTTTTACCTGGTGGTCCGGCCTGCCTTATGGTGTCTTCACTCTGGCCATCTGCATTGCTAATCTGGGGGGGGGGGGGAGTGTTAGGTGCGCTAGCAGATTTAAATGCACCAACAAATTAAAGCCAATCTCAAGTTAATACTTTATAAGCAGTTGCAGTAACAGTTTTTTGTTTCCTTTTTGGGATAAAGGTTTTACATGGATGAATAAAAGCTGACCAGTGTAAACATCCCTGTCAGTCTCAAATGATTTGTCTCAACCTCCTAATTGTCACTTTTGCTGGACAGCTTGGTCTGTTAGGCCTCGTACACACGACCGAACATGTCTGCTGAAACTGGTCTGCGGAACAGTTTCAGCAGACATGTTCGGTCGTCTGTACGGCCGACCGGACAATTTTCCGGCGGATCGGACAGGTTTCCAGTGGACAAATGTTTCTTAGCATGCCAAGAAACATGTCCGCTGGAAACCTGTCCGTCGGACATGTTCGGTCGTCTGTACGACTCACCGGACATGTCCGTTTGGCCGAAAGCCCTCGCATGCGTCTAAGTGATTTGACGCATGCGTGGAAGCATTGACCTTCCAGGGTCGCCCACGTCGCCGCGTCATCGTCGCGGCGACGGTGCGGCCACGTCACCGCGTTCGCTGTCCGCGGGAAATTTGGTCTGATGGTGTGTACAGCCATCAGACCAAAATCCGCCAGCGGACATGTCCAATGAAAACGGTCCGCGGACTGTTTTCATCGGACATGTCCCGTCGTGTGTACGAGGCCTTAAAGGAAGTTGAAAAAACAGACTTGCTGATCGGATCACAGGTAAAAGGAGGGGGGGTCTCAAAGTAATTGTAAACTCTTTTTTAAATAATAAACGTGTCATAAAATGATTTGCACAGAGCAGCCCCAGTCCTCCACTTCTAAGGTCCCCCACCAGCAGTCCTGGTTCCACTTCTACTGTGAATATCCCCATAAAAATTTGATTGATAGCAGCAGGAACCAATGACTCCTGCCTCTCTTTTCTGTGAGGAGAGAGAGAGTCGAGAGAGACGCTGCTCGCGGATACAGCAAGATCTGTCTCAGGAAAATATAAGGGGGTCTGGGGGGGGGGGGGGGGGTCTTGTGCACAGAAGGTCTTTTACTTTAATCCAGAGTCTTTTACTTTAATACTTTATGGTAAAAAGCCTTCTGACTTTAGAACCCCTTTAAAAAATAAAATGAATGCAGTCACCGCATCTAAGGACTGGTAAGCAGCAATACAATCAATTTTTGTTTTGGGGTTTAATACCACTTTAAATAATAATTATATTTAATCTATTGTGTAAAAATAATCTCAATTCCTTTAGTAAATCAGCCAAGTATTATTGCTAGGCAATCACCATACTAAAGTATGGTTTATAAAAAAAAAAAAAATTAAAGAAACTATTGGACAGTTGATAACAGTCAGTTTTCAGTTTTCATTTTGTAATATACATGGGGAATGTCTAACTCTCTCGTTGGCACCGACATATGTCATATGCTGCCAGTAGCAGGGGAGTTTACACGTACATGTAATTGTCAGATGGAACTGATCAAGTGTTTGTACAGCTGCCTGATTGCTTCCATGAACCCCCCTGGTAGTACAGCCCACCCCCACACAGTCCCTAGGCTCCGCTGTCCCAACTGCAGACCAGGTACCCCCATGGCAGGTATTACCAGCTACAGCCTGGGAGACCAATGAACATTTAAATGTATCAGCCATGCAACTTAGTTGTTGAGATGTCACATCCCGAAATGATAATTTGTACAACAAGCTAAATAATGAATGCAATTTTTAAGGCACCACAAATAAATAAAAAAAAAATATAAAATGAAATACATGAATTTTATTGTGTAAGTTAAAAAATAAGGCAAAGGTTCCATTACATCAAACACACAATATAAAATCAAATATCACATGATTATCATCAAAGTCATTAATCCATTAGAGGGGATCCTCAGAGTCCCTTATCCATGATACCTCACCGTGTTTCAACTTAATTTGTCTTCTTCAGGGGGTTGATGAAATGGATGTTTTCTACAAAAAAGTGATATGATGACCAAAGAGTACAAAAATTGTTTTGTTTTGTTTAGTATACTATTTTTGTATCAATAATGGTCATTATATCACTTTTTTGTAGAGAACATCCATTTCAGAAAAAAGCCAGGAAATCCGGTACAGGATAATCTGTACATTTTGGACTATCTGACGGACCTCTTCCCAATAATGTTTTTGGGTTAGAGCAGGACCAAAAGATATGCAGAAGTGTCCCCCGCTCCTCCTGGCACAGACAGCATCAGTCAGTAGTGGGCAGGTAATATTTGTGCAGGATCGAGGGAGTGTGATACCACCTCGTCAGGATTTTGAAATTATTCTCCTGAACTCTTGCGCAGATTTTAAGGCGAATCGAACAATGTTGGCCTTTTGTTTCTGTCGTAAAAGTTCTGTCTAGATCGGATTCCCATTTCTCAAGAGAAGGAAGTGAAAAGTTATCTGGTGGCAATATTAGTAGGGAATAGAGCTTAGACAGAGCATGCATTAGGGCGAATTGGTCCATACAGTATTCTTCCAGGGTAGTCAGTCGAGGTTGAAAATCCGTTGGGAAGGGGGAAAACTGAACAGAAAAAAATGATGGATTTACAAGGCCTTTCAAAAATACAGACCATAAGGTCCCATCAGGTCCCATAATGTCTGTATGGATGACCAGGAACCAGCCCCCAAGAAGTTGGACACGGCCAGAATTGGGTCCGAAAAGGACCCTCTTGCAGACCCGGTGATTCCCCAAGATTGGCAAAAGTGGAGACATTCCCGGAGCTAAAGAAGTGGTGGAAATGAGTGTGGAGCATACACACAACGTCTGGCCTATCAGGGGGTATGATTTCAAAGAGGAGGATAGGTCCACATAGCACCATGAAGCCTATTGAAGCAATATTTGGCTTTGCACCTGTTCAATTCATGGTCACAATTTACTTTCTGTGTGACAGCATCAGTCTTTCAACCTGCCCAAAGGTGTCGCCTGGTATTACTTGTGCAGATCCGGTACATCAAGTCCCCCATATTGTTTAGGTAAAGAGAGCAACTAGTGGCGGATCCGGGACCGTCTGCGTGCCCAGATGAAATCGGTAAAAGGAACATGGGCCTGTGTGGTCAGTTTTTTATAGGAGGGACTGGCAGGGACACCTGGGATTTCGTACAAGGGAAGCAATACAAAGAGAACAGGAGACATTTTCATACAAGTACATGGTACAGCAGACACGTATCAGGAATAGGAAATGTTGGGTCTACATATTCTTTTTTTTTTTTTTTTTTTAATCCAGAGAAAAGTTTATTAAAGTAAGCATATAAATACATACCGAAGCTTCAGATACATTTAAGTACATAGTCAAATATCAGATACATTAAACTTGCGTAATCTGCAAACTGCACATTGTTTGATAATGCGTGGGTCGCATACTTAGCTATACATTTCTTGACTATCTGGTCATTACTCATTCCTTATTCTGGTTTAAGGTACTAGCGTCCAAAGAGTTGATCTATTGGTCTGACATTTAGGCTGCATTCACACCTGAGCGTCGGTCGTTCGGTCGTTTTTTCGGGTGTTTTTTTCCGGCGCGCATTCATGCTTATTTGCGCATTTGCATACAGCGTCGTCCGACGTTTTTGTACTTCAACGTTTTTTTTATTTTAGCCAATAGGAAAAATGATCATCTTTTCATCACTTGTTGCTATGTTGGTAGATTTTTTTAATTTTCTGTCTGGGTGAAAAGTTCTATTGATTAAAGCGACGAAACGCCCGTAGCAAACGCTCAATGTCGCGCTAGTCGCTTGAATCGAGCATTTCCATTACTTCCTATGGGAAATGGAAATGCTTAAATACGCCCAAACCGCCCGATACGCGCAACAAAAAAGGGCCCCGAACTTGTTTGAGCTTCAGGCGTTCGGCGTATTGGCGTGCAGATGTGAACCATCTCCATAGGGGATAATGTATTTTTTCCCCTCTAGCGTATTTTAGCGTCGCTTAAGGCGACAAAACGCTCAGGTCTGAATGTAGCCTAAGCCCCCATTCACACCTAGGCGTTTTTACGCCTGTAGTGCTACGCCGCTGCCGCCAGAGGGATGAAAACACATGTCCCTCTATGGAGATGGTTCACATCTCCACGCTGAACGCCGGACGCCTGCCGCCTGAAAAAAGGTCCCGGACCTTTTTTTCAGGCGGCTTTCGGCGTTCGGCTAGGAGATGGGAACCATCTCCATAGAGGGGGTCAATCTGGGGCACATCTAGGCGGACAATACCGGCGTTTTGTCGCCGCAAATCACGGTACAAAATGCCGATATTTGTACCGCGATTTGCAGCGACAAAACGCCGCAAATTTGTCTGCCTAGGTGTGAATGGAGCCTTAGACATATCAGATGCCTATGCCCAACAGTCTGTCCAGGACCAGATCCACTAGGAGGAAAGTACCGCTACATTCAGCCACGGTCCCCAAAGTTTCTCAAACTTCTGGAAGCAACCTCTATGTTGGTAGATTATTTTTTCTTTCCGGAGCATTTCTCCCACAGCATTAATCCACTCTTTGAGAGTAGGAGGATCTTCCGATATCCAGTGAGTCATTATTAGCTTACATGCCAGGAATAGAGAAGAGATATAATAACTGCCACCCTAGTGCACTCCTCCCATTCTAACTCATCTAGTACATTGAGTAGGCAGTGTTTTGGATTTGTGGGCATTGAGACCCGAAACACACTGTTTATGGTGTCCACCACCCCCTTCTAGTAGGGGTGGAGTTTTGGGCACCTCCACAGTAGGTGGATCAGGTCTCCATGGTCTCTCTTACATCTAGTACACAGTGGAGTGGGCAGAAGACCCATAACATACAATCTGTGGGGGGTATAAGGGTCTACATATTCTTTAACTTCTAATTTATTATTATATCATCCAATCTGCTTCCACTGCCTCAAAGCTCAAGGAGAGAGTCCAAATATTTTTTTTTAGTGGAATAAATCCTATTATATTTTTAGGAAGTGTGATAGATTTACAGTGTTTCTCAATGCTATCAGTGGTTGACTGAATAGCACTCAAAGGCCGACGATGAATAAGATTGTCTCTACCCTGAAAATAATAGATCCCAGTGTGTACAGGCAGAGCATGCGCTTTGATTAGCCACATTCTGGTCTGGGCTGATTCTCTTTCATTTCCCAAAATTGCTTCACAAAAGGGCTCTTAACTGTGCAGATGTGTGTAAATAAAAACTTGCAGTATTTGCGGCTCATAGCAATCCATTGACACGCCTGGCTCTGATTCCTCTCCACAAAGGAGAATTGTTTATGATAATCCGGTGACAGACGCTATGAAAATTAACATTTGATTATCAGTTTGCAAATGATAAAGTCCCAGATGGCAGCATGTTAGCATCGTTCTAAAGCCTTCTGTACACCGGTAATGTTCCTTGTTCAGGCTCAACATTTTTATTTTCATTTTTTTTTTTTAACAGCATTTGTTTTCAATCACAGAGTCAATTAATCCCATAGCAAAAACACCTCTCATTACAAAAACAGAACTCAATAAGGGGACCTGCTGAGCTTGATGAATATTCAAAAACTTAAATAGCTTTCTTTAAAATTCCACAGGGCACTGCTAGAAGTTGGTATAACGGGGCGCCGTGGCTCCATCCTATAATAATTCTGTTTGCTCTGTAACACATCACAGATAATATATTGCAATCACAGCTAATTAGACCTGCGATGCCATTAGACATTGTTGTTTCATATACATTATTCCCTCTTTCTGCAAATGTCAATACTTTGACAGTTATTATCGGGTTACATGGAAGTTAAGCATATTTAGCATCCAGCTTGCCTTGGAGCTCTTACTTCAAAGTGTTTGCTGTGACATGTGTCTCCGGTAGGTATATAAGATTGAATGGAGCTCCTTTCCTGCTTCCTATTACCCCTCGGTGGAGTTTATTATGTTGTTTTTTTTAATCTGGTTTCCTGAATGCTCGTATACAAGACCTTTATTAAAGCGGAGGTTCACCCAAATAACATTTATATAAGACCAAATTCTTTATACTACCAGCATGTACAGTCGGCACTTTTTTTTTTAGGCTGTACATACCTTATAATCTATATTTGCAATCCGGTGATCTGCCGATATGGTTCCGGCTAACGTGAAAGTTCCTGCGCAGGCGCAATTTGATCTGCCGATATGGTTCCGGCTAACGAGAAAGTTCCTTTAAGGACTACGCAGGCGCAAACTTGCAGACGGAAATCTCCAAACCTCGGCCGGCATCCAGGGCGACATGGATTTTGAGGAAAGTGGCCAGTCGGCCTCACGTCCTCGCTTCGCTCGGATGGCTCGCTCCGCTCGCTCGGCCTCCTGGGTCTTTTTGTAACATCCTCCAATCCACGGGGATGTTAAAGAATGAGCCTGGATGCGGGGCGAGGTTCGGAGATTTCCGTCGGCAAGTTTGCGCCTGCACAGTCCTTGAAGGATCTTTCACGTTAGGGGAACTTTAAGGACAAGTCACCGGCTTCCGGGTACTTCTCCCGCGGGAATAGGTGTTTCCAAGCTGAGCCGCAATGTTATCTGGGCGTTCGCCCAGATGATTGATGTCTATCAGAAAATGTTCCCCCCAGCGGATAAGGCCCCGCCCCCGTATTGCGTAGGCACGTCACAGAGTTTCCGAAAGGAGCCGAACAGGTAAAGCTGCGAGTCGGCTCTATACGGCGCCTGCGCAGTCAGCTCTACACGGCTCCTAGTCGGTGCGCAGGCCCTGTGTAGAGCCGACTCGCCCCTTTACATGTTCGGCTCCTTTTGGAAACTCCGTGACGCGCCTACGCAATTCGGGGGGCGGGGCCTTATCTGCCAGGGGAAACATTTTCTGATAGACATCAATCATCTGGGCGAATGCCCAGATTACATTGCTGCTCAGCTTGGAAACGCCTACTGCCGTGAGAGAAGTACCCGGAAGCCGGATTGCAAATATAGATTATAAGGTATGTACAGCCTAAAAAAATAAAAAAAGTGCCGACTATACATGCTGGTAGTATAAAGAATTTGGTCTTATATAAATGTTATTTGGGTGAACCTCCGCTTTAAGTAAGCTCAAATAGTTATTTTTTGCTGAATATGACCTCAAGACAAGCAACAAAATAAACAGATAAAATACATATATGGGTCCTGTTTTATTTCTCACATGATTTGACTTTCTTTCTATCCAGTCCTGAGTCCTGCTGTCTGGTTGAGAAGGAGACCTGATTTATCTTGGTGCCTGCTTTGAGCCGGGGGACACTTGTGAGCACTCATTGTGACCTTATTGGACATTGGGGCTTTTGTGATGGGAAGGACCTCAGTGATATATCCATCCATCCTTGAAAAAGTATTCATACCCCTAATTTTTTTCACATTTTGTTGTTGCAACCAAAAACGAAAATGTGTTTTATTGGGATTTTATGTGATAGACCAACACAAAGTGGCACATAATTGTGAAGTGAAAGGAAGATGATAAATGGTTTTCACAATTTTTTACAAATAAATCTGTGAAAAGTGTGGAGTGCATGAGAATAATTACATTTGAAGCCCTTAGATCTTCTCATGATATCCCCCTTTGGGAACATTATAGTTACCTTCAAATTAAACACTTCCTCCAAAAACTCATAAGGGCCCAACCTACCCCATACACCTTGACCCCCTTTGAAAGTATTTTCAGGGCCAAACCCTACTCTCCGGGATTAATATCCTTAATTTACTTCTCAATCATCTCCTCGAGGGAGCCCCCCGTGAGAACATATTCTCTCCAATGGGAGAGAGACCTGGTTAAACCACTGGATCCAGAGGACTGGCAGATCATGACAATATCCCTTACAAAGAGCTCCAGGAATGCTCTTGCTCTGGAAAATGCATACAAGGTGTTCTATAGATGGTATTATACGCCAGCTAGGATAGCCCATTTTATTCCTTCCTACTCCCCTCATTGTTACACTGGAAGTCACAATGGTCCACATTTGGTTGACATGTCCTAAGGCAGTGATGGTGAACCTTGGCACCCCAGATGTTTTGGACACATTTCCCATGATACTCATGCACTTTGCAGTGTACTTGAGCATCATGAGAAATGTAGTTCTAAAAAATCTGGAGTGCCAAGGTTCGCCATCACTGACCCAAGGTATGCAGACTATGGGTCAGAGTCTACTACCTTCTACGCAATATGCTCCATTCCAACCTTAAAAGAGACCCCTATGAAGCCCTTCTATGTAAACCCATCCTTGAACTTCTCCGTCCAGAATGCTCAGCACCTTTTTAATGCTACAAAGTTGACCATTGCAAAGGCATGGAAAACCCCTGTACTCAGCTTCGAAGCAGTTAAAAACCGCATGAACGATATTATGATTAACGAGAAATTATCGTCCCTTACCTCTGACACTCACAATCAACCCTCCAGGTTCAATAATCTTCTTCTCTAAATTTAAGGGCCTCTGGATGCAACCACCCCCCCCCCCTGATGGACTCTTCCCCCTCTTCTCTCCTTCCTCTTTTTTCTTCTCCCTCTCTTAGGTCCCCTCCTACTCCCTGTAGTCTACCCATTTTCTTCTTTTTTCTGTGTACTCTTCTCTGAGACTCCTGATTTCAAGGAGTCGGTTTAGTGATGATGGTTACAGAGATACAGAATAAATAAAATAATTTTTCTCTGTTATCCATGATCAATGTGCAATTAATCTATGTATGTATGCACCCTTTTCTGTGTATGTAGTCCTGAAAAGGAGTTAAAGTGTATCTAAACCCAAGAACAAAAAAAAAAGAGCCTAGCAGCGGGATCACACAGATTTGCTAATGCGGTTTCCACGAACCCTCCAACATGCCTGCAGAGTGCAGACATAACTCTACAGGCACAGCCTGACCCACCATTGCGCCTCCTAGGCCTGCAGCCTGCATATCCAACATAAATAAATAAATGTACATACTGTATACGTCAACACACCAAGGATCCTCAAATGTTGTCCAAAAGTTTTTATTGCAGAATGATCACATCACAAGAGAAAGTGCAACGTTTCGGAGGACCCCTTCGTCAGGCATGTGATGCGTTGCGAGACTCCGAAACATTGCATTTTCTCTTGTGATGTGATCATTCTGTAATAAAAACTTTTGGACCAATATGTGCATTTACCTATGATTTTCCAGTAACCAGTCGGTTGTTGTTGCAGTACCCACTACGATGAGCAAAAACAATAAGGATATGGACAGCCGCACTCCAGTAACTTGAAAAAGACGTGCCCTTTATTGGGTACAGGAAAAAATGCACTACAGATATCAGCACACAGTGGGATAAACAGCTGACGCGTTTCGCATTGAGTGTCAATGCTTAATCATAGCTATGACTGGAGTGCGGCTGTCCATATCCTTATTGTTTTTGCACATCCTGTGCATTGCCAGCACCCATCTGCTTCTGAGTGGACATCAATTACCCTAGTGAGCTCACCTGGAGCGGCAGCTCTCTTACCCACTACGATGAGCCTTGTTTCCAGGAACCTGTGCGAGGGGAATGTAGACAAGACTGCATATCCAACATGGTGACACAGACTGACTCGGGAGGGAACACATGCTGACTTTACTGCAGTCATGGTTGTAAAAACCACCTGCCAAACTACACGGACAACTAAAATCGATCACTTGCAAACAGATGTGGGTTAGATTAGGCGGGACTTGGGCAAAGCGCAAGAACTAACATGTTTTCTATTTCAGTGTACTAGTACCTAGAGTTGGTGGTTGCATTAATTTTCTTTATTGGGGTTGTTTCCCTTTATTTTTACTTGGTGATCCTGCCAGTAATACTCTTCCTGCCCTAAAGTGACAGCCCTCACTCACCAAACTGTATTATTGGAGGAGCAGCATTATCACTCAAGACTGTTTGTTCCTAATTTGAAAAACAAGACACTTCCTCTTCATCCTTCTCCATGTAGTGGTACCCCCGTAGGGGCTGCTAAGAGATGTGGCCCACCTGTCACCCTGCCCAGCTCGGCATTCACTTCCCAGTCACCTTAAGACAATGAACAGTCCATGTTCTTGTTTTTGTTTGTTTTATTGAGAAAATTTAGCTAGAATGGGGTAAGGGAAATATGGGATGCCTGGTGGATTGTATATCAATCAATTGGCGGATTGTATATCAATCAATTGGGACAGCTATGTACACTTCTCTGTAAAAGTTACTACTTCAGCCTCCTTCAGCACTTTCCTTGCAGATTATTCCTCTTCCATCCTCCTGCACAACACTAAATCCTCAGAACCAGCTAGCACATGTAAAGTTAGGCCTGACACTGGCTCAGCCAGGTCTTAGCAATTGCCCTTTGCAGGCAGGGGCCGTGGGCCCCTATGGTGTAGCAAGAAAAGAAAAAGTCTTAGTGCTAGCTGTCCTACAAATGTACTACTGCTCCCAGTCAGCCCTCTTCATGCCCTGAGTCCTCACTACTGGCTCTGCACCCATCTCTGACTGTTTCCTCTCAATCCTCTCAGGCGTGCCTCTCCAGTCCTCCTGACTGTGCATGTCACTCACCAGACCTCATGGCTGCAACTGGTTGTTCCCTCCTAAAGACTTGCCCGGCAGTACTAGCTCCTGCATTCCTCTATTGCTTCTCATGTGCCTCCTGTCCATAACCTTCATGCTTTTCTGAAGAACTCCATCCTGCACCTGAGCCCAGGCCCAAGATCACCCCCCCCCCCCAGACTGGAGAGCTCCCTCAAAGGCCCCGACAGCCTAGTACTCCATCTCCAGTTCTTCCGCTCGACAACTCCTTCCCAGCTGGGCTACTTCTAGGTATTTAAGGAGGCCTGACCCCTACAAATCCAGGTTGGGGATTGGTCAGTGCTCCTTAGAACACCCCAGGCAGCTCCACCTCTCCTTTGCTCCTCTCCTTCTAGAATCCTCTAGAAGAAAGAGGGAGGTATCAGTGAGTATGACTGTGATTCGCCAGCTGCTAACTCTGAGCCACTCCCAGCACACACAAACCAATACAAACAGGCCTGGCTGCACTGACAAAAATAATACTAATCTAGTACCTACCTATGTAGAGGGTGCTACACTCATAACACAGGAGGGAAATGTTCTGTAGTTCATAGAGGCAATGAGGGCAGGGTTGATAATACTGCTTGAGAAAAGATTGCAATGTGCGCCGGATACAGGACAGCAGTGGATTTCTGTCAGGATCAGCAATACATTGTTTGCACGTTTCGAACATGTATAATAAAAAAAATGTTATGAGACCAAAGAGACCAAATAGGAGAAGATCATTATTAGTGTTTACATACACTTTGAAGACTTCATTAGACAAGGAAAAGTCAATTTATTATCAGCTGATGGTTATTCTACTAAGAGGGATATTAGATCTTATTACTGTTCTACACAGTTAGGAAATGATCCTAATTAGATGATCTAACCCATCTCCTTATAAAAGAAAGCTCAAGCTAATGTTTACAGCTTGTATTTAGGAAATGGATTTTGGAACAAGATTAGTCAGGGCTCGGTCTGAATTAAAAAAACACCATTATCCAAAATGTACTGATTATGTCTTATATTATTTTTAGGAAACTCAGCATTTATCTTTGGTGTTCTCTACACAAATCAAAGCCAAAGTCCTTGGCTATGATCAGAGCTAGGAAGACAAGTGCTCATTAACTGAACATTTTGTCAAACTAAACATGGAAAGTCCATCACTAAATACGTTCTAATTGGGGATCTGAAGAAACAAAATGTGATTTAATATCGCCTCAACATAATTAAAACATCAAAGCGTGAGCACAAGATAAACATGCTCAGGGTGTTACTAATATGCACAAGGTGACTCAGGCATGTGGCCCAATTTTTGGTTAAAGTGGCTGTAAATGGAGAACTTTTTACATTATGTAGTTTATGCATATGATGTAAAAAAAAATCATAAATACATGAAAACCTGTTCTTCTTTTTGTCCAATTGATTTATTTATGTATTTGTTTATATTTATGCATACATATATGAGAAAATAGGCCTCCAAACAATCTTTTTCTGGCAGTGCAAGACTGTTTACTGCATAGCTCCCAACTGTCCCTGATTTCAAGGGACTGTCCCTGATTTGGAGAAATGTCCCTATGTTCCTCATTTCTCCTCATTTGTCCCTCATTTTGGTCTGATCTATATCCACTTAAGGACCGCCTCATGTAAATATACGTCAGCAGAATGGCACGGACAGGCACATGCACGTACCTATACGTCCTCTGCTTGACGTGGGTCGGGGGTCCGATCGGGACCCCCACCCGGTACATGCGGCGGTCCTTAAGCCTCGGGGAGCGATCCGGGACGACGGCGCGGCTATTCGTTTATAGCCGCCCCGTCGCGATCGCTCCCTGGAGCTGAAGAACGGGGAGAGCCGTATGTAAACACGGCTTCCCCGTGCTTCACTATGGCGGCGCATCGATCAAGTGATCCCTTTTATTAGGGAGACTCGATCGATGATGTCAGTCCTACAGCCACACCCCATTACAGTTGTAAACACACACAAAGTGAACACTAAATGTTACAGCGCCCCCTGTGTTTAACTCCCAAACTGCAACTGTCATTTTCACAATAAAGAATGCAATTTAAATGCATTTTTTGCTGTGAAAATGACAATGGTCCCAAAAATGTGTCAAAATTGTCCAAAGTGTCCGCCATAATGTTGCAGTCACGAAAAAAATTGCTGATCGCCGCCATTAGTAGTAAAAAAAATAAAAAAATAAAAATGCAATAAAACTATCCCCTATTTTGTAAACGCTATAAATTTTGCGCAAACCAACCGATAAACGATAATTGCGATTTTTTTTACCAAAAATAGGTAGAAGAATACGTATCGGCCTAAACTGAGGAAAAAAATAATTTTATATATGTTTTTGGGGGATATTTATTATAGCAAAAAGTAAAAAATATTGCATTTTTTTCAAAATTGTCGCTCTATTTTTGTTTATAGCGCAAAAAATAAAAACCGCAGAGGTGATCAAATACCACCAAAAGAAAGCTCTATTTGTGGGGAAAAAAGGACGCCAATTTTGTTTGGGAGCCACGTCGTACGACCGCGCAATTGTCTGTTAAAGCGACGCAGTCCCGAACTGTAAAAACCCCTTGGGTCTTTAGGCAGCATATTGGTCCGGGGCTTAAGTGGTTAAAGTTGTATATAAAATGCACTTTTTATCTTTCAAAAAGGGATTCCCATTGCTAAACCTTTCATCCAATTTCTAAATTGCTGCATTTGAAAAATTTAAAAGCCCATATAAAAGGAATAGTAATGGTAAAAATTAAACACTTGTGGGTTTAATTAACCTTTTTTTTGGTTAATTCTCCTTTAAGGGGGTGTGGCAGGAGACGTGCCCTAGGCCTACATACGTTTGCTAGTAGGTGCCCCTCATTCCCATCTCAAAATGTTGGGAGGTATGTTACTGTCCCTATTTGAATGTCTGTGTGCTGTTCCGAAGGTGGGCAAACTTTATACCCCTTCTCCCTATTGGATGCATGCTGTGGATTTCCTTTGTTTAGGGCTAAGTTCACACTTGTGCTCTCTCTAAAGAGTGATCTGCTTTGGATTGCTTTTAAGAGTGTTTCTACTGCCTTCTGGATTCCTTTCCTTTTTTCTTTTGCCATATGGCAATTTTTAATGGGACTAATGTGCCGCAACTGCGTGCCAAACATTTGGCTCATGTATGCTGTGTGGCTCTATTGACTTGGACAAATGGCGTTGCCTGTCAACTCAACATGCTGCGTTAAATTTGGCAAATGAACAGCCCTCTCTAGCTGTATAGTAGGCTTTAGGTGGGTGGTCAGGGGGTAATAAAATTCATCTTCATAACATCATCGTTGCCTATCTTCCGGCTATTACTTTCTGTAATCTGTTTGTGCATTTGCAGTGCCTTTTTTGGTTACTTCACATGATCAACACATGTTGTTTGGGGACTACATATCACAGTGTACACTGTGGCCAGCAAGCTCTGATAAAGTGGCATAAGGGAGTGGAGACATTGTTTACTTTAAAGCACTAATGATGTGGCATAAGGGGCATTTCCTATAATGTCTGTGTATATGCAGTTGCAGTCTGTATTCCTCACACTAGCGGCCGCTTGACCGAAGCAGCAAAGAGGAAGGAGGTTTGAGAAATTTGGTTCCTTTATGACTTCCTGCAGTCACAGCGGGACAGCTTTCTAAATTGGGCGCTGGCGCCCCACATGTCTTCGGCGGCCATCTGGGGTCAGACAGAGCCTATTTAAGACACCGGCTCCCAGGTTTAGCACACTTTAATGGAGTGGCTAATGTAGGGACAATTTCCCTGTCGGACATGGACAATGCTTAGAGATAGTGAAAGGTTCCTGAGGAGAAGGGACATTCCAGGGACCACATCTACCTTGCTTCAGGAAGTCTTCCTTTTAGGTGTGGATCGGCCAGACTAAATTCTGCCCCTTGTTGCAGATGCTGTCCGCATCTTGCAAGTCTACAGACGGCTGTTATAGTTCATATGTGGCTCCGGACGGTGATGCCCACCTGCCGGGACTACGTGCATACTGTGTTGAATCTGTGTTGAATCTTTCTACAATATGTTGCTCTTGCCTATCTTGGATAAGGTGTGTTTTCCTGCCTGCCACACCACGCTACCCCTTGCTCACATTTCCTGAATGCCCTTATCTTCATTCTTCAGCATCACTGACGACCACTGTGGATTTTTACAGTTGAAAACACTCCTGAACATCCAGAGAATGTCCTGATGCAATACTGTAGATCCAGAATCAAGCTTTCTGCAATAGGTGACTTGATTATGCATATTTATAGGCATAGTGAATTTGTGTCACCACGTTGAAGGAAGTCGACCTTGTGGGACTGTTCGGAAGGTATGTTTAGCTGCTTGCAGAGCATTCTTTTAACAACCTGGTTAAACTAATTGAAATTCAATGACTGATTGCATAAATTATTTTTTTAATTATAGATACAATTTAAATTGAAGGCATGCCTGTAGCCTTTGATGATCTTATGGTGAAATGAATGACGTATCAGGGGGCACACTGGCCAATTGGGAAAATTAAGTGAAGAGTACGATCACGAGAGTCAAACGGTTTAGGTTGAAATCTGTAATTAGCAAATGGGAAGGGGGTAGCCCAAAGGGGACATGCATTAAAAGTACAGTTATGCCTTGATGACATAGAGAGTGGGAGCTGAAAAAAACAGACAGGCCAGCTGCATACTGTAGTTTCCATTCTTCACCCTGGAAGAAAAGAATGGAGACACCGTTGCATTAGGGTAAGAGGAATAAAAGGATAAGTGCACTGTTAGATAATGTACACTCTCAGCCTGCGTTGTCCCTCTAAACTATTCCACCCACCCTCACCCAAGATGCATGCTTACCTGACTCTAACAACCTTGCCTGCTGACATTTTTACATGCAGGGGCCAAAATCTTCCTTTCTGCTGTCCAAGCCTGTGTATTACATCTTCTATGGGGCCATCTCCTGAGCATCTCCAGCTTTGAGAGATGGTCCCATAGAAGTTTGATGACCCAGGTAAGTACAGTGCCTTGTATTCATAACCCTTGAATTTTTCCACATTTTGTTATGTTACAACCAAAAACATACATTTCTTTTATTGGGATTTTATGTAATAGACCAACACAAAGTGTAAAATAATTGTGAAGTGGAGGGAAAATGATAAATGGGGTTCAAAATGTTTTACAAATAAATACGTTAAAAGTGTGGCATGCATTTGTATTCAGCCCCCCTGAGTCAATACTTTGTAGAACCACCTTTCGCTGCAATTACAGCTGCAAGTCTTTTTGGGGATGTCTCTACCATCTTTGCACATCTAGAGAGTGACATCTTTGCCCATTCAACTTTGCAAAATATTTCAAGCTCTGTCAGATTGAATGGAGAGCGTCTGTGAACCGCAATTTTCAAGTCTTGCCACAAATTCTCAATTGGATTTAGGTCTGGACTTTGGCTGGGCCATTCTAACACATGAATATGCTTTCATCTAAACCAGTGGTTCTCAACCTTCTAGCACCGTGACCCCTTGATAAAATTTCCCAAGTTGTGGGGACCCCTAATGGTAAAATTATTTGCATGGCAAGACAAGTAATTTGCGCCCCCTAACCCACAGACATATAGCGCTCCCTGAGTCCCTTCCACTCATACAGTGTTAAAACCCCTTATGGTACATTTTAGGATGTACCACTCTTTCTCTTTGTTCTCCTTCCTTTCCCTTGTATCTCTCTCTATCCTAATCTCTTTTTTTTCCCCCATCCCTCTCTCTAGCCGTCTTTATTGTTATTTCTCTTATTCCTTCTCTCCTTTTTTCTTGGTTCCTCCCCCTTCCATGTATTCTCTATTTTTATTCCTGCACTTACTCCTTGGTGGGAGGCCACAGGAACATACCAGCTGGGCGGCCACAAGCTCCAAGGACAGCCCTGCTGGGGGGCCGGAAAAGGCTGGGAGAGTGGTGTGGGCTTCAGGAACAGCCCAGCATTTGGTGACCCCTGGCAAATCATCATTTGACCCCCGAGGGGGACCCGACCCCCAGGTTGAGAACCACTGATCTAAACCTTTCCATTGTAGCTCTGGTTGTATGTTTAGGGTCGTCGTCCTGCTGGAAGGTGAACCTCCGCCCCAGTCTCAAGTCTTTTGCAGACTCTAAGGCCGCGTACATACAGCCATTCCAAACCGATGAGAATGGTCCGACGGGCCATTTCCATCGGTTCACCGCTGAAGTGGCCTGATGGCCTGATGTGCGTACACACCATCGTTCCAAAAACCGATGGGGTTAGAACGCAGTGATGTCAAACACACGACGTGCTGAATAAAACGAAGTTCAATGCTTCCAGTATGCGTCGACTTAATTCTGAGCATGCGCGGGTTTTGAACCGATGCTTTCTGTACTAACCAGCGGTTTGGACCGATCGGGCAGCAGTCCATCGGTTCGATTTTGAAGCATGTTTTAAAATTTTGGACCGAAGGAAAACAGACCGATGGGCTATACACACGGTCGGTTTGGACCGATGAAACTGAACCTCGGTCCATTCTCATCGGTTTTGTCCGACCGTGTGTACGCGGCCTTACAGGTTTTCTTCTAAGATTGCCCTGTATTTGGCTCCATCCATCTTCCTATCAACTCTGGCTTTGGAGAAAGAGTGAATGACCCTTTTGTGTGCCTGGCAGACATTTGGGAAGACCTGGATAGTAAATCCTGCAGCTCCTACAGGAGTAGCGCTACAATACCAGCCGTAGTGGGTCAAAAAGATAGGTTACGGATCACTTTTTCTCTACTTGCAAATGTAAAAGTACATTTCCACTGAGAGCAACCACATACTTTATGGTTGAACTAAATAGACTTGTGTATTCCTTCTGTTAAAAAAAAAAATAGACTTGTGTATTTTTTCAACCAGACTAACTATGTAACTATGTACTCTCCACTAGGCAGGCATAGTACTGATGGGCATTGTGTCGATAATAGACTTTCTGTGCAATTTTTTCCATAACTAAGATGCACATTTTCTGTGGCATTCTTCTCATTGCATTGATGGCCATTCTATGTGCCATTTTCTATTGTAACATTTCTCTGGTACCATTTTCACTGCGGCAATGAAATGGTCCATTTCATCCTGGTTTATACATTGGCCATATTTATACTAATAATTTACTTGCCTAATTTTTAATACATTTGGAAACAAACAGGCAATACAGAGCATACACTAAACATATTTGCTTCTGGGCCATTTGAGAGGAATAGAAATTGTTAAGACTGGCAGATTTGGCAAACCCATGTACAAAGACCATTAGATGATTTAAAACAGATAGCTTCTAAAGGGAATATCCGCTAATCCGTTTGCTGTACTGACAATCAGTTATTGCAACTTGGCACACACTTACTTAGCATTGTCTTGCCAAATACACAAACTAATACTATTTGCAATGAAATTTGTGGAGCTTGATGGTTCCTGAATTACATTAAATACAGTTAAAATACACTGTAAGACATTTACTACGCTAATAGCTTGGAAGTGAACTGTAGCATTGTTATTTAATGTTCTGTACCATTTTGAGATTCTCTTGCCATAGAGGTTAGAGGGCAGACTCCACTTCTCTCTGGTGGACTTCCATTTGGGCATGTCTCATGTAACTGATAGGATCAACCATCAGGCTTGATTTGGAAGCTGCCAAGGATGATCATAGGAAACATGTGTTTCCGATTTCCCTGTTTAGTCCAGTTTGTTTTTTCCTTCCCTATTCAGTCACATCATTTTAAAGACAAGACCACCAAGAATTCCAGGGTGTGATACATAGCATGATATTAATGTTGAGCTCACATGAAATATTAACTTAAGGTGTGGTATGTCAATTGTATAGGCAGTTTACACTGAAGCAGAAAATAATTGAATTTTAATATTCACCTATTTATTTATTTTTTAATATGTATTATTTTTGCTGTGTCTTCTTAACCCCTTCCATACAGGGCATTTTCACCCCCTTCCTGCCCAGACCAATTTTAGGTTTTCAGCGCTGTTGCACTTTGAATGACAATTGCGTGGTCATGCAACACTGTACCCAAACTAAATCTTTGTTTTTTTCCCCCCGACAAATAGAGCTTTCGTTTGGTGGTATTTGATCATCCCTGCAGTTTTTATTTTTTGCGCTATAAACAAAAGAAGAGCGACAATTAAAAAAAAAAACACAATATGTTTTACTTTTTTATTTAATAAATATCACAATTTTTTTTGAAGAAACTTTTTTTTTCCTCAGTTTAGGCCGATACGTATTCTTCTACATATTTTTGGTAAAAAAAACGCAATAATCGTATATTGATTGGTTTGCGCAAAAGTTATAGCTTTATTTAGTTATAGTTTTCTTTTACTAATTTTTTTACTAGTATTGGCGGCGATTTGCGATTTTGACACGTTTTTGGGACCATTCACATTTATACAGCGATTAATGCTATAAATATGCATTGATTACTGTGTAAATGTGACTGGCAGGGAAGGGGTTAACCACTAGGGGGCGTTGAAGGGGTTAATATGTTTCCTAAGGTGCATTCTAACTGTAGAAGGGAGGGGACTTTCAAGGGGAGGAGACCGATGTGTGTTCCTCTGTACTGGGAACACACATTGGTCTCCTCACCGCTGAGAGGAGGTGGATCTGTGTGTTTACACCCCATCATTACACACACAGATCCATACTCCTGCCGTGATTACTGACAATCGCGGGCACCCGGCGGCAATCGCGGCCGCCGGGCACCCGCGCCGGGTCACGAGCGCTGCCGCGGGCGCGCGCCCTAGATCTCCGGGAATACAGGACATCATATGACGTCCACCCGGATCGGCGAGGGGTCCCTGCCGCCGTCATTTCACAATGACTCGGTATGGAAGTGGTTAAAGCAGATCTTTACCCTTTAAATGAACTTGACTCTACTCCATTCCGCTCCCCCTCCTCTGTACGTTCATTGTGGTTTTTTTTTTTGCTTGTTTACTTGTTTTATTTTTAAGATTACATTTCAGCCCATTCCCCCATCATTTACCTAGGTAAATAATGTCAGTGCCCCCGGTGCCTCCTGGGTATATGACGTTCCTATCCCAGGAAGCACGTCGCACAATTCACTAACAGAGAAGGATCTAGTGGTGTATCATCGGGAAGGCTGCGCCAGAAATCGTAAGAGCCAGTGCAGCTTTCTGATGATGTGAAAGAGAAACATGGTGGCACGAAACCTGTCGGCGGCTGCTGAGAAGAGCATCCAAGCAGGACAACGCTGGATCCACTGTGATGGATGAGTATCTGAACTGTTGCCTTCCCAACATTGGATAAGGCGGGTGGGGTGGGGGGGAAATAAAAAATAATAAGGGAAAGGGTGAAATTCCTCTTTAACTTTTAAAGCAGAGCTCCACCCAAAAGGAAAGCTCCACTCGTCTGCCTTCTCTCCCCCCTCCACTGCCACATTTGGCACCTTTTGGTGGTAGGAGGAGCAGGGTACCTGGTTTTGACAGGTACCCACTTCCGGGTGAGTTTGCCACGGTAAACTCAGATGAAAGTTAGGCCCCCTCAACCCTCCCCCGCTGCTGGGTCATTCACAACGCATGTGCAGTAGGGAACTGGCTGTGAAGCCGCAAGGCTTCACTGCTGGTTTCCCTAACCCGAGATGGTGGCAGCAGCACCCGAGAGCCGATTAAAAAAATTGGCTCCGGTGAGGACACCGATGGATTTGTGGACAGGTAAGTGTTCTAATATTAAAAGTCAGCAGCTAAAGTATTTGTTGCTGCTGACTTTAATGTTTTCTGAAGGAGCCTGGAGCTCAGCTTTAATTGCCTCTCTTTTTTCTTTTAAAAAGAATTCATGGGCTTTTTCCATGTCCCTGTGTTTCCTTTTAAAATGTACTATAAGCCATTATCACTGGTGTGTTATAATATAGGTAAGTCCAGAAAATTGATTCCTAAACCTTTACCAATAAATGGATTTACAACATAAATTACTTTTTATTCGCTTTAGGCTCATCATGTATTTCTATAACCTCAGAATGCATGTCTCTGGGATCACCTAAATACTTGTTATATGCTTCTCCCCTGATGTGCAGTCTTGAGTGTTTCCTCTGTCTAGCTTTGACTCAGGCACGACAGGTAGCAACAGAAAAAAACTGAAAAAAATAATACTGCTCAGTGCTAAGTTAAAATGTTTCATTGATTTTTTTTGTGTGTTTAACCTAACTATTTACAGCAATGGATACCTGTCACTTTTTAAGTAACACAATTTTGATAAGATGGTAAATAGGACATGAACTCAGGAAGCTGTGTCCAAGAAAGGCAGGCAGAGGGCAAAGTACTACCGGTAGTCACTACTATTGCCTATGGTCTCTCTGCATGTGACCTTTCACCTTTAGGCTTCATGTACACACAGACGGCGGTCAAAACATTCCTATGCTGAATGTAATTCTTCAGGAGGGAGAGGTTGAGGTAGCTGAAGCTCCCCTAACTGCAGCAGCTTCTAAACTCTTGTAAACGCCTATATGTACATGGACACATAGGGGGGTTATTTACAAAAGGCAAATCCACTTTGCACTACAAGTGCAAACTACAAGTGCAAGGTGCACTGAAAGTGCACTTGGAAGTGCAGTCGCTCTAGATCCGAGGGGGACATACAAGGAAAATAAAAACAGCATTTTAGCTTGCATATGATTGGATGATAAAATCAGCAGAGCTTCCCCTCATTTCAGATCTACCCCTCAGATTTACAGCGACTGCACTTCCAAGTGCACTTCCAGTGCAATTTCAAGAGCATTTTGAACTTGTAGTGCAAAGTAGATTTGTCTTTGGTAAATAACCACCATAGGCTTTTATAGAGTTGAGTTTAGGACCTTTGGCAACAAAAAAAAAAGCGCTAAAAGCTCCTAAACTCAAGTTTTGACGCTGTAGTGTACATGAGCCCTTACTGATTTAACATGTCTTGTTCTACACTGTGTCTCTGGGTGGAGGTGGCCATCTTGGTAGAGGCAGGGTGTTGCTTATTTATGAAACAAACAAACATTCTCCTGCGCTCGCAGTGGTTGACCCAGGTGTACACAGTGCAAAATCCTTTCTTGCTGCCCTCTCAGGACACTGGGGCCCAGATTCTCGTAGAATGGAATAGATTTGGGCGGGCGTAACGTATCTCATTTACGTTACGCCGCCGCAAGTTTTTCATGCAAGTGCTTTATTCACAAAGCACTTGCGTGTAAAGTTGCGGCGGCGTAGCGTAAATCACCCGGCGTAAGCCCGCCTAATTAAAATTAGGCGGGTAGGGGGCGTGTAGCATTTAAATGAAGCGCATGCGCCGTCCGTAAAATATCCCAGGGTGCATTGCTCCAAATGACGTCGCAAGGACGTCATTGGTTTCGACGTGAACGTAAATGGCGTCCAGCCCCATTCACGGACGACTTACGCAAACAACGTAAATTTATAAATTTCGACGCGGGAACAACGGCCATACTTAACATTGGTTGCGCCTCATAGACCCAGGGGAAACTTTACGCCGGGAAAAGCCTAACGTAAACGTCGTAACTTTACTGCGTCGGCCGCGCGTACGTTCGGGAATTCGCGTATCTAGCTAGTTTGCATACTCGACGGGGAAAACGACGGAAGCACCACCTAGCGGGCAAAAAATAAATTGCAGTTAAGATCCGACGGCGTAAGAGCCTTACGCCTGTCGGATCTAATGGATATCTATGCGTAACTGATTCTAAGAATCAGTCGCATAGATACGACGGCCCAGATTAGGACTTACGACGGCGTACATGGCGTTGCGCCGTCGTAAGCCCTTTGAGAATCTGGGCCATGGTATCCTCAGACTGAAAAACGACAATAAAAAGAACAGGGAGCATCGCTCTAGCGCATTACCTTAATAAAATATATTCCAGGATAAAAACAATAATAAATATACTCACAAAAGTAAAGTAAGTAACCTAATGTCATAGCAAATGAGATTGACTGCCTGAAGGTCTAATTAAGTCCATTGGTCCTATCGTAAGACCAGGGGGCGTCCAGAAATGGCTGACACGTTTCAAGGGTGAACCCTCTTCATCAGAGCCAGGGTAGTCTTTTTATCATTGCTTCTTAATATCAAAACCTCCAGCAGTAAGGAGAAGTGAGCAGTAGTAAAATCACCAAATTGTACCCAAAATCTAATGAGACTAGCAGTCAGAAGCATTCAGAAGCAGCGATGCCTTAAAGGGGTTTAAAGGATTTTTTTTTATTTTTCAAAAATAACAAACATGTTATACTTACCTCCACTGTGCAGCTCTTTTGCGCAGTGTGGCCCCGAACCTGGTCTTCTGGGGTCCCTCTGCGGCTGTCTCTGGTCCTCCCCGCAAGAACTCACACATTCATGCGAGCTTGCTTGCATGGTGTGGAGTCCTTGCGGGCGCGCACCCGCCATAGCTGCCGACTGTATCACTCGGCCCCGCCCCGGCGCACTGCATCATTGGTTGTGATTGACAGCAGAGCGAGCCAATGGCTGCTCTGCTTCAATCGACCAATCGACCAATGAGTGAGCCGTGAAGCCGGCCAAGATGATAGCGCGTTCACGGTGCGGGACTTTAGAGGGATCAGGTAAGTAAACAGGGGGGCTGGGAAGGCCGGTATTGTCGGCCGTTTTTTTACCTTAATGCATAGAATGCATTAAGGTGAAAAAACTTTTACCTTTACAACCCTTTTAAGCCTAGTACACACGATGAGAAAATCAGATGAAGATTACCACTTTTAGAGCGATTGTTTGATAACCTGATTGTAAGGCCTCTTGCACACTGCAGCTTGAAAAAGCTCAGCACAGCTTAGACTTCCATGCCAGCTACATGGGAATACCCCGGTAAGTACCAACTGGGACTTTGATTGCTCATAGTCCCCAGAATGTCAGATGCCCTGAACCAGCCTAAATTGTGCTTTTGTCTTTACAGAAACACAATGCATCTTTGCTCCTGATGAGTGACTTAAAGTCGCGAAACGCGTGGAGCTAACAACTTCATGCTCCAACTATATGTTACTACAATACCCCATATTGCATTTTGTGTCTGTATATCCTGATTTTTGTTCTGAACTGCTGTAAGCTTTCCATAAAAGTCTATTAGGTAGATTCAGAGAGATGGGATTAAATTTAGGACGGCGCAGCCTAGCCTGTTTAGGCTACACTGCCGTAAATTAGTTAGGCTAGTAGTGATTTTCAATCTACTTACCTGCTAATCTACGGCAGCGTAGCCTCAAACGAGCGGGCGTAAGGGCGCCTAATTCAAATTGGTTGGAGGGGGGCGTGTTGTATGGAAATGAGGCTTGACCTCACGTTTTTTGTCGTTTTGTCTCACTGCGCATGCGCCGGGCGCCTACATTTCCCAGGGTGCATTGCGGCTAAGTACGCCATACGGGCCTATTGATTTTCGACGCGGACGTAAACGACGTAACTCCCGATTCGCGGACGACTTACGCAAACAACGTAAAAAATTCGAACCTCGCGGCGGGAACGGCGGCCATACTTTAACATTGTTATTCCACCTCATAGGTGGAATAACTTTAGGCCGCCTAAGGCCTTACGGAAACGATGTTAATCGACTGCGGCGGGCTCGCGTACGTTCGGGAATCGGCGTAAAAGCTAATTTACATAATCTACGCTGGCCGCAATGGAAGCGCCACCTAGCGGCCATCCAAAAAATTGCAAGCTAAGCTAGAACGGAGCAAGCCGGCCTATCTTAGCTTTGTTTAAGCGTATCTCTGTTTGAGCATACACTTAAACAAACGCCGGCGTAGATTCAGAGTTAGGTCGGCTTATCTACTGATAAGCCGGCCTAACTCTTTGTGAATCTACCTATATGTATTTTAACCTTATCATTTTTGTCTTTTTGTTGACATGAATTTGAATCTATCTATATAAGTATTTAATACTGTATAATTATGATCTTCTTCAATAATGTAATATAGTTATGTACGATACATTATATGAAAGTATTAAATGATCATAATCTACTTCAATCATCCTTTACCATTTTAAGCTTTTCCCGCACACACTTCATTTAAAGTCCCGCTCTCCTTCACTAAGTCTCCAAATATTATTCCTCTTTTGCACTCCCTCTATTTTACCTTCTTCTTGCGCTATCAAGCTCTCTCTCTTGTTTGGGTGACAGAACTTTTGGGTTCCTCCTGAGACATCGCAGTTGATCACATAATAGGTGATGTGTCTATTTAAAGGATTTGCCACCACATAGTTGGGGCCTGAGCAATGCTTCCACTTGTGTCAGGGCTAATTTCATGTGTGCATGTTTTCAGCTTGTTTCCTCTTTGGATTGATTTTCCATGTACCAAACTCAGCTGTCTGTTTGGGTTTGCTTGTCTGTCACTGGACCTGACCCCTGGCCCACATTTTGAAGTTATTCCTTTGCCTTGTCCATGTTCTTGGTCCTTCCAGTGAAGCTGGGTTTGGTCTGGTATTCTACCAGTACGCTCCTATTTAAGGGTATGTAGTCCTACTGCCTGGTCTGGTCCACCCTTTCCTTCTGTACACTTCTTTTCCATGTTCCAGCCTGCTCAAGTGTGCTACATAGTCCCTCTCTGCAATACCCTTCTTCTTCACATTGCTGTCCCTAGAATGCCCCTGCGCCCATCTACGTCTGCAAGTGAGGGTTTGTCTCCACACATTAGACTCTAACTTTTTGAACAGGGGGCCAGTTCACTGTTCCTCAGACCGTTAGAGGGCCAGACTATAGTTTAACCACTTCCCGACCGCCGCATGTACATATACGTCGGCAGAATGGCACGTACAGGCACATTGGCGTACCTGTACGTCCCTGCCTAGACGTGGGTCGGGGGTCCGATCGGGACCCCCCCCCCCCCCGCTACATGCGGAGGTCGGATTCCTGCGGGGCTTCCCCGTGCTTCACTGTGGCGGCTGCATCGATCAAGTGATCCCTTTTATAGGGAAACTCGATCGATGATGTCAGTCCTACAGCCACACCCCTCTACAGTTGTAAACACACACTAGGTGAACCCTAACTCTTACAGCGCCCCCTGTGGTTAACTCCCAAACTGCAACTGTCATTTTCACAATAAACAATGCAATTTAAATGCATTTTTTGCTGTGAAAATGACAATGGTCCCAAAAATATGTCAAAATTGTCCAAAGTGTCCGCCATAATGTCGCAGTCACGAAAAAAATCGCTGATCGCCGCCATTAGTAGTAAAAAAATAAAAAATGATAAAACTATCCCCTATTTTGTCAACGCTATAAATTTTGCGCAAACCAATCGATTGCGATTTTTTTTACCAAAAATAGGTAGAAGAATACGTATCGGCCTAAACTGAGGGGAAAAAAAATGTATATATGTTTTTGGGGGATATTTATTATAGCAAAAATTAAAAAATATTGATTTTTTTTCAAAATTGTCGCTCTATTTTTGTTTATAGCGCAAAAAATAAAAACCGCAGAGGTGATCAAATACCACCAAAAGAAAGCTCTATTTGTTGGGAAAAAAGGATGCCAATTTTGTTTGGGAGCCACGACCGCGCAATTGTCTGTTAAAGCGACGCAGTGCCGAATTGTAAAAACCCCTTGGGTCATTTAGCAGCATATTGGTCCGGTCCTTAAGTGGTTAAAAAAAAAACGATTAAGAAATTCCTATGCACACATCACTGCAGCCCATTTAGTGCTTGCCACCGCAGCCCAATTAGTAACTGCCACCGCAGCCCAATCAGTGCCCGCCACCGCAGCCCAATTAGTGCCAATGGGATGTGGGGGTCATCTGGTGTGTCAGGATCTCAGTGTCTCACCTCAGCCTTGATTGAACGACCTCTTTGGGGGAGGGGGGGTGATGCCAACTTCCTCCAAGCTGCCTCTGCTCTTGTTGTGCATGACTGTGCAGTGATGCTCTGTCACGTCTCCTTCTCTCTCTCTCCCATGAGCCAGCGCCCGGTGTTAACTGCCCACAAGTCACCACACAAGTCATGTCTAGCCGGCCCCTCTCACATGCCCTGGCTGCCTCTGAGTCTTGGGAGGTGGGAGTTGTAGTTGATTGCGGCCGGACTACAATTCCCATGATCCAGCGCTTCAGCCGGCCAGCCAATCCCTATTCCACCAATGATAGGCCAACTACCGGTTCGCTCGTCTCTTATGTTGGAAAAAAAAGTAACGGACAGGTAGCAGCAGCAAAAACATCCGGTGAGCCAGATAAATGACCTCAGCTGGCCGCATGTGGCCCTCGGGCCTTAGTTTGTGGACCCTTACATTAGAGCATGTTTATTAAATACAATAAAGGAATCTTGTATTTTACTTATATTGCAATAGTAGGAAGTTTGTTTCAAGCTCGTAAGTTATTAGCACAAAAAAGGATCTCAGTTTATCCACCAACAGTGGAGGAATGGAGAATGCAAATAAAAGAAACCTTTCTAAAAGAAAAATATATTTTTCTGCATCGCGGTTGTCAAGAGAAATTGGAGACTATATGGAGAAGATGGATGGATGCTCTAGGCCCAGATTTGGAAGGAGCCCCCATAGTAAGAGAAGGGAAATAGAGAGAGAGATTGGAGTATGGGAGAGTGGGAGAGAGGTAAGCGATAAATAGAAGGGGATTTATTTTTTTGGGGTCCTGTCAGGTGAGAAGAGACCGATGGTGTGTTCCCTGTACAGAGAAACACTGATTGGTCTCCTCCCCTTGTGAGTCCCTTCCCCCACAGTTAGAATTACTCTCTAGGTAACAAATGTAACCCCCTGATCGCCCCCTAGCATTAACACCTTCCTTGTCTGTGACATTTACACAGTAATCAGTGCATTTTTATAGCACTGATCGCTGTATAAATGTGGATGGTCCCAAAATAGTGTCAAAAGTGTCTGATATGTCTGCCACAACGTCACAGTGACAATAAAAATCGCAGATCGCCGCCATTACTAGTAAAAAAAATGCCATAAATATATGCTCTATTTGTAAACGCTATAACTTTAGCGCAAACCAATCAATATACGCTTATTGTGATTTTTTTTAACCCAAAAAATTGGGATATTTATTATAGCAAAAAGTAAAAAATATTGGGCCAGATCCACAGCCAGCCGCCGTAACTTAAATATTGCCATTTAAGTTACACTGCCGAAAAATTTCTACCTAAGTGCCCGATCCACAAAGCACTTACCTAGAAATTTTCGGCTGTGTAACTTAAATCCAGCCGGCGCAAGGCGTTCCCAATTCAAATGGGGCGAGTCCCATTTAAATTAGGCGCGCTCCCGCGCCGGACGTACTGCGCATGCTCGTGACGTCATTTTCCCGACGGGCATAGCGTGAAATTACATTACGCTGTGTTTTGTGAATCGCGCCGGGTAAAAAAAGTTGCGTCGAAAAAAAAAAAGATATGGCGGAAAAAAAAAAAAAAAAATCAGCGTCGCTGCAAAGAAGGGTCTACTTTTACAAGGTGTAAACAGTTTACACTTTGTAAAAGCAGCCCTAATTTTACGATTGCAACGTAAGTATTTACGGAGATTTCACGAAGCTAAAACGCTTCGTGGATCTCCGTAAGTGCTCATTTGCATACGCAAAGCGGCATTTCGACTCGAAATGCCCCCAGCGGCGGATGCGGTACTGCATCCTAAGATCCGGCAGTGTAAGTCCCTTACACATGTCGGATCTTCTGCCTATCTTTGGGAAACTGATTCTGAGGATCAGTTCCAAAGATAGAAACAGGGATACGACGGCGTATCAGTAGATACGCCGGCGTATCCCTTTTGAGGATCTGGCCCATTGTGTTATTTTCAAAACTTGTCGCTCCTCTTTTGTTTATAGCGCAAAAAAATAAAAAGCACAGAGGTGATCAAATACCACTAAAAGAAAGCTCTATTTGCAGGGAATAAAATGATAAAAATGTCATATGGTTACAGTGTTGCATGATTGCGCAATTGTCATTCAAAATGCGACAGCGCTTAAAAATGAAAATTGGCCTGGGCAGTAAGGGGGTGGAAATGCCCTGCATTGAAGTGGTTAATGATATGTGTATTGGGACTGTATTTGGGTAGTTTGTATGTACTGTGTTTTGATTATTTTTTGTACACTGTATTAAATCTCTATAAAAAAATTACTGGATTTAAAAAAAAATAAAAACAGGTAGAACCTAGGGGTTTGGATCTGGGATCAGCACACAGCTAGTCCAAAACTCTGTGAGGTGGTCCCTGGCGTTAAGCTGGCTAGGCCTTAGACTCCGCACCCTTGGGGAAGCCCACGTCACCACGTCGCCTATTCACACTTGGAATTATTTCATCCATCTTTGTGACAGGCAATCAATGTGTCTTATGGGAGCGATTGAGCAGGGCTAGAGCTGAGTGGACAATATCAGGTGATATTATTGGTGTGATTATTTTCTTTCTAAACAGTTAAAAATGTTTTAAGTGCCTGTTTTGCTTTGACTTTTAAGGTTACTTTACAGTAGAAGCTAGAAGGCATTACAAAAAACATCTGTAGTGTACTGTATATTGATTTGCTTTACTAAACAAAAATGTCATACTCACTTGTAGGAAAAACAATACACAACAAACAGAGTATCACAAAATATGGCTACAACATGCACAAGCTATCTATCCTTTCTAGCAAATAAGCATGTACAATGTACGTTATAGGCATACACTAAACAGTTACTTAACCACTTGCTGACTGCCTAACGTAGATATGCGTTGGCAGAATGGCACGGGCAGGCAAAGCAACATACAGGTACATTGCTTTGAATCTGCCACCTAGCGCGCGCCCGCCGCTAGCACCGTGACTGTGCCCGTGGGACCCACGGACTTGATATCCTCCGGTGTCCCGCGATCGTGTAAACAAGGCATCTCCCTGTTCTGCCTAGTGACAGGACGCTGATCGCCTGCTCCCTGTATTCGGGAGCAGCGATCAGTGTCGTGTCACAGGTAGGCCAGCCCCCCCACAGTTAGAATCACTTCCTAGGACACACTTAACCCCTTCCTCACCCCCTATTGGTTAACCCCTTGCCTGCCAGTGTCATTTACACAGTAATTAGTGCATTTTTATAGCCCTTTACACACTGCACAGCATTTTCCCTGAGTTGAGCTTTAAGAATGAACTGTAGCTTTTTAAAGTTTCAAATCCATGCAACTGAGATAAGGAGGCAGTGAATCACTTTAGTTTCCGACTCATTAGGTAAATGATGTAGGTTTCAAGTAATGGTAATACTTATCACTCTCAGCAAATTCGACGGCTTTTAAAATATAAAGCAAAATATGAAATGACAACAAAATTGCATTTTTTACAATAATGACTTGGTAACAGCCTTTTGATATTAAAAGCATTAAAGATTGCCATGCATGTTCAGGAAGATAAACTAAAATATGAAATAGGAATTAGCTAGAAATTAATTGAACCAAATGCAAGAACAGGACATATAGGGCCAGATTCTCGTAGAATCCGCGGCGGCGTAGCGTAAGCCATTTACACTACGCCGCCGCAAATTACTGGAGCAAGTGCCGTATTCTCCAAGCACTTGCTCCGTAATTTGCGGCGGCGTAGTGTAAATGGCCCGGCGTAAGGCCGCGTAATTCAAAGGGGGCGGCTTGTATTTAAATTAAGCGTGCCCCCGCGCCGATCGAACTGCGCATGCGCCAGGCGTAAAAATAGCCCAGTGCGCATGCTCCAGCTCACGACGGAAAACGTCAATGACGCCGACGTGAGCGTCATTGACGTAAAGTCCTATTCACGAACGAGTTAGGAAAACGACGTAAACGACGGAAAAAGACGACGCTGACCCGACGCCATACTTAACATGGCATACGACGGACCTTCTTAAACTTACCCCTCATATAGCAGGGGCAAGTTTACGCTTACGGAAACGTCGTAAATTCACTGCGTCGACCGCGCATACGTTCGGGAATCTCGCGTAAATAGCTAATTTGCATAGCCGACGGGGAAAACGACGAAGCGACACCTAGGGGTGGGAAAAAAAATTGCATTTAAGATCTGACAGCGTAAGAGCCTTACGCCTGTCAGATCTAATAGATATATATGCGTAACTGATTCTAAGAATCAGTCGCATAGATACGACGGCCCAGATTAGGACTTACGACGGCGCAAATGGCGTTGCGTTGCCGTAAGCCCTTTCAGAATCTGGGCCTTAGGGACTAGAGGATTTGTGCTAGAGGGGATGAATTTTTTTTTATTTTGGTGCGGGGGCATTTGAGCTGGGGGTGGGGGGGGGCAGATGTGTACCAGGAGGGGAAATTTTTTAGGGGTAGAGGATTTGTGCTAAGAGTGAATATATTTTTTTGGAGGGGGGGCATTTAAGCTGGGAGTGTTTGGAGGATGAGGGGGCACAGATTTGTTCTGAGAGGGGGTATTTCAGCAAGGGAGCAGATTTGTACTGGGAGGAGGGAGGTTTATTCTTAGATTGTATGCATGCAGATTAGTGTTATTGTGGGGGAAATTTTGCTGACCCATAATGCTAATACATCTTGCAGGGGGGGCTGGGTCAGGGTGGCATGTTTGCCCTGGGCCCTAGATGATCTTGTCCCAGCACTGAAAGTGCTTCATGCCTGGCAGTGTCTGACATCAGTTTTTTTGAGTCACCGACCTGTAGTTATGCATTAGACATGTACGTTCTAGTTCATAACGAATGGATTTTCGGATGAATTTGTTAGTATTCGTACATTCGGATCAAGTCGAACATCCGAATAGCTGAAAGTACTAAAATACGAAAATTACGGAATTACGAATAAGCAAAATAACGAACAAGCGAAAATACGAATGTACGATTGGACAATCTTACTAGAATACGAAACACCGAAACAGCAAAAGAACTAAAATGACATCTGTGATGAACGATTTGCATTCCGTATTTTAAATCCTTTGTCTGTTCGTAATTTCGTATATTCATATTTTCATTCGTATGTTCGTATTTTCATTTGTGTGTTTTGTAAATCCATTGCATGTGCATCCTGTTTTTAGTGTTTACCGTATATACTCGAGTATTAACCGACCCGAGTATAAGCTAAGGTACCTAATTTTACCCCAAAAAAATGGAAAAACATATTGACTCTAGTATAAGCCTAGGGTGAGAATGCAGTAGCCACTGTAAGCGGAAAAGAGGGTCAACAAAGCCCATTTGCACGCCTCACTGTGCCCATTGCAGCCTCACTGTGCCCAACCTCACTGTGCTCATTGCCATCTCACTGTGCCCATTACCACCTCACTGTGCCCATTGCCACCTCACTGTGCCCATTGCCACTGTGCCCATTGCCACCTCACTGTGCCCATTGCCACCTCACTGTGCCCAAGTCAGTGTACATGAAATTTTTACAGACTGTGGGCGTCCATTCATTGTTTAAAAGTCACGGTCTCCTCCTGGTCCCGTTCCAGGATAGACGTTTCCCAGCAGCCTATCACAGACCTCTTCTCGGACATGGTTTCCCAGCAGACACTGTGCTCAGTGTTCCTCCTATCACGGACGTTCTCCTAACACAGTGTCTGCTGGGAAACCGAGTCCAAGGGTGAGAAGACATCCGTGATAGGCGGAACACTGAACACAGTGTCTGCTGGGAAGCACCTATCAGGGAAGGGACCAGGGGGAAGCCACGACTTTTAAAAAATGGACGCTCGCAGCCCTTCAGGTACACTGACTCGAGTATAAGCTGAGGGTGGTATTTTCAGCCCTAAAAAAAGGGCTGAAAAGCTTGGTTTATACTCGAGTATATACGGTATTTATAAAATACATATTTTATGGAAATAATAAAAAAGATATAGAACCCTATTTAAAAAAAAAAAAAAAACACAACAGACCCAAATGCTTACAGTTTCTCTTTTTAACCATTGAGATCCGCGCTATTGACAAAAGACGTCAACAGCGCGGCTCTCAGGTGCCAACTGGATGTCTTTGGACGTAATTTGAAGTGCATTACCCGCGCGCGCCTCTGGGGGGCGCGCAGCGGGTAAACACTGTCCCGGCGTGTACCTGGCGGCCGCGATGTCCGCCGGGTACACGCGATCGTCGGAAACACAGCAGATACGTGGAGCTCGGTGTGTAAACACAGAGCTCCACGTGCTGTGAGAGGAGAGGAGACCGATCTGTGTCCCTTGTACATAGGGATACAGCATCGGTCACCTCCCCCAGTCACCCCCCTCCTCCCACACAGTTAGAACACACCCAGGCTACACATTTAACCCCTTCCTCACCCCCTAGTGTTAACCCCTTCACTACCAGTCACATTTATAAAGTAATTAGTGCATTTTTATAGCACTGATCGCTGTATAAATGTGAATGGTCCCAAATTTGTGTCAAAAGTGTCCGATACGTCCGTCGCAATATCGCAGTCCCAATAAAAATCGCAGATCGCCGCCATTACTAGTAAAAAAAATAATAATAAAAAAAAACATAATTCTGTCCCCTATTTTGTAGGCGCTATGGGGCAAATCCACAAAGCAGATGCGCCGACTTAACTCGAGATTTCTAATTTTACTCCGCGCGTATCTTTGCGCCCGATCCTCAAAACGAAAAATCCGTTTTTTCCGTCCTACTTAAAATAATTACTCCGGCGCATCCTCTGACGCAAATTACGCTAGTCACGCCGCTTTATTTGATAGGCAAAGATGCAAATGAGGGAGATAGGGCGATCCTCAAAATTAAGTGTGTGCGTCGTAGATTACGCCCTGTGCGCCGTAGATAACGCCCTGTACGCACCTGTTAGTTTTCTGGAGCAAAATTAGACTTTATAAAAGCAGCCCTAATTTTACACCAGCCCTGTAAAGGTCTGCTGAAGCAACACCATTTAGGAAGAGCTGCCAACACTTCTTTGCTTGACTTCATTGTGACTGCCAAAATGCCCGGGCCATCAATGATTATAACGGCACTCGCAACTTTACAGGCGCAGAGAAGGAGGAGGGCACAGAGGAGGAGGAGGAGGGCACAGGAGAGGATATACCGCCCACGCCAAGATCTCTTTGGCATGACTGCGTCTGAGGTCATTGGCAACTTCAGATTTAACCAGGAAGCCATCCTGGACTTAACCAGGATCCTGCAGGATGATCTGAACACCCCAACCCAACGATCCCATGCCCTGCCAGCTCACATTAAAGTTATGGCCACCCTGCATTTTCTGGCCACTGGGTCTTTTCAAAGAACATGTGGAGGTCTGGCTGGGATGGTACAGTCCTCGATGAGCAGGTGTGTGCACCAGGTTGTCCCTGCAATACTCAGACGCATGGGCAGTCAATTTGAAAAGCCCACCCAGGAGGACCAGCGAATGAAGAGCATGGCCGACTTATATCAGATTGCCCAATTCCAACGGACCATCGGGGCCATTGACTGTACCCATGTGGCACTACAGCCCCCCCATGATACAGAGCACCTGTTCAGGAATCGCAAAAACTGGCATTCCATCAATGTGCAGGTAATCGTAGATGCCCATGGCCTCATCTGGCATGTCTGTGCCAAATTTCTGGGTTCGTGCCATGACAGCTACATCTTTAGGCAGACCAACATATCACGTGAATTGGAGCAGAACGTGTATGGAGACAGCTGGCTGGTTGGTGAGTGACATGGGTGTCAGGTATGACTGTCCCCCCCCATGATGCAGACATCACATGGGGCACATGCATGACTAATATCCTCCTGTCTTTTCCCTTCCAGGTGACTCTGGATATGCCCTGGGACCTCACATGATGACCCCATTCAGGAACCCCCAAACCCCAGGAGAGCAACGCTACAACGAGGCTCATATTCGCACCCGGGCAGTAGTGGAGCGTACATTTGGGCTGCTGAAGTCCCGCTTCAGATGCCTGGACAAGACTGGGGGTACACTGTTGTATTCCCCAGACTTTGTGTGCCAAATAATAGGGGCTTGTTGCATTCTTCACAACTTTGCAATGAAAAGGGGACTGGAGATTAACTTACGTGCTGACCTGACCCCCCACCCAGGCAATCCCCCCCTAGCCCACTCTACCCGGTCTACTGAGGGCACAGTAGCCAGGAGACGCCTCGCAGAAGGCATATTTTCTCAGTAAATGGCCATAAATCATGTCACAATGATATTATTTGTTTTCACTGCAAACGCACATGAATTATGTGACAATGATATTATTTGTTTTCACTGCAAACGCACATGAATTATGTGACAATGAGAATGTTGCTTTGCACAGTAAACGCACATGTTTAATGACACATTGAGAATGTTTTTGTCTCTGGAAACGCACATGATTTATGTCACAATGAGAATGCATGAATGCACACCACTGTGGTCCCTAGCACAGACACATCACATGCACATCGAATTGGATTAGATCCAAGTACCCCCCCTTTGGTACTTGGGAGCAGTAACGCCCCGGCACGGCTCCAATTATGTCACTGTGCATTCATACACCATTCAGGAACCTAGGATGACTTCTCCCTGGTCCTCCACCAAAACTGAGGGTGACACCCTTATTTTGTCAGGAATGCCACCCCCCCACATTCACACATCATTCACACACATAAACCAAATCATAAGTACAGTATAATAAACAAAATTATAAAACCAAAAAAAAAAAAAAAAGTACCCCTGGTATTTAAGTCCGGCGGCGAGTGCTCCGTCTGGGCTGCCCACGGGCACGGCCACGGGCACCTGGAGGTTCTTCGCAGGGGAGGGAGTATCTTCATGGGGGGGGATCAGGGGAGGGAGTATCTTCATGGGGGGGGGAGCAGGGGAGTGAGGAGCCTCCCCTGGTGTCTGACCTCCGGCTGGCCTGCCCTCCAAGGCCACTGCTATCCTGTTCAGGCAGTCAGTGATGGCAGCCGTATTGGCCTGGCCAGCCCGTGTGTTGTCCTGCACAGCCCGGGTGTTGTCCTGCACAGCCCGGGTGAGGGCAGTCACCTCCTGGCCCACGCCTGTTGTGGCGGTATGCAGGGACCACAAACAGGTGATGACACCCAATGAATTGGTGGCCACATCACTGAGTGACTCCCTCATTACATCCAGGCTGTGCTCCATCTTGGCCATAGTTTTTTTGATGTCACCCAGACTGCGGGTCTGCTGGGCATTGTCCCTCAGCAGACTGGCCGGCAGATGCTCAGATCCCCCCCTGGTCTCCTGGGTCGCCATCCTGCCTGCCCCTGAGGCTTGTGGCCAGGTAGGAGGGGATAGAGTGACCCTTGTGGGTTGCGGCATGTTGTGGGAGGAGTGGGAGGGGCTACCCCTGATGGTGGCCTGACTGGTGCCAGCCTCTGGGGTAGCCTCTGGGGTAGCCTCTGGGGGAGCCTCTGGGGGAGCCTCTGGGGGAGCCTCTGGGGGAGCCTCAAGGGGAGCCTCAAGGCTAGCCTCAAGGGTATCGTCAAATGTCATGAGATCTGTGGCAATAATGATTTCCCGGCCAATCTGGAGATCTTCTTCCTCCTCCCCCTCATCCTCCTCCCCCTCAGCCTCCTCATGAGGGGAGGTTTGGCCACTCCCCTCCCCTGGGGACTCCTCAGCAGCCTCCTGTCTTTGGGGTGGTGCAGCAGCCTGGCCTGATGGCCCAGCAATCTCCTGGTCATCTGTGGAAGACACCAAACAATCACAGGTTTGAGGATCCACACACTTGGCACATGTTCCCTTCCCCCACCCACACATGCTAATCACCAAATAGAAAAACAAAAAGCTTACCTGGCCTCACAGGAACATCAGACTGATAACCAGGCAGGCCCACCACCTGCTCTGGCTCGAAACACCGGGCCACTGCCCATTCCTCCTCAGTCAGCCGGATGGGGCATGGTCCCCCTCCTCCAGTGCCCCTCCTATGCGCAGTGAGCTTGGCCACCTTATTGCGGACCACGCTCCTCAGATCATTGATCTTTTTCTTAATGCCAGCGGGGGTCCTCGTCTCCCCTCCCCCCGCCGCATTTATGTGATCTGTTATTTTTGCATATATCCTCTTCCTTTGGGCCGGGGAGGTGTTCCGGCTATCAGGCCCATGTAAATATCTTCCATATTGGATGATATACCTGGCAAGGATTTGCTTTTCAACATGTGAAAAATTCAGCTTCCTGTGTTTGGGAGCCATCACAAACACCACACAGCAACAAGAAAACTCACAGGACAAACACACAAAAATACACACCAAACAAATACACAAAAATACACACAGAAGCAGACAGCTACTACAAAGTCAAATACAAACACACAAAAATACACACAGAAGCAGACAGCTACTACAAAGTCAAATACAAACACACAAAAATACACACAGAAGCAGACAGCTACTACAAAGTCAAATACAAACACACAAAAATACACACAGAAGCAGACAGCTACTACAAAGTCAAATACAAACACACAAAAATACACACAGAAGCAGACAGCTACTACAAAGTCAAATACAAACACACAAAAACCAAACACAAAATCCAAGCAGAAAAAAACCTAACAAAAAAATTAGCAGAAACAATCCAACAAAAATTACACTTATCACAAACAAACAACAACTACTATCTACTACTCCTCCAACACTTCTCTATCACACACAACTTACCAACAAACACTGACAAACTAAGAGCAGAAGCAAATTGCTCATGGAAGGGAACACAGGGAAATACTTTTGCAAATGAAGTGTGTTTGACTGGAGCTAGTTAAGCACAGGGCGATCCTCAAACTAAGTACACTTGGCCTTTTACTTATCTCACTGATTGCGCCAAGCAAAGTTCTGCACATGCGCAGTGAGCAGCAGATTCCTGCGCACATGCGCAGTACGGCCGGACCTTCATTTGCATGGGGTCACGGCTCATTACAATGAAGCACGCCCACTTCCTTCCCACTTGCCATAACCCCGCCTTACGCCTCCGAATTTAGGTTACGGCAGGCGCAATTTTGTGCCCAAATGCGCTGTGGATACGGCAATTACGACACCAACTTAGGGCGCCATAACTTAAATGACATAAGTTTGAAAAAACTTATTTTGCGCCGCTGGCTGTGGATTTGGCCCTATAACTTTTGCGCAAACCAGTCGCTTATTGCGATTTTTTTTTTTTTTTTTACAAAAATACGTCGAAAAATACGTATCGACCTAAACTGAGAAAAAAAAATTGGGATATTTATTATAGCAACAAGTAAAAAAAAAATATATTTTTTTTAATTGTCGCTCTTTTTTTGTTTATAGTGCAAAAAATAAAAACCGCAGAGGTGATCAAATACCACCAAAACAAAGCTCTATTTGTGGGGAAAAAAGGACGTCAATTTTGTTTGGGAGCCACGTCGCACGACCGCGCAAATGTCAGTTAAAGCGACGCAGTGCCGGAAGCTGAAATTTCGCCTGGGCACGAAGGGGGTTTATGTGCCCAGTAAGCAAGTGGTTAACAAAACTCCTGTCTATCAGATGTGGATGTAAAATGATGTTTGCCAAATTTTTCAGCTATCTAGTTAAACTTGGCAAAAAGTGGTGACCCCGAATACTTTACTAGAATGTTCTATGATTTCAATGGTCTGACACTGGCCGGCACTTATTCTGCTTAATTCTGACATCTCTTTCACTGTGGATACATCATGAAGATTGATACCTACCATCCCGCTGGATTCATGGAAATAGAGGAGGTCTAATGAAACACTTAATGAGGTTTCATGCCCAAATGCTTCTGCATATTATATTTAATGATAAATCTCTCTCCTCTATGTGTATACAAGCATACTTAGAAAATAAATCACGGTATAGGGAATAGCACCTACCATTTTTATAGTAGCAGTTACGGCTGAGGAAATGATATTATTTGTATCTGATGGTGCTTGTGCTCTGCAGGCAGAAATAAAATAATATCACAGGAGCCGCATCCGGGGAATGGACGGGAGAAACGTAATGTAGCTTTCACAGGGTCACTTCTCAGCTCATCAACCGCTTGGATGATGTGAATGTGGCAGAGGCTTACAGCTCGTCTCAGAAATAAACTTCTTGAGATACTCTGCAAAAAACTTTTATATGACTTTTTTATAGTATTATTTCAAACAGTCAAGTAACCAGATGCACATTTGTATGTATTTGTCAATACATGTTTTTGTTGGGCAGTCTTGTGTCATCTGCTGCATTGTACTCTTTGTGATGAAAGGTGTAGGTTAAAAGAACAATCAATGAATTTATTCCAAGCAGGCAAGCAAATCGGTAGACATAAAGTTGTGCCTTATCTATAAAGACTCGCCTACAACCAAGGCTAGGACTACAGTGCTATAAGGCAATGTGCACTGCTGTGTAATAAGGCTTAAAATACTACGGTTAGTAAAATAATAGGGCCAGATTCACAGAAGAAATACGCCGGAGTATCTACTGTTACTCCGGCGTATTTTAAAATTTGCCGCGTCGTATCTTAATTTGTGATTCACAAACAAGATACGACGGCATTTGGCTAAGATCCGACAGGCTTAAGGCTTCGTACGCCTTTGGATCTTAGGCTGCAATACTTCGGCCGCCGCTGGGTGGAGTTTGCGTCGTTTTCCAGCGTCGGGTATGCAAATTAGCATTTACGGCGATCCACGAACCGACTCGCGTGCGTTGCGTCGTTTTTTCCCGTCGCACAGTTAAGCCTGCTTTTTCATGGCTTAACTTTACACCAGCCATGTTAAAGTATGGCCGTCGTTCCCGCGTCAAATTAAATATTTTTTTTTCGGCGTAAGTACGTTACGCACGTCGCCATTCACAAACACGTCGGGGCGCCGTAATTTCGCGCAAAGCACGTTGGGAAATTTACTAACGGAGCATGCGCAGAACGTTCGGCGCGGGAGCGCGCCTAATTTAAATGGTACACGCCCCATTTGAATTAGGCGGGCTTGCGCCGGACGTCTTTACGTGGCTCCGCCGCAAGTTTATACTCAAGTGCTTTGTGAATCAAGCACTTACGAGGAAAACTTGCGGCGGTGTAACGTAAAGACGATACATTACGCCGCCGCATTTGTACCTGAATCTGGCCCATAGAGTCCACCTATATTTTTAGATACTAATCTATACTCCAGCACAGGTTCCTCCTTTAAATGCACTTAAAGCGGGGGTTCCGCGGGAATTTTTTTTTTTAGATGCTTCTTGCGCTGTTACCTTAGTGAATCTGGTACTCACATGTCCTAATCTTATAGCCGCCAACATTGTCATTGTGCCGCAAAAGATGTTTTATAAAAATCTTAGATGGACGCTTCCATCTTGCTTGTGGGCACTCTGAAGCCCACAAGCATTTCCTTCCGGGATACGGTGAATGCTGATGTCCCAGCATTCAACGCTCTATCACATATAACAAATCGCCCTCATCACATGACCTGCTTGCTGAGTCACGTGACCTGCGAGATAACGCGGGATTACAGTATAGATAGTCTCCTGGGAGTCTCAACACATCACTGCCAGGAGACATTGCGCACGGCCGGGGAAATCTAAAGACATGCCCACTCCCGCGGGGAATAAAACCCAGAAGCCACATAGAATGCACGATTCTAAAAGTAAACATTGACCCAAGAAAAAAAAAAAAACGATGGATTGCACATCTATGTATGCTGCTGCTATGAGTGAGCCAAAGTTGATATTTAGGGTGAACCTCCGCTTTAAGAGCTGACAAGTACACATAGATTTAGCTGCTTCGAATGAGTAAAAAGACAAAGCAACACAAAACATACCAAATGTCCTGATGTAGAATTCACAAATCATCAACTACTGTCAGGAACATGGTGCCAGCCATTAGGCTAAGGCGCACTGTCTGGCTGCATTGCTCACTGCATGTCCATTGCCGCCAAGCAGCCTATTTAAACCTGGGCTCTGCACTAGCCCTTTGCTAAGTGGTCTTCAGTCTTGTTCCTGTTATCCAGTTCCTGATACACATCTTGATCCTGTTACTGACTCAGCTTCCTCTCTGACTTTGCTCTTGGTTTATCCTTGTCTGTACATGTTCGCTGTCTGCCACCTCTTACCAACCTCGGCTTACACTATTGACCACATTTTTGCCTATTGAATCTATACCTTGCTGCCCCATTGCTGCCGACTTCTACCTGTTTCTAATACACAGTCCATATTCCCATCACACACATTTCTGGAATGAGCACTTAAGGTGCCGGGTGCTGTAGCGACCGTCAGCTGGAAACTGGAACATGCGCGATAATGTAGATATTCGCCAGCACACCAGGGATCTTCAATTATGTCCAAAAAAAATTTTTTTATTAAAGAAATATCATGTCACCAAACAGTGCAACGTTTCAGAGCCACGCAGGACCCATTCATCAAGGATCTCCCTGTTCCTGACACTGATTCTGTTTATGCCCTGGTGTCCTTCCACTAGGCCAGGGGTGTCAAACTCAAGTTCATTGTGGGCCGCATCCGCATTATGATTATCCAGCATTATGATTGCCCTCAAAAGGGCCGGTTGTATCTTTAAGATTAGATATCCAGCGCATCCCCTTCCCCTTACATTAGATGTCAAGAGCCACCTCACCATTAGAGGTTGAGTCCCCCACTCTCCCTTACATCACAGTGCCCACCCCTTTCCTTATGCTGCTTCTGGGAAGAAGCTGGATGCATTACTTGAAAGCAGAAAGTAGGGGTCTGAAGGAGGACCAGAGGAGGGCTGGAGTTCTCCTGCAGCTGCAGGAGAGCTGCGAGGGCCATATGAAATGGCCTGGAAGGCCGGGTTCGGCCCGTAGGCCTTGTGTTTGACACCTGTGCTATCACTTGACCAGGTTTGGGACCTAACCCCCACCCTCAACTGAACTTGACATCTCCACGGTGCATTGTCATCTGTACCTCTGCTCATCAGATATCAGCACTCCCAAGTTCCTGTTTACGGTGTCTGCACCTTAGAAATTGTGCCTTTTCAGCAGATCTTGTCTCAACATACAAGGGTGCACGGACGGGAACTGTGCAAGAGGCCACCCTTGTCATCTCAGGTTCTGCGTACAGGTACATGACAACTAGAAAATGTAAAGCTATAAAGGCAGGATGTTGTATATATTCGATGAGGGCAGCAGCAGGGGTAGAAAACATGAGTGGTAAGTCCAGAGCAGGATATGGTAAAGCTGATTACATTTTCTGGCAATCTTTCTCTTAATGTCATGTACCTGGTGGAAACTGAGCTGAAAAGGGAACTTCTTTTGCACAGATTGTCCAATACCTATGGTAGTGTTGACAGGGGATGTGAGGACACAGAGTGTCACGAGGACAGAAGAAGCAGGCAGTACCAGCTGTTGGGGTGTGAGGCACAGATAACTGTGAACCACCAGGTAAGGAACAGAGGTAAAAACTTCAGTTCTACCCGATCAGTAGACAGGAACGAAGCCAAGACACAAGATTGCCAATAGCCAGGCAAGCAAAATACTGAGTCAGAAGGCAGGGACAGCTTCAGGATACAGGCCAAGGTCAGCAACAGTGAAGTACAGTTGGCAGCATGTAGAGTCTGAAACACAGGCCGATATCACAATGGGCAGACAAGCTATGTTGAACATGGGAAAGCATTGGGTTACAGGTAAATTAGGGACTAGTTGAAGTAGGGCTGGTGCATGTATTTTTGACAAACTAGGCAAAACCTCATTTTGCCACCCCCCTTGGCTTCACCTCTGAATCCATCACCTTTTTCCTGCCCATGTAAACCCCACCTTTTTAATGCATCACCCATCAAATGCAGGCTACCAGTGCCCATCAATACTGCTTCACCAGCACCCATCAATGCAGCCTACCAGCACCCATCAATGAATGTTTGCTTACTTCCATTCATTCAGGAGTCGGGACACAGACACAGTCCTCCGCCGCCGCTGTGCCTCTGGGCCAACTCCTCACAGGACCCCGTCGCCGACGCCTGCATTGACCACTTGGAAGGATTAGGTCTGCAGCAACTGGTATGTGGGCCCACACATGTTTTAAGTCACACGCTTGATCTTATCTTCAAACAAGATTTGGATATTAACATACTGGGAAATGAACCCCTACCATGGACAGATCACCATGTAATCAAATTCAAAATCACTATAAACGCCCTCTTAATAAAACCGACTAACCCGTTAACAACACACTGGACAAGATCCCAGAAGAAGCTCCACTCGGAACTCTTCAAAAACGACATTATTTAACAAAATAAGAACAATAGAACGTCAAACAGCAGCGGAAACACTCAACTCCATCAACAAGGCTCTACTACATAATAGCTCCGAAACGCAGAACGCTCATCCGGAAAAACAACTCCGGTTGGTTTAACGACAATCTCACGTCGTTGAAGCAAGAACGCAGAAGAGCGGAAACAGCCTGGAGAAGAAGCTCAACAGAGAAAAACCACACAATTTACAAACTAATTACTAAGAAATATCATAAAGAAATCTTTAAAGCAAAAAAAGATAATTTTTCTAATATCCTCGCAAAAGTCCGTAACTGTCCCCGCAAACTCTTCAACTTAGTCGCTCAGACCATGAATCCAGCCTGCCTAGAGGCTCCGAATTTTGAATCACAAGAGTTTTGCAACGAATTATCGGATTATTTTATTAACAAAATTGAAAAAAATCTGTGAAATTATTCAACAAAAGAGAACCTCTACCGACTCCCCTTTAAATCAAAAAGGCAATATTTACACAAATATGCCGCAATCAACAAAATTTACACTAAAGTCAATCTCCATCGACACCACCAAAAATATCATTGGTACCCTGCGAGACAGCACATCGCCTAATGATATCATCCCCACTAAAGTGTTGAAAGAATGTGCTGATATTGTGGCACCGGCTATCATGCACCTCATAAACCAATCATTTAAGGAAGGCATGGTGCCGACCCCCCTGAAACAAGGCATAATTAAATCCATTCGAAAAAAAAAAACACCCTCGACCCCCAAAGACCCAAACCATCGTCGATCCATAACAGGCCTAAACATTCTCTCCAAGGTAATGGAGAAAGCAGTTGTACAACAGCTACAACATCATTTAGACACCCACAAACTACTTGACCCACTTCAATCGGGTTTCCGTCCTGGTCACGGGACAGAAACAGCACTTCTCAAATTATGGGATGACGCTCTCGAAGCAGCAGACGAAAGAGAATCTTGTCTTCTGGTACTGTTGAACCTGAGTGAAGCTTTTGATACAGTCGACCACAACTTGCTGCTGACTCGCCTAGCTGAAGTAGCTAGTGTGGCAGACTCGGATCTACTCTGGTTCTCCTCCTTCTTGGAAAACCGATCACAGATAGTGAAACTAGGTCCCTTCACTTCTGAAAAAGCACAGTGTCATGAGGAGTCCTTCAGGGGTCTCCCTTGTCGCCTGTACTATTCAATATCTATCTCCGCCCTCTCCTCGAAATCATCAGTAACCAGAATTTACTCTACCATTCCTACGCGGATGACACCCAACTCTACTTTCGCATCAGCAACATAAAGGATCATTATCTCGGACTACAGAAATGCCTTACTTTGCTAGAAAATTGGATGACGGAGAGTTACCTTAAACTCAATGGCTCAAAAACAGAACTTCTTCTGCTCCACGCCAACCGAAAGAGACAGCATGGACACCCCCACCCATTTTGGGACAAACCATCACCCCTACTTTTTTGCCCCACTGTACATAGATGTTATTAATTTGTAGAGTGTCAGAATCATGAACATTTTCTCTGATATATCTCACCAGAATACAAATCCCCTTGAAGAAGAGTGCGACAGCATAGGTCGAAACGCCTTTGGAGTTCTCACATGGATGTCAATTCTATAATGTATACAATGTACTTTATTGTTCATCATTCTTTAGTATTGATGGTACATTTCTTAGACATGTCTGTAACCAGAGTTTATAATTTTTAAGAATCCATTAATAGCCCGTATTGTATCCATTATACAAATAAAAGATTTTATTTCATTGTATCTTTATCCTTTTTGATTAATTTACCATGTCGCTAAAAAAACCCTGGCGGAACCTTCCCATTTTGCTTTTACATTCTGAATCCTGGCTTTTAGCCAGTTTTCTATCCATTTACAAATTGATCTTTCCAAGCTTGTAGACGGTATAACTTTTGCGCAAACCAATCAATATACGCTTATTGTGATTTTTGTACCAAAAAAATGTAGCAGAATACCTAAATTTATGAAGGAATTTGATATTTTCAATATTTTTATTGGTATACAGAATAATTCCACGCTGCCTTAAGGGTAAGCTGCTGACACACCAAGTTGACAAATTGCAACAATGTGGAAATAAAAAAAGTGTAGCGCTAATCAAAATATATAAATGGGGCGTGGCTTGGCATATGATGTCACTGATCGTCGTTCCCTATGACAGAGAACAGACGATCAGTGACAGTCTGAGTAGGAAACACGGAGAAAGGTTTGTTTACACTTACCTCTCCCCATTCCTCAGCTCTGTGACCTGATCGCGGGACACCGGCGCCGATCGGGGTACCCGACCGGGTCATGAGTGCGCCACCGGTAGCGTGCGCGCGACCCACGGCTGTGCATATTAAAGGGGACGTACCTGTACGTCAATATGCGCAGCCATTCTGCCAACATACATCGGCGTGCGGCGGTCGGCAAGTGGTCAACTGACAATTGCACGGTCTGTACTTGAATATAATCAATGCCCTTCCCCCCCCCCCCCACAAATAGAGCTTTCTTTTGGTGGTATTTGATCACCTCTGCGGTTTTTATTTTTTGGGTTATAAAAAAGATCGACAATTTTGAAGAAAAATAAAACAAAACAATATTTTTCACTTTCTGCTATAAAACGTATCCAATAAAAATAACGATGAATAAAGTGCTCAAATATTGATAGTGAACATTGTAAATAGAAATGTCCCCATAAGCACACTGTAAAAGTCTATATGCAGGAAATTCAAAACAGGTGCAAAAATGCAAAGACTATCTGTCCTTATGCCGCGTACACACGATAATTTTTCGGCATGAAGAAAACGTTGTTTTAAAAAAATGTCATTTAAAATTATCGTGTGTGGGCTTCACATCATTTTTCGGGTTCTGAAAAACGACAACATTTTTTTTTTGGGCATGCTGCATCTTTTAACGACGTTTTAAACAATGTCCTTTTTTGGGTTGTAAAAAATGATCGTGTGTGGGCTAAAACGACGTTAAAAACCCGCGCATGCCCAGAAGCAAGTTATGAGACGGGAGCGCTCGTTCTGGTAAAACTACCGTTCATAATGGAGTAAGCACATTCATCACGCTGTAACAGACAGAAAAGCGCGAATCGTCTTTTACTAACACGGAATCAGCTAAAGCAGCCCCAAGGGTGACGTCATCCGCATGTAACTTCCCCTTTATAGTGCCGTCGTACGTGTTGTACGTCACCGCGCTTTGCTAGTTCATTTAAAAAAAATTATGGTGTGTGGGCAACGTCGTTTTAATGATGAAGTTGGAAAAACATTGTTTTTTCTACATGCCGAAAAACATTTTTTTTTTTCATGCCGAAAAATGATCGTGTGTACGCGGCATAAGAGTGATCATACTTCGGTGTTGACTTTCACAGTATGCGTATTTATTTATCACTCCCTTAGGACACACTTAAACCCTTCAGCGCCCCCTACAGGTTAACCCCTTCACTGCCAGTGTAATTTTCACAGTAATCAGTGCATTTTTATAGCACTGATTACTGTGAAAATGACAATGGTCCCAAAATAGTGTCAAAAGTGTCCGCCATAATGTCGCAGTCACGATAAAAATCGCTGATCGCCGCCATTACTAGTAAAAAAAAAATGATTAATAAAAATGCCATAAAACTATCCCCTATTTTGTAGACACTTTTGTGCAAACCAATCAATAAACGCTTATTGCGATTTTTTTTTTTATCAAAAATATGTAGAAGAATACGTATCAGCCTAAACTGAGGAAAAAAGTGTTTTTTTTATATATATTTTTGGGGATATTTATTATAGCAAAAAATATTGATTTTTTTTCAAAATTGTCGCCCTATTTTTGTTTATAGTGCAAAAAATAAAAACCGCAGAGATGGTCAAATACCACCAAAAGAAATCTCTATTTGTGGGGGGAAAAAAGGACGTGAATTTTGTTTGGGAGCCACGTCGCACGACCGCGCAATTGTCAGTTAAATCGACGCAGTGCCAAATCGCAAAAAGGGGCCTGGTCCTTTAGCAACAAAATGGTACGGGACTTAAGTGGTTTAAATAACGCAGTGCTGCATCGCAAAAAATGGCCTGGTCATTGTCCTCGCTTCGGCAGGATATATACTAAAATTGGAAAAATGGCCTGTCATGAACGGGAGTAAATCTTTAATCCAGCTTGGCCCAAGCAAACTATTTAAAGTGATAGCAAAGCTGGAGTTTTAACTAGGCTGTAACAATTATTTGATTCAGAATATCATTTGCAGGTGTTTTTGAAGTTGCATGCAGGGGTGCATACACTAGGGAATTTGAAGGTAGACGGGAAAAGATCCGCTTTAAGGGCCAGATTCTCAAAAGAGATACGCCGGCGTATCTCCTGATACTCCGTCGTATCTCTGAGTCCGCCCGTCGTATCTATGCGCCTGATTCATAGAATCAGTTACGCATAGATAAGCATTAGATCCGACAGGCGTAAGCTCTTACGCTGTCGAATCTTAAATGCAATTTTTTTTTTGCCGCTAGGTGTCGCCGACGTCGTTTTCCACGTCGAGTATGCAAATTAGCAAAATATGCGAATTCCCGAACGTACGCGCGGTCGACGCAGGGAAGTTACGACGTTTACGTTAGATTTGCGACGCGTAAAGTTGCCCCTGGGTATATGAGGCACAGTCAATGTTAAGTATGGCCGTCGTTCCTGCGTCGAAATTTGAAAATTTACGTTGTTTGCGTAAGTAGTCTGTGAATAGGGCTGGACGCCATTTACGTTCATGTCGAAACCAATGACGTCCTTGCGACGTCATTTAGCGCAATGCACCTCGGGAAATTTTAGGGACGGCACATGCGCAGTACATTCGGCGTGGGAACGCGCCTAATTTAAATGATCCACGCCCCCCCTACCCGGATCATTTGAATTAGGCGGGCTTGCGCCGGGGGATTTACGCTACGCCGCCGCAACTTTACAGGCAAGTGGTTTGTGAATCAAGCACTTGCCCGTAAAACTTGCGGCGGCGTAACGTAAATGAGATACGTTACGCCGCCGCAGAGATGCAGCGATCTACGAGAATCTGGCCCTAAATGTACAGGCCGTTAAACAGGAGGACATTTTTTTTTTTTATGTTTCTTGGCTAGAGCTAGTTTTTGGTTTTCTCTTAACATCCCCAGTGCAAATTTCCTCCTAAGGCTCCTTTGCTAAATTTAGACACAAATGTCCAGAGGTGACCACAGAGGGGAAAAAAAGAAATAAACAAATTACCACAGTTTGCACATTTAAAGATTTGGTTTTACTCCTATTACCTTGCTGACTTTTTTCTCAGAATAATACAAGTTAATTTTCCTACAACAGGGAGCTGCAGCCTTTTAACTGACCCCGCTGTTCTGCGCTGCTGCGAGGTGTAAACCACCACCAATCCTCAGCAATTAACCACGAGCCAGAAATAAAAGGAAACCACTGCTTACCATCAGCGCCACAGAGGAAGAAACAGAGCATTAGAAACAGAGCATTCCACATAGCCTCGGGTTTGCTGAACTGTTCATCCTTCATCCTAAACTGCAAATACAGAGCCAAAATGATTAAAAACGCATTCCTGCTGTTTACTCTTGTACATTTCTCACACGATTCTCTGCTAACCTGCCCCCCTGGTTCAACTTCATGTTTGATCCTGTTTTTCAGTTTATTATTTTGTTTTATACTGTAAAATGATTGGGATTTTTTCGGACATTCAGAAAAAACTTTGTTTTCTTCTTCTTAACCACTTCATGTCCTTAGGCATAGCTCCCAACTATCCCTGATTTCAAGGGACTGTCCCTCATTGGGAACAGAGGCCCTCCATCCCTCTTTCCTCCCCATTTGTCCCTAATTTTGGCCTGATCTCTATAGTTGTAATGTTTATAAAATGCACTACTTATTTATAGTGTTAAATCATTCATCCAATTTCTAAATTGCTGCATTTGTAAATTTCAAAAGCCAAAATAATGGAATAGTAGTGGTAAAAAGGCACTTTTTTTGTACAATTCTCCTTTAACTACTTAACCACTTGATCACTGGGCACGTAAACCCCCTTATAACCAGACCAATTTTCAGCTTTCAGTGCTCTCACAATTTGAATGACAATTACTCAGTCATACAACACTGTACCCAAATGAAATTACCGTCCTTTTTTTCACACAAATAGAGCTTTCTTTTGCTGGTATTTAATCACTGTTGGGTTTTTTATTTTTTGCGCTATAAGAGAAAAAAGACTGAAAATTCTGTAAAAAAAAATGAAATTTTCTTTGTTTCTGTTATAAAATTTAGCAAATTTAGTATGTTTTCTTCATTATTTTGAATAAATGTGAAAGATGGAGTTACGCCGAGTAAATAGATACCCAACATGTCACCCTTCAAAATTGCACACGCTCGTGGAATGGCGCCAAACTTTGCTACTTAAAAATCGCCATAGGCGACGTTGCAGGGTATTGTGGGGTATTGCAGAGTATTGTGGGGTATTGCAGAGTAGTGTGGGGTATTGCAGAGTATTGTGGGGTATTGCAGAGTATTGCACAGTATGGGTATTGTGTATTGCACAGTATGGGGCAGGGATGGCTGAGCAGGGATGGATGGCTGGCTGGATCTGTGACTGCATGTGTCACAGATCCAGCCCACAGCACTCGTGCTGCATCCGCTCTCTCCCCCCCTCTCCTCTCACACTGTACCGTTTGGTACAAAGAGGGGAGGGAGGAACCGGCGTCATCACATGACGCAGGTTTGTTTACAAGTGATCGCTCCGTCATTGGACGGAGCAATCACGTGGTAAACCGCCGCTATCAGCGGCGATTTACCGTGATGTGCCGGGTCCATGTGCGCGCCCCAGAGGAGCCAGAGTTCAGCAACCGCCTTGTAGACATATATCGTCTATAGGGCGGTTGGTAACTGGTTAAAGACTGCACACCGCAGATATACTGCGACAGGGCTGGAATCGGATCCCACGGATGGATCCGCTCGTCTGTACAGACTCACCGGATCCATCCGTCCAAAGGGATTCCCCGCACGCGTCGTAATGATTTGACGCATGCGTGGAATTCCTTATATGACAGCGTCGCGCCCGTCGCCGCGTCATAATAGTGGCGACGGCGCGACACGTCATCGCCAGAGGATTTCGGCGCGGATTTCAATGCGATGGTGTGTACACGCCATCGCATAGAAATCTGCTGAAATCCTCTCGTGTGTATGGGGCCTAAGAGAAAGATCTGTCAAGTTCCTACATTGGTACACAGGACAACACTCTCCCTCATCATGAAAGGAGTAGGTGCAGTTGAGTGCACATTCAACATGACAGTAGGCTGCTGTGTACATTTTCAAAAAAAAAAAAAAAAATGTAGCTATGGACACATAAAGCTTGGTCACATATAGTTTTTCATACTAATCCGTGGAAAAATGTACAGCATTACTGTAGATTGAAAAAAAAAGTAGAATTCCTTTAACCACCTGCTGAGCATGTTATAGCCAAATGACAGCTACAGCGCAGCCGGCCAGCTGATCACAGATCGGGGTAAAGAGCCAATTAGCAGCACTTTACCACATGATCAGCTGTGTCCAATCACAGCTGATTATGATGTAAAAACAAGCTGGTTATCAGCATTCCTTTTTTCTCACGCTGTGTAACAGGCGCCCTCTCGCGCTCCACACTGGAACTCATACAGCGACCGCTCGACGACGTCATCGCCCGGCGCCGCGTGCGTTCCAGCTTGGAACGCGGAAGTGCGCCGTGAATCACGGCTGTTTCTCCCTGCACCTGCCTCTCACCTATAAAGAGAGCGGTGTGCAGACTGCACACCATTCTATTATTGTCGGCTGTAGCCGGCTTGGCTACCAAGGCACTATGGCTACCATCAGCCCTTAAACCTGCAAACCGTGCCACCCTGGATGCTTGCCTAAAAGAAGCTAATACAGACTGCCATTGCTGGGACACTGTAATAGATCTTCCTACTGGACACCCTACACTACGGATTCCCTTGCTGCTAAACATCCACCAAGACTCAAGCCCTGCAAATGGATAAGTAGCAATTATTTCACTTGTAGTGCTTTAGGAATACCTGCTACATATATTGCTGCTAAACAATTGCTGTATTTTACTCTGGCTTGCTAGAAACTAACATACTGCTTGGGACTGACTGTTGTGTCTTCGGCTCCTTGCTGTGGATCATCTTAAAGGGAACATACATTCTCAAATTACCTGAGCTTTATTTGCTTCTCTTACTCAACTATTAGTTGCCATCATGATTACTAATTACTACGTGCTTGACATAAGTGTTACTTGTTTATGGGCCCATGCCCTAAGTTATCTTTTCTATGCTAAGGGTTGAGGTATTTCATACCTACTCCCTTAGTGAACTAATGCATTTCCTTATGTTTAAGTGATATGATGTAGAGAACCCCCAAACTCCTGTTCTCTGATTGGAGTGACGCCTGGGGCCCCGTACTGATAATCACTTGCATAAGAGAAGTGCATTGGAATCATCACGTGCCTTGTAATCTTTTAAAACGCTAGACATTGGACGCATGTTGTAATACGTCCATCCCTAGAAGCTGAACGCATTCCTTTATGTGAGAGAGAGATGATGTGGAGAACCCCCAAACTCCTGTTCTGATTGGAGTGACGCCTGGGGTCCAATACTGAATTCTCACATAACATAGAGAAGTGCATTGAAATCTTTGCTAACCGCAGTTGTGGTTCACTCGCGTTCACCAAAGCTGTTACACGCTGAAAGCATGAGGAGAGGAGAGCCGATAACCTGCTTGTGTGAAAGGGACACCTACACTGATAATCAGGGCAGTGATAATCAGTGCCCTGATTAACAGTGCCCACCAGTGCTGCCTATTAGTACCCACCAGTGCTGTCAATCAGTGCTCATCAGTGCTTCCAATCAGTGTCCATCAGTGCCACTTATCAGAGCCCATTATGTTTGCCTATCAGTGATCATCAGTGCAGCCTCATCATTGCTCATCACTGCAGCCTATTAGTGCCCATCAGTGCAGCCTCATTAGTGCACATCAATGAAGAAGAAACATTTATATTATTAGTTGTGTGAACAAAATATTAACAATTTAGTTTGGGTACAGTGTTGCATGACCCCACAATTGTCATTCAAAGTGTGACAGCGTTGAAAGCTGAAAATTTGCCTGGGCAGGACAAGGGGTAAAATTGCTCTTTATTGAAGTAGTTAACTGTTTTTACTTATTCAAACAAATCTCTTTGTTTAATCGTGTCTTTTCTTTATTGCCATTGCTGACCTCCTTCTGGATGTTGCTGGCTTCAGACTTTGGAAATCAGTGACCTGGAACGAGCATTCAAAAAGAGAAGTCAGAACTCTTGTTAAATACTGCAATGGGGAATACAACTTGGCTGGAGCTTCACGTGTAAGTTCAAGGCAGTATGACAATGTTATGCTAAAAGAGAGTCAAGACCTTTGGAATCAATTCACTAAAGCGTAAAGCAGTTCATATTTCTATTACCATTTTTAAAATTGTCTTCTCAATTAACCATTTATTGTACAAATCATTTGCACATTATGGACCAGATTCTTGTACAGCGGCGTATCTTTGCGGCGGCGTAACGTATCCGATTTACGTTACGCCTCCGCAACTTAGACGGGCAAGTGCTGTATTCTCAAAGCACTTGCTCTGTAAGTTGCGGCGGCGTATCGTAAATCGGGCGGCGTAAGCCCGCCTAATTCAAATTTGGAACAGGAGGGCGTGTTTTATGTAAATGTTCTGCGACCCGACGTGATTGACGTTTTACACGAATGGCGCATGCGCCGTCCGTGGAAATCTCCCAGTGTGTATTGCTCCTAATACGCCGCAAGGACGTATTGGTTTTGACGTGAACGTAAATTACGTCCAGCCCTATTCACGGACGAGTTACGCAAACGACGTATCATTTTAAAATTTCGTCGCGACGGCCACACTTAACATTGGTACGCCCACTTACGCCACCATATAGCAGGGGTAACTTTACGCCGGGAAAAGCCTAACATAAACGGCGTAACTGTACTACGTCGGCCGGGCGTACGTTCGTGAATTTGCGTATCTAGCTGATTTACATATTTCGACGCGTAAATCAGCGTACACACCCCTAGCGGCCAGCGTAAATATGCAGTTACGATCCGACGGCGTAAGAGACTTACGCCTGTCGGATCTAAGGGAAATCTATGCGTAACTGATTCTGAGAATCAGGTGCATAGATACGATGGCGCAACTCAGAGATAACGACGGCATATTTGGAGATACGCCGTTGTGTCTCTTCTGAGAATCTGGCCCTATATTTTTGTTTTTTGTGCATTTGTAGGTAATTTTCTCATTTTACCTAGGATTTGCTCCCTACAATACCATTAGCTTCTTACTTGCATTATAAGGAAAGTACAGTATAATAATTTGGTGTTTAAATTGTTTTTAAGTGTGTATGTTTTTAAATAAATGTTAAAAAAAAAATGACTTTAGAAAAAAAAAATTGTATTCAATATTTTTAAACCAACAGCCTTCATGAAATAATACCTGGTGGTTCATGCCGTTAAGACCCTTTTGTAGGTACCTCATGCTATAGGGTGACAAACCTGTCTCCCGGTTGTGATCCTCCATTGTCACACAGGCTTTCAGGGGATACTGCATGTGGCTATTTTATTACACAGGCATTACATTACATTACATTCATTACATTCATTACATTACACAGGCATGGTCCACCGATATCACTATAAAGAAACATGACCAGGGCTCAAGTCCTGCGGGAACGCGTGGGAACGGAGTTCCTGCACTTTTTTCACAGCAGGAACTCAGTTCCCTTTGCAGGACTAGAGCAGCCCGAGAGCAGCCGAGCCGCCCGAGCCAATCCTTCACTAAGCGGCGATGCCCAGCTCGAGTCACTGTCAGGGGCAGGCAAACCTTAGTAATCCTTTATGTTACTAGCCGCTTCCTGTATATGGATTCATCAGGTAGTGTGCGGGTATTCCGTCACTTCCTCGATGCCGCAATGTCTCCTGGGAGCTTTTGTCATTGTTCCCAGGAGACATTGCGGAGGTCTGCCGTGAGTTATCGCGGGATTTAGAAAGAACTTGCTTTTTTCTAAATCCCGCGATAACCCCTGGCAGACCTCCGCAATGTCTCCTGGGAGCAATGACAAAAGCTCCCAGGAGACATCACGGCATTGAGGAAGTGACGGAATACCCGCACACTACCCGATGAACCCATATACAGGAAGCGGCCAGTAACATAAAGGATTACTAAGGTACAGTGGATCGGAAAAAAACAAACATGCAGTTCAGTAATTATGCATATGAGCGTATAATTTTTTATTTTTTTTTGGTGGGGGAGTGGATCTTGGGTGGGAGTTCCCACACTTTTTTCCCCAGGACTTGACCCCTGAGCATGACCCAAGAAATGCTATGCAGTCATCACTGCATGCATATAAATAGGAAGTGGACAAACAGGTTGCAGAAGAACAACAGCACTGAGAAGCGAAAATGGAGTAACAAGCTAAACACTGAAAAAATACTCAGACAGGTAGGATTTTTATGACAGAAGAGATAATGTTGATCTTCTGTCATGAATGTTTCTCCCTACTGCACATGCACAGCTTAGCTTAGATTTACAGCACTGCTCTGTGCTTTGATAATGTGACTCCCATGTACATACGCAGTAGTAACGTCATCACGAAGGAATACCTGGAGACGATGGAGGCTTTTGGAATATGCAGTCCAATTTTGGGCACCAGTTCTCAAAAAGGATATCTGGGAACTGAGAAAGTGCAGAGAAGGGCAACCAAACTGATGAGGCATGGAGGAGCTCAGCTATGAGGAAAGATTAGAAGAACTCAATTTATTCACTCTTGAGAAGAGGAGAATAAGGGGGGATATGATCAACATGTACAAATATATAAGGGGTCCATATAGTGAACTTGGTGTTGAGTTATTCACTTTACGGTCAACCCTGAGGACAAGGGGGCACTCTTTACGTCTAGAGGAAAAGAGATTTCATTTCCAAATACGGAAAGGTTTTTTCACAGTAAGAGCTGTGAAAATGTGGAACAGACTCCCTCCAGAGGTGGTTCTGGCCAGCTCAGTAGATTGCTTTAAGAAAGGCCTGGATTCTTTCCTAAATGTATATAATATAACTGAGTACTAAGATTTGTAGGTAAAGTTGATCCAGGGTAAATCCGATTGCCTCTCGGGGGATCAGGAAGGAATTTTTTCCCCTCCTGTAGCAAATTGGATCATGCTCTGCTGTTTTGTTTTTTTTGCCTTCCTCTGGATCTACTGTGGGTATGGAGTTGGGGGTATGGGATTGTACTGTGTTTTTTATTTGGTTTGTTTATTTTTTTTTGTGGTTGGACTGGATGGACTTGTGTCTTTTTTCAACCTGACTAACTATGTAACTAGTGAAAGGCCTGACAGTGTGCCGCTGGAGGGGATCGTTTGACAGGTAAGTCTGCCATAATATGCTAATATACATGTTGTAATATGTTGGCCGATTTATGTGGGATATTATATTATTATATATATGTTTAATTATCTACCACTATACTACTTACTACACTACAATACTGTGCATTCCATCACATTAGGGCTAACAGCTCCTGGTGGGCCCATTTAAAAATAGAGTTTAATTCCACTTTAATGTTTTTCATTTAGAGTTTACATCTACTTTAACACATGACAAAATATTTCTAGAGCACAATGGGTTATCCAAAGAAACAACTTGAGCTACTGATCTCTGTAAACAGAAGACTATTTGCGGCAGACTGATAAGCAGTTTCCAAAAAAAACATGTGAAATAGAGACTAAAGTTTCTGCTGGCTAAAAGATATGTTTTAAATAGGGCTGTTACTGATTAAAATTGTCATGTTCGATTAATCGATTTTTTAAAATCGATTAATCAACAAATTTTGATAAATTATAATGCACATTTTCAGATCACCGCCATATATAGTCCCCACTGTAATATCCACAGACATCTCCCTACTGTAATATCCACAGACATTTCACCCACTGTAATATCCACAGACATCTCCCCCACTGTAATAGCCACAGACATCTCCCCCACTGTAATATCCACAGACATCTTCCCTCTCTGTAATATCCATAGACATCTCCCTACTGTAATATCCACAGACATTTCACCCACTGTAATATCCACAGACATCTCCCCCACTGTAATATCCACAGACACCTTCCCCCACTGTAATATACATTGACATCTCCCCCACTGTAATATCCACAGACATCTCCCCCACTGTAATATCAACAGACATCTCCCCCACTGTAATATCCACAGACATCTCCCCCACTGTAATCCACAGACATCTCACCACTGTAATCCACGGACATCTCCCCACTGTAATATCCACAGACATCTCCCCACTGTAGTATCCACAATCTCCCCCACTGTAATATCCACAATCTCCCCCACTGTAATATCCACAATCACCCCCACTGTAATATCCACAGACAATTCCCCCACTGTAATATCCACATACATCTCCCCCACTGTAATATCCACAGACATCTCCCCCACTGTAATATCCACAGACATCTCCCCCACTGTAATATCCACAGACATCTCCCCCCACTGTAATATCCACAGACATCTCCCCCCACTGTAATATCCACAGACATCTCCCCCACTGTAATATCCACAGACATCTCCCCCACTGTAATATCCACAGACATCTCCCCCACTGTAATATTCACAGACATCTCCCCACTGTAATATGCACAGACATCTCCCCCACTGTAATATCCACAGACATCTCCCCCACTGTAATATCCACAGACATCTCCCCCACTGTAATATGGTCCACATCTCCCCACTGTGTAGTACGATTAGTGCTTGCTTAGTCTTACCAGAGAAGTAGGCCGAACACGAGCAGTTGAGGCTGGGTGATGTCAGCGCGCCGCTCTAGGCTCACCTAGGTCGCCGTGGGGTGTGCCAAGATGTCGGCCGTCGGCTACGTACGCCCGGCTACGTCGGCCGGGCGTACGTTCGTGAATTTGCGTATCTAGCTGATTTACATATTTCGACGCGTAAATCAGCGGCCCCTAGCGGCCAGCGTAAATATGCAGTTACGATCCGACGGCGTAAGAGACTTACGCCTGTCGGATCTAAGGGAAATCTATGCGTAACTGATTCTGAGAATCAGGTGCATAGATACGATGGCGCAACTCAGAGATAACGACGGCATATTTGGAGATACGCCGTTGTGTCTCTTCTGAGAATCTGGCCCTATATTTTTGTTTTTTGTGCATTTGTAGGTAATTTTCTCATTTTACCTAGGATTTGCTCCCTACAATACCATTAGCTTCTTACTTGCATTATAAGGAAAGTACAGTATAATAATTTGGTGTTTAAATTGTTTTTAAGTGTGTATGTTTTTAAATAAATGTTAAAAAAAAAATGACTTTAGAAAAAAAAAATTGTATTCAATATTTTTAAACCAACAGCCTTCATGAAATAATACCTGGTGGTTCATGCCGTTAAGACCCTTTTGTAGGTACCTCATGCTATAGGGTGACAAACCTGTCTCCCGGTTGTGATCCTCCATTGTCACACAGGCTTTCAGGGGATACTGCATGTGGCTATTTTATTACACAGGCATTACATTACATTACATTCATTACATTCATTACATTACACAGGCATGGTCCACCGATATCACTATAAAGAAACATGACCAGGGCTCAAGTCCTGCGGGAACGCGTGGGAACGGAGTTCCTGCACTTTTTTCACAGCAGGAACTCAGTTCCCTTTGCAGGACTAGAGCAGCCCGAGAGCAGCCGAGCCGCCCGAGCCAATCCTTCACTAAGCGGCGATGCCCAGCTCGAGTCACTGTCAGGGGCAGGCAAACCTTAGTAATCCTTTATGTTACTAGCCGCTTCCTGTATATGGATTCATCAGGTAGTGTGCGGGTATTCTGTCACTTCCTCGATGCCGCAATGTCTCCTGGGAGCTTTTGTCATTGTTCCCAGGAGACATTGCGGAGGTCTGCCGTGAGTTATCGCGGGATTTAGAAAGAACTTGCTTTTTTCTAAATCCCGCGATAACTCGTGGCAGACCTCCGCAATGTCTCCTGGGAGCAATGACAAAAGCTCCCAGGAGACATCACGGCATTGAGGAAGTGACGGAATACCCGCACACTACCCGATGAACCCATATACAGGAAGCGGCCAGTAACATAAAGGATTACTAAGGTACAGTGGATCGGAAAAAAACAAACATGCAGTTCAGTAATTATGCATATGAGCGTATAATTTTTTATTTTTTTTTGGTGGGGGAGTGGATCTTGGGTGGGAGTTCCCACACTTTTTTCCCCAGGACTTGACCCCTGAGCATGACCCAAGAAATGCTATGCAGTCATCACTGCATGCATATAAATAGGAAGTGGACAAACAGGTTGCAGAAGAACAACAGCACTGAGAAGCGAAAATGGAGTAACAAGCTAAACACTGAAAAAATACTCAGACAGGTAGGATTTTTATGACAGAAGAGATAATGTTGATCTTCTGTCATGAATGTTTCTCCCTACTGCACATGCACAGCTTAGCTTAGATTTACAGCAATGCTCTGTGCTTTGATAATGTGACTCCCATGTACATACGCAGTAGTAACGTCATCACGAAGGAATACCTGGAGACGATGGAGGCTTTTGGAATATGCAGTCCAATTTTGGGCACCAGTTCTCAAAAAGGATATCTGGGAACTGAGAAAGTGCAGAGAAGGGCAACCAAACTGATGAGGCATGGAGGAGCTCAGCTATGAGGAAAGATTAGAAGAACTCAATTTATTCACTCTTGAGAAGAGGAGAATAAGGGGGGATATGATCCACATGTACAAATATATAAGGGGTCCATATAGTGAACTTGGTGTTGAGTTATTCACTTTACGGTCAACCCTGAGGACAAGGGGGCACTCTTTACGTCTAGAGGAAAAGAGATTTCATTTCCAAATACAGAAAGGTTTTTTCACAGTAAGAGCTGTGAAAATGTGGAACAGACTCCCTCCAGAGGTGGTTCTGGCCAGCTCAGTAGATTGCTTTAAGAAAGGCCTGGATTCTTTCCTAAATGTATATAATATAACTGAGTACTAAGATTTGTAGGTAAAGTTGATCCAGGGTAAATCCGATTGCCTCTCGGGGGATCAGGAAGGAATTTTTTCCCCTCCTGTAGCAAATTGGATCATGCTCTGCTGTTTTGTTTTTTTTGCCTTCCTCTGGATCTACTGTGGGTATGGAGTTGGGGGTATGGGATTGTACTGTGTTTTTTATTTGGTTTGTTTATTTTTTTTTGTGGTTGGACTGGATGGACTTGTGTCTTTTTTCAACCTGACTAACTATGTAACTAGTGAAAGGCCTGACAGTGTGCCGCTGGAGGGGATCGTTTGACAGGTAAGTCTGCCATAATATGCTAATATACATGTTGTAATATGTTGGCCGATTTATGTGGGATATTATATTATTATATATATGTTTAATTATCTACCACTATACTACTTACTACACTACAATACTGTGCATTCCATCACATTAGGGCTAACAGCTCCTGGTGGGCCCATTTAAAAATAGAGTTTAATTCCACTTTAATGTTTTTCATTTAGAGTTTACATCTACTTTAACACATGACAAAATATTTCTAGAGCACAATGGGTTATCCAAAGAAACAACTTGAGCTACTGATCTCTGTAAACAGAAGACTATTTGCGGCAGACTGATAAGCAGTTTCCAAAAAAAACATGTGAAATAGAGACTAAAGTTTCTGCTGGCTAAAAGATATGTTTTAAATAGGGCTGTTACTGATTAAAATTGTCATGTTCGATTAATCAATTTTTTAAAATCGATTAATCAACAAATTTTGATAAATTATAATGCACATTTTCAGATCACCGCCATATATAGTCCCCACTGTAATATCCACAGACATCTCCCTACTGTAATATCCACAGACATTTCACCCACTGTAATATCCACAGACATCTCCCCCACTGTAATATCCACAGACATCTCCCCCACTGTAATATCCACAGACATCTTCCCTCTCTGTAATATCCATAGACATCTCCCTACTGTAATATCCACAGACATTTCACCCACTGTAATATCCACAGACATCTCCCCCACTGTAATATCCACAGACACCTTCCCCCACTGTAATATACATTGACATCTCCCCCACTGTAATATCCACAGACATCTCCCCCACTGTAATATCAACAGACATCTCCCCCACTGTAATATCCACAGACATCTCCCCCACTGTAATCCACAGACATCTCACCACTGTAATCCACGGACATCTCCCCACTGTAATATCCACAGACATCTCCCCACTGTAGTATCCACAATCTCCCCCACTGTAATATCCACAATCTCCCCCACTGTAATATCCACAATCACCCCCACTGTAATATCCACAGACAATTCCCCCACTGTAATATCCACATACATCTCCCCCACTGTAATATCCACAGACATCTCCCCCACTGTAATATCCACAGACATCTCCCCCACTGTAATATCCACAGACATCTCCCCCCACTGTAATATCCACAGACATCTCCCCCCACTGTAATATCCACAGACATCTCCCCCACTGTAATATTCACAGACATCTCCCCACTGTAATATCCACAGACATCTCCCCCACTGTAATATCCACAGACATCTCCCCCACTGTAATATCCACAGACATCTCCCCCACTGTAATATCCACAGACATCTCCCCCACTGTAATATTCACAGACATCTCCCCACTGTAATATCCACAGACATCTCCCCCACTGTAATATCCACAGACATCTCCCCCACTGTAATATCCACAGACATCTCCCCCACTGTAATATGGTCCACATCTCCCCACTGTGTAGTACGATTAGTGCTTGCTTAGTCTTACCAGAGAAGTAGGCTGAACACGAGCAGTTGAGGCTGGGTGATGTCAGCGCGCCGCTCTAGGCTCACCTAGGTCGCCGTGGGGTGTGCCAAGATGGCCGCCGCTCCAGGAGCTAGGCCGAAGCCGCAGCCTTTCCTATGGCCGAGGCAGCAGTGGAGCTCTGCGGATCACATGGTGTGCCAATCCGCATATGGTGACCCGTTTGGATCACGGATCATTTACGAATGAAAGAATTTTGTTCGCTCAAAAAAATGTACGATTAATCAAGGAATTAATCTTTAATTTCCACAGCCCTAGTTTTAAAATGTTTTTATATTGTTGAGTATATTAAATAAAGAACACCTGTATACAACCATTACATTCTCATTCTAACTATGGGATTCTATGAGCTGTCTATTGAGCAGAGCTTAAAACATTGCTTTTCCATAGATGAACTAACAGTTTGTGAGAAATGAAGACACTCATGTGTCAAAGTAAGCAATTTGTCATATCTCTTTGATAAGTGCAAAAAAAAATACCTGTTAATTCTGCTGGAAATCTTGTGAACTTGTATCCTCTTGTGATCTCTGCCATGGCTGACTGTTATCAGTTAGTTAGAACCCAGTTATTGTTTAATAATTTAATACAGTGCCCTTCTAGTGTAGGCTGCTATGCACATTTGGTGTTTGGCTCCTTCTGTAGCCAAGGAAGCAGAAATTGTTTGCTTTGTTTAGGGTTACATAGGCTGAGAGTTTGACTGCTTCTTCATGCTGGAGGACGTTTCTGGAATATGGGGCTGGGAGAGTCAAAAGACCGGTCTGAATATTTATCATGCCCTAGTCCATCTATGAATAAGAGTGTCCAGAAGGTGGCTGGGACGGTGATAAAAAGCCTGAAGCCGTGGAGAGATTGTTCTTTCCTCAGTAGGGAGGGGTTAAAAGCTTCTGGGGCTGCTGCCCCCTGAGGCAGGTTGTGGACTGTGTAGCTCAGGGGTCTCCAAACTGCTGCCCAAGGGCCAAATGTGGCACTTTGCTAGCCTTTATCTGGCCCTTGGGGGGACTATTCCTCCCACTAATAAGAGGCACTATTCCTTCTGCTGACACCAAAAACGGGGCACTATTTTTCCCACTGATACCAATAATGGGATACTATTTCTCCTACTAATGGGGCACTACTAGTCATTTTGTATTAACCACCAACCCATATTTATTCTCACTGATGCTGGCCTGCGACATATTCTACCCCCCGCTGGCCAGAATCCGGCCCCTCTAAAGTCTGAAGGTCAATAAACTGGCCCTTTGTTTGAAAAGTTTGGATACCCCTGTTGTAGCTGGTCTTTGAGGTCTCAGCTGTGGCATAGCTGGGAGAGTTAAAGGATGATCTTCTGAGATGCTGGCTGTTGGACTTCACCATAAGTGTTCTGGTCCGAAGAAGTATTGTCCCTGTCAATGGACCATGGCCTGAGGAAGCTGGAAGGTGTGCAGCTGTCCTGGAGACTTGGTAGCACTGACCATAAATTGTGATCCTTGGTGACTGTGTGCTTTTTGGATGTACAGTGCTTTGAAAAAGTATTCATACTCCTTGAAATTTTCCACATTTTGTCATGTTATAAACCAAAAACATAAATGTATTTTATTGGTATTTTGTGTAATAGACCAACACAAAGTGGCACATAATTGTGAAGTGGAAGGAAAATGATAAATGGTTTTCGCAATTTTTTACAAATAAATATTTGAAAAGTGTGGTGTGCATTTGTATTCAGCCCCCTTTACTCTGATACCCCTAACTAAAATCTAGTCAAACCAATTGCCTTCAGAACTCACCTAATTACTAATTAGAGTCCACCTGTGTATAATTTAATCTCAGTATAAATACAGCTGTTCTGTGAAGCCCTCATAGATTTGTTAGAGAACCTCAGTGAGCAAACAGCATCAAAAAGGCCAAGGAACACACCAGACAGGTCAGGGATAAAGTTGTAGAGAAGTTTAAAGCAGGGTCAGGTTCTAAAAAAAAACAAGCTTTGAACATCTCATGGCGCATTGTTCAATCCATCATCTGAAAATAGAAAGAGTATGGCACAACTGCAAACTACCAAGACATGGCCGTCCACCTAAACTGACAAGCCGGGCAAGGAGAGCATTAATCAGAGAAGCAGCCAAGAGGCCCATGGTAACTCTGGAGGAGCTGCAGAGATCCACAGCTCAGGTGGGAGAATCTGTCCGCAGGACAACTATTAGTCATGCACGCCACAAATCTGGCCTTTATGGAAGAGTGGCAAGAAGAAAGCCATTGAAAGCCTCTACAAGTGTGCAAAGTTTGTTGTCTGGGAGACCTACGGCTGGGGAGCACCGATTTTTCAAACCTGGGCACCCCTTCCATAGACTCCCATATTAAACGTCAGTCTAGTCATGGACACAGTGAGGCATGGGCATAGTGAGGCATGGACACAGTGAGGCATGGACACAGTGAGGCATGGGCACAGTGAGGCATGGGTACAGTGAGGCATGGACACAGTGAGGCATGCACATGGACACCCTAGGCTTATACTCGAGTCAATACGTTTTCCCAGTTTTTGGTGTAAAATTATATTCGGATCGGCTTATACTCGAGTATATACGGTACCTCAGTTAGAATTTATTCACTCCTCCTAAAACATATCAGTCTTATTTTTTTACTATATTACATTTCCCTTTCTTCCTCATGGAGAACACCTGTAACACTTATTGCATACATTACTTAGCCATCTTTCTTTCTCCAAACCTCATTCATCCTCCAATCTCTCTCGCTATTCCTCCCAAACGCTGTCATCTCATCTGACAAGCAAATCTGCATCATTCACAGTTTTTCTCCTTCGTTCTCAGTGTCATTCTAAGTAATCATCATTATAATTTTGTCTTTCATTTTTTTAATCATCCAAACATCTTCTCCTGCAAATGTAATGCCATCTAAAGTTTAATTTATTGCAACTTTGTTAAGATATATTTTCACTCACAAAAAATGTATTCTGTGGTTCCTGTCAGTCAAATTTCGTGCCACTTGAAATTTATGCAATTCATTTTATAGGGTCAGTCCACTCAAACTGATATTTTAGCTGGTAGATGAACTCACAATCTATTACATTGCTCTAAAAAGTGAGATACGGTAAAACCTTGGATTGCAAGCATAATTCATTCCAGAAACATGCTTGTAATCCAAAGCACTTTTTTACAGGGTATAAAAGAGAAAAGAGGCACCTCTAAGTGTAGCAATACGTTGCTAAATGTTGTACCTTCATTAAATGTAACCATATTGCTACACTAAAGCCTCGTACACACGATCAGTCCATCCGATGAGAACGGTCTGATGGACCGTTGTCGTCGGTTAACCGATGAAGCTGACTGATGGTCCGTCGCGCGTACACACCAACGGTTAAAAAAACTATCGTGTCAGAACGCGGTGATGTAAAACACAACGACCTGCTGAAAAAAACAAAGTTCAATGCTTCCAAGTATGCGTCAACTTGATTCTGAGCATGCGTGGATTTTTAACCGATGCTTTTGCATACTAACGATCGTTTTTTTCCCATCGGTTAGGAATTAAATTTAAATTTAAAGCAAGTTGGCTTTTTTTTAACCGATAGTTAAATAACCTATAACGATCGGTTTTGACCGATGAAAACGGTCCATCAGACCGTTGTCCTCTGGTTAACCTATCGTGTGTACGAGGCCTTAGAGCAGGCATGTCCAAAGTCCGGCCCGCGGGCCAAATGCGGCCCCCCTGTTGATTTAATATGGCCCCCCTGGGGATTTAAATATATATACTGTTTGTGGCCCCCAGGGCCACAAAATATATATATACCATATTTATCGGCGCTGCCTTGGAGGGGACAGGGAGGGGGCAGGACGAGCGCCGTCAGATTACATGAAGAAAATCTCCTGTTTACTCAGCAGTGTCCGTATTGGAAGTCCCGTCTCCTGGGATGCCATTGGACGACTGTTCTGTCTATCATAGGAGGCGGGACTTTGTATTAAAGAGGCCACAGAGTAAACAAGAGATTCTCCTGTTTGTAATCTGTTGGCACTCGTCCCGCCCCCTCCCTCTGCACTCCGAGGCTGCAGATGGGCATCGATCAGGCTGCACTTATGGCAATCGTAAGGCTGCATTCATGGCAATGGTAAGGCTGTATTCATGGCAATGGGTAAGGCTGCATTCATGGCAATGGTGAGGCTGCATTCATGGCAATGTATTATACGCCGATAAATACGGTATATCCAAATAACACACCCAAGCTCATCCTTAGTCCTGAGAAGCGCTCTGGGATTCGTTGGAGCCACAAAAGAAATATATACAGTATATCCAAATAACACGCCCAAGCTCTTCTCTTCACCACACACAGCCACAAAGGCAAGAGAATTCTTGTTAGGCCGTGTATTAGTTGCTCGGAGGAACACACTTAGACCGAATTTTAATGGCTCAAAGAATGTCAGGCAAGAAAGTCGGCCCTCACGCATGTTCACTTCATCAAATCTGTCCCTCTTTGAAAAAAGTTTGGACACCCCTGCCTTAGAGGCTTCTCTTTTACACTCAGTTGTGACATGATGCTACTCTTATATCAAGACATCGCTTGTATATCAAGGCAAAATGTATCAAAACATTTTGCTCTTCTTGCAAAACGCTCTCAAACCAAGTTACTCTCAAACCAAGGTTTTACTGTATCATCATCATAGTTCATAGGTTTGCACACCTGCTCTAAAATACTATGTAGGGTTTCCCTGATGATGTTTTCAATTAGTTTAGTTTCACCAAAAAAAAGTGGTAAAAATGTTCAAACAATTTCCTGTATCTTTCTGGATCTCTGATGGTGATATATATTATTTTCCGAGTTTCTGAGCCCACTTTCTATAGCCAATATGGAGGTTCTAATTCTCCCTGTTGGATTTTTCAAGTAGTTTTGTTTCTCAACAATAATGAACATTCTAAGAAACCTAATATTCTTATGAAAAATGTTTAATTTGCTTTGGTATAAAATTATAAATGGATGTTTGTGTTGGAAAATGTATGCTACATATTTTAAGGGTATTGTATTTTTTAATTCCGTGTGACAATAAATACACTTCATGCTGTCAGCCATCACCTTTAAAATGATGCACAAATAAAATAATGCATAATGAGAAGACTCGCAATGGATCCATGTATTTTTTTTGTAGTCAGACACGCCGTTTTTGCAGTCACTGCATATTGACTCCATGGGGTTTATTAACTAAAGCTGGAGGATGCAAAATCAGGCTCACTTCTGCATAGAAACAAATCAGCTTCTAACCTTAGCTTGTTCAATTAAGCTTTGGTAATAAAACCTGGAAGTTGATTGGCTTCTATGCAGAAGTGAGCCTGATTTTGCACTAAACCCCCATATGTATCTTTCTACTCTAATGCCGTGTACACACGATCGGTCAATCCGATGAGAACGGTCTGATGGACCGTTTTCATCAGACCAAACCGATTGTGTGTAGGTCCCATCGGTTATTTATCCAGCGGTTAAAAAATTTGTTTTAAAATTAACCGATGGATATCTAACCGATAGAAAAAAAAAAAACTATCGTTTGTAGGCACGTCCATCGGTTAAAAATCCACACATGCTCAGAATCAAGTCGACGCATGCTTGGAAGCATTGAACTTCATTTTTTTCAGCACGTCGTTATGTTTTACGTCACCGCGTTCTGACGCAATCGGTTTTTTAACTGATGGTGTGTAGGCACGACTGATCATCAGTCAGCTTCATCGGTTAACTGATGGAAAAATCCATCAGACCGTTCTCATCAGATTGACCGATCGTGTGTACAGGGCATAATGCTTTCCTAACACATAACATTACTTAAATAAAAAATAAAAAAATCTTTGATTTGTTAAGAGCAGCTAAATGATAAGTAACAAAGGAGCTGCTCTGTACCTCATTACCGTTATAAGTGAAGCATCATAAAAGGCTACTGGTTGGACAGTGATTATTGGAAGGCGCTTCTGAGATGTCCTGAGAGAAGGCCTCCGGCCGGGAGTTTGTGTGTAAAAAATAGTGGAGTCTCTCCATAATAAGGTGTGTATGCAACACTAGCTTATTCATGTTTCATGAAGATGAAGGGGGTTCCTTGGCCAGCATAATCAATGCTGGTCAATCAAGGATCTGCTAACAATCTAATGACTTAAAGCCAATCTCTGGGGAAAAAAAATCTTCCTTGCAGTGGGACTCCCCCAACCCCCCAGATTGCAAGGTTTAAATATTCCTCTGCTCCCCAACAGCCAGGGCTGTCCTCTATTCCCCTACGCTATGACAGTGGACTTTCCTTTGACATCCTTATGTTCAATATAGGGCTATGGGCTCTGCATTGGACTTGTGACTGCTGGGGCGTAGATCTTTTTGCGGCACATTGATCTAAAAGAGGATGTAAGCCTGGGAGTGCAGAGGCAGCCCCACTGCAAGGGAGGATTTTTACTTTCTCTGGGGTTTAGCTTTAATCTTCTGTTTTGATTTAATAAAAAGCACAATTTTATATTTGACTGATAGAAATATTCGGAAAGTAAACATCCATAAAATCTCAATTAAAAAAGGAAAGATAGAAACTTCCCAAGTGAAACATGATTCTCAATACTTTATTATATATTCGAAAAGTTATTACAAACACCCACCTGATTCATAAAGATTTGTACAAGCCTCTGACAAATCAGAAGTAGAAGCGGCTTTTTACCTTCCTTCTTCTCTGTGCTCGCAAGCATACAAATTTAGTCCCCTTTGGGTATTTTTTCACACTCTTCCTTCTATTATTAAATAGTTTATTTCATCTGGTTTTCCCAAATTTTATATATTACTTTGTTCTCATGCTCATTAATAATTGTGTGGCTTGCTGCCAATAGCAGGCGTTAACATTAAATATAGTTATGTGATAAAAGGGACTTTTTCCATTTTGATTATTCTCTATGTATTAGGGTACTTAAAGGATTGGTTGGGCTCATCTGTTAAATGTATTTGGCACTTAGCTGTCAGAATCATATGTGTTTGTAATTATTTTTGGAATTAGGCATAGGCATTATGAATTATGTTTAAATTTGAGGATTTTTTTTTCTTTAGAGGGAAAGGCTTTTAGATGTTTTACTTATTTGAGAGTTGTATCAAACATCTAGGGGGCAATTGTATATGAAGCGTGTTTATTTATTTTGTATTGTATGGATGCCCTAGGGATTACATATTGTTTCATGTATTTACACAGAAGCATCATTATTAGAATTTCTGTAATTTTTACTATCCTAGGTTTAAAACTATCTTCATTCACACTGACACATTTATATATATATATATATATGTCCATTAACACAAAATCCAAGATCTTTTAGCCCACCCAGTCACCAGCCATAACACAGTATATAGTGGCAAACAACAAACTGATTTATTATCACACATGGACACAACAGACATCCAACTCGGGACCATCACTCCCCTTTGGAATTCAGGGCGGGGTAAACTGTCCAATCAGCAAGGAGATCTGTTGGAGCACCCCCCCCCCCCCCCCAGCCAGTGCAGACAGAGACAATAAAGCAATGGAATACAACCACATCCCAAACGATCTCAGCAAAAGAGTCTAACAGCATGAGACAACACACAATAGGGTAGATCCACAAAAGAATTACGCCGGCGTATCTCTTGATACGCCGCGTAATTTCAAATTTTGTATCTACAAAACAAGATACGACGGCATCTCTGATGGATCCGACAGGCGTACATCTTAGTACGCCGTCGGATCTAAGATGCAATTTTTCGGCAGCCGCTAGGTGGCGTTTCCGTCGAATTCCGCGTTGAGTATGCAAATTAGCTAGTTATGGCGATCCACGAACGTACGTCCGGCGGGTGCATTTTTTTACGTCGTTTGCGTTCGGCTTTTTCCGGCGTATAGTTAAAGCTACTGTTATGAGGCATACTCAATGTTAAGTATGGCCGTCGTTCCCGCGTAGAAATTTGAAATTTTTACGTTGTGTGCGTAAGTCGTTCGCGAATAGGGATTTGCGTAGAATGACGTCACCGTCGTGAGCATTAGCTTTTTCTGGGTTAATTTCAAGCATGCGCACTGGGATACCCCCACGGACGGCGCATGCGCAGTTAAAAAAACGTTGTTTACGTCGGGTCACGACGTATTAACATAAAACACGCCCCCATCACAGAGATTTGAATGGCGCGCCCTTACGCCGCCAAAGATACACTACGCCGCCATAACTTACGGCGCAAATTCTTTGAGGATTTGAAAAAAAATGTTTACGGCGGCATAGTGTATCTTAGATACGCTGCGCCCGGCGGATTCTTGCGCGAAGGTACGTGGATCTGCCCCAATATATGCATATATACACGGTTCCAGTGTGGCTGTAAAGAGAGTCCGTCTAGTACAGATCAGAATAGAGTTCTCGGGCACCCTACCCAAAGTGACTCCTGTCACATATATGTGTAGAATATACACTTGGGGCCAGATTCACGTAGAATCGCCCTACGCTGCGGCGGCGTAACGTATTACATTTACGTTACACCGCCGCAAGTTTTCAGCGTAAGTGCTTGATTCACAAAGCACTTGCCTGTAAACTTGCGGCGGCGTAGCGTAAATCTGCCCGGCGCAAGCCCGCCTAATTCAAATGGGGCGGGGACCATTTAAATTAGGCGCGTTCCCGCGCCGAACGTACTGCGCATGCTCCGTCCCTAAAATTTCCCGACGTGCATTGCGCTAAATGACGTCGCCAGGATGTCATTGGTTTTGACGTTAACGTAAATGGCGTCCAGCGCCATTCACGGACGACTTACGCAAACGACGTGAAATTTTAAATTTTGACGCGGGAACGAGGGCCATACTTAACATTGGCTAGACCACCTAGAGGGCAGGTTTCGGTTTACGCCGCGTATCTCTACGGAAACTACGTAAATTTACAGCGACGGGCAAAGCGTACGTTCGTGAATCGGCGTAACTAGTCATTTGCATATTCTACACCGACCGCAATGGAATCGCCACCTAGCGGCAGGCCTAGAATAGCAGCCTAAGATCAGACGGTGTAAGTCACTTACACCTGTCGGATCTTAGGGCTATCTATGCGTAACCTGATTCTATGAATCAGGCGCATAGATACGACAATCGTATCACAGAGATACAAAGGCGTATCAGGATATACGACGGCGTATCAGGAGATACGACGACGTATCAGGAGATACGCCGTCGTACCTCTTTTATGAATCTGGCCCTTTGTGTGTGTAAATATATATATATTATGCATATATATATATATATATATATATATATATATATATATATATATAAAAATACAGGGCTCAGCATAAATTAATACATCTCAGCAGATTTGTCAGAAAACCCTTACTTTCCTTTTAGAATCAGCATTTTCTATCGGATACTATACTACAAAATACCCCCACAAATGTGGGCCAAATCGATTGCAATGAAGATCTCCTAATTTGCACACACAAAAGTGTATTTTTCCTAACAAATTCATTCAAGACCATGTTGCAAAAATAAGTACACCCCAATGAAAGTCTTAGGAGCAAAGCAAAATTTTAGACAACCAAATTATAATTAACAAGAATTTAACTACAGGCGAGTCTAATTATTCATTAAACAGGTGTCCAGCAGACAGTTGTTTATAAAAGGGCGTTACTTAAAGTGGAGTTCCACCCTAAAATTGAACTTCCGCTTTAAGTGATGGTGACCCCCTGACATGCCACATTTGGCATGTCATTTTTTGGGGGGTTGGGGGGGGTGGGAGCAGATACCCAGCTACCTCTTCCTCCCCGGTCTCTGTGGCACCAGGACAGGTGAGTGTCTGATTATTAAAAGTCAGCAGCTACACTTTTTGTAGCTGCTGACCTTTAAATGGGTGGAACTCCACTTTAACAAAGAAAACCCCTTTCCCATTTCATGCTGTCAGCAATGGCACATCATGGAAGAGAAAAGTCACAGGGCCTGAGAAAGAAAATAATTTCTTTAAACAAGAAAGGTGAAAGCTACAAGAAGATCAGCAAAGCTTTACTTATCAGTCAGAATACTGTAGCAAAAGTTATGCAAACATTTTACAAAGATGGAACTACAACCATCTTATCTCACAGAGACATCCAGGCCGTTCACGGAAGTTAACACCTTGACAGGATCGTCTTCTAATGAGAAGGGTTGAAGAAAATTGGCATGCAAGTTCACTGCAGTTAGTTGAATTAGAAAACCAAACTGGGGTGATTATTTCCCGTAACACAATATGGTGTACACTGCAGAGGTATGGCATGCTCTGGTGTCATCCACGAAGGAAGCCTCTCCTAAAGCCTATGCACAAAAAAGCCTGCCTAGAATTTGCCAGGGCCCATGCTGAAAAAGACTACTACTGGGACTCTGTATTTTGGAGTGATGAGACCAAGATAAATGTTTTTGGAACTGATGGCTTTAAAACTTTATGGCGGTGCAAAGGTGAGAAGTACAAAGAAAATGCATACAATGAAACATGGTGGTGGCAATGTCATTCTGTGGGGTTGCATGAGTGCTGCTGATGTTGGGGAGCTGCATTTCATTGATGGTATAATGAATTCACAGATGTGCTGCTCTATATTGAGAGAGAAGATGCTACCATCACTTCGTGCCCTTGGTCGTTGTGCACTTTTCCATGACAATGATCCAAAACCCACATCTAATACCACTGTTGCATTTTTAACCACTTGCCTACTGTGCACCTACACCCCCTTCCTGCCCAGACAAAATTTTAGCTTCCGGCACTGCGTCGCTTTAACTGACAATTGCGTGGTCGTGCGACGTGGCTCCATTTTTCCCCACAAATAGAGCTTTCTTTTGGTGGTATTTGATCGCCTGTGTGGTTTTTATTTTTTGGGCTATAAACAAAAAAAGGAGCGTACATTTTGAAAAAAAACACAATATTTTTTGCTTTTTGCTATAATAAATATCCCATTAAAAAAAAAAAAAAATTATCTCAGTTTAGGCCGATACGTATTCTTCTACATATTTTTGGTAAAAAAATAAAAAAAAAATAAAAGCGCAATAACCGTATAGTGACTGGTTTGCGCAAAAGTTATATTGCCTACAAAATAGAGGACATAATTATTATTATTATTTTATTTATTTTTTTACTAGGAATGGCGGCGATCTGTGATTTTTTTTTTCGGGACTGCGACATTATAGCGGACACATCGGACATTTTTGGGACCATTCACATTTATACAGTGAACAGTGCTATAAATATGTATTGATTACTGTATAAATGTGACTGGCAGGTAAGGGGTTAACCACTCAGGGGCGGGGAAGGGGTTAAATGTGTAGCCTTGGAGTGTTCTAACTGTAGGGTGAGGGGGGTGACTGGGGGAGGTGAACGATATGTGTCCCTATGTACAAGGGACACAGCATCGGTCTCCTCTCCCTAACAGGACGTGGATCTCTGTGTTTACACACAGAGATCCACGGTCCTGCTCAGTTACTGGGCAATCGCGGGTGCCCGGCGGCCATCGCAGCTGCCGGGCACGCGCACTGTGTTCCCAGTAACGTGACGGGAGCGCGCGCGCCCCCTAGTGGCTTTAAATGACAGGACATCATATGACGTCCTGTCAGAACAATAGGGTATTCCGCCCGCCGTCATTTGACGGCGTGCGGTACCCTAGTGGTTAAAGAATAGGGTGAAAGTGATTCAGTGGCAACATATGTCTCCTGATCTGAACCCAATCGAACACCTATGGGGATTTCTGAAGAGACAAGTTGAGCATCACTCTTCCTCCAGCATTCAGGCTCTAAAAGAGGTCGTTCTTGAAGAATGGAAAAAGATAGATTTTGCAATATGTCGCCAACTTGCTCATTCCATGCAGAAAACAAACGGACAGGCGCACTCCAAAAAAAACAGAGAGTTGCCTTTATTGGTAAAATAGGGTAAAAACACTACAAGTCACAGCAAAGATAGGACACACACCTAACGCGTTTCGCACTACTGCTTAGTCATAGCTATGAAGCTACCAATAAAGGCAACTCAATCGTTTTTTGGAGTACAGCTGTCCATATACGTCCGTTTGTTTTCTGCATGGAATGAGCAAGTTGGCGACATATTGCAAAATCTAACTTTTGATAGATCTACAGGTATCTACGGGTATCTGCGCATTGCCAGCACCCGTGATTTCTGAGAGGAGACCAATTACCAAGCAATAATACATCTGGACCTTCTACTCCCTGTCCTTGCTCATTCCATGCCTAGAAGACTTGGTGCTGTCCTTACAAATAATGGAGGTCATACAAAATACTAGATGAAGTAGTTTTTGTTGTGGGGTGTATTCATTTTTGCATCAACCAATTTTAGTAAAACTGAAGAGCTAAAAAAAATTCTATAAAACTCAGTTTTGTCAAAATGTTGTAAAATGTTCTTATGTTCATTTAGATATTGATTAAAATCTTACTGTTCAAAGGAGGTGTACTCATCTCTGCTGAGCACTATATGTATATTGTAGTAGCAGCAGTTAACTATACACAAGACAGGAACAACCTGGAACCCTCAAGCAGATGATGTCTACTGTAGGTTTTTAGTAATCTTTCTGAGCATTCAGCCTGTTTACGCAGCAGCAGGCTCTCACAGCAGAGAGAGTGAGAGCCTTGAGCATCAGTCAGTTTACAGGTAAAACCGTCTGTGGACTGCTGAGACTAATAAATAAGGTATGGTTACCAGGTAAGATATGAACCTAGAATTGGAGGCTTTATCCCACCCAAAGCTCTACAAAGCCTCCAGGCTCTAGGGCGCAGAACAAAACCTTATTCACATCTAATAAAGCAAAATGTTTGTATTCTACATATCAGTCACAAATCTTGGAGCCCACCACTATATGTAGGTGAAAAACCAAGGTGACACATATACTCCATCCACAAAATTCTGCAGGCAGTGCCTCACACATCCCCCCCCTCTGCTCAGACCTGTGGGAAGGAGTACATTTTGCCATTATACAGTGGATCCATCAGCATTCCCCTGCTGGCTCCCTTGCAGTGGGCCCTGGGTGTCTCCATCGCCAGCACTATACTGCAAAATCCTTATAATCTTTGCTCTCATTAGACAGCTCAAATCAAATCATAAGCAAAGGCAAAGAGCCGAATAAAGTGGTGGACAATCACAGCGATCACATTGTACATGTGAAAGACCACCCCTTCCTCCTATCTTCCTGTACTCGGTTCCCTTGCCGAGCTGATTTTGCTAGTACACTCCTCCCCCTCAGCCCAACAAAAGGGAGTACACTGGCCACTAATGAAACTGGGTACCCTGAACACCAATGTACTGTAGTCTATTAAATCCTGCAATCCTGCAGTCTATTAAACCCATGTGAGCCTTGGTGTTCTGAAAGGATCATTTATCCAGGCGCACAAAAAACCCAATCTAAGTAATCACCCTAGATAGGGTGATTACTTAGATTGGGTTTTTTGTCAGCTTATCCTCCTTTTTTTTACATGGGGTACACTTTAGATAAGGTGGTTCTCCACAGGTTTGTATTATGGTTTTATAGTTAGTTATTTTTTAAAAGCTGCTCTAGAGCTGTGATATTGTTAAATATCCCTTAGTACAGGGGTGTCAAACTCAATTTCATCGTGGGCCGCATCAGCATTATGATTGCCCTCAAAGGGGTCGATTGTATCTGGACGCGCATCCCCTCCCCTTTCATTAGATGCCATAAATAAGGATTGAATAGAAGGTAAAGTATGGGGGATGGCAAATGATCTAAGTGAAGATCGAAAGATAAGATAAGGGGTTACTTTGGGCAACAAGAAATGATCTGAAAATATATTGATACAAAAAAATGTAATTATAGCATCAATAATGATTTGGAAATAGTACAAAACTGGATTAGGAAAGTGTTTCTAAAAATACAGTTATTACAAAAGGACTATTTAAACACAAAAAGTAGCTGACAAGACTCACGTAAGACAACATAAAACAACACCTGTCCGGACGTAAAAATGGCTCAGGCACCAGTAACATGCATCATGAAAATTAATTAAATTAATCCATATCTGTAATACAGAAAATGTAGATTATATGGTGACGGAATTCAGGAGATCATATGTGTCTCACCGAGTCACACTAACCTATCAAACAAATTGGTGCAATATCTGGTGACTGAGTCCGGTGTGTGGGGGAGGGAGGGGAGGGGATGAGAGGCGAGGAATGAGGTAAATTTAAATTGTGCTGATCAGAATTTATTTTATCGTAAAAAATGCTGTATGTTCAAGATCTTTATAGAGGATTTGAAACGTGATGGAAAGTCCAATAAATTGCAGCATCCATTGTATTTGTTGATACCGAGGGGTTAGGTGATTTTGTGCAGATAAACATTGAGTGTCCACTAATGAAATCAGTGAAGATGTTTAAAAAATTAATGCACTCAATTTGGTTAATGATCACACTTAGAAGGTCCCTTTGGTTACGATAGGAATTGAGGTATTCACAATTAATTCACTGTGTTGATCACATGTGATAAGCGCATACTGGACTGTATACCACAGAGTGCAATTTGAGCGAGACTGATAATGCTAATAGCAAATCATGAGTACATTACCCATTTGCTGAGACACATCCAAGTAAATACCCCCGATCATCCAATCAATTTATGTGGTATAATTACCGACCCCACCATCAGAAGTTGAGTCCCCCACTCTCCCTTACATCACAGGGCACCCCCTCCCCCTTTCCTTATGCTGCTGCTGGGAAGAAGCTGGATGCATTGCTTAAAAGCAGAAAGTAAGGGCCAGATTCACAGAAGAGATACGACAGCGTTTCTCTGAAACACTGTCGTATCTCTCAGAGTATCTATGCGACTGATTCATAGAATCAGTTACGCATAGATAGCCCTTAGATCCAACAGGTGTAATTGACTTACACCGTCGGATCTTAGGATGCAGTGCCTCGGCCGCTGCTGGGTGGAGTTCGCATCGTATTCCAGCGTCGGGTATGCAAATTAGCAGTTACGGCGATCCACGAAGGTTTTTCCCGTCGTTACGTCAGCGCAAGTCTTAGTTTCCCGTTGCAAAGTTAGGGCTGCTATTAACATGGTGTAAAATTACTCCACCATGTTAAAGTATGCCCGTCGTTCCCGCGTCGCTTTTGAATTTATTTTTTCCGGCGTAAGTACGTTACGCACGTCGCGATTCACAAACACGTTGCGCCGCCGTATTTCGCGCAAAGCACGTCGGGAAAATTGCGAACGGAGCATGCGCAGTACGTCCGGCGCGGGAGCGCGCCTAATTAAAATGGTACCCGCCCCATTTGAATTGGGCGGGCTTGCGCCGGACGTGTTTAAGATACACCGCCGCAAGTTTACAGGTAAGTGCTTTGTGGATCGGGCACTAACACTGAAAACTTGCGGTGGTGTAACGTAAACGGGTTACGTTACACGGCCGCAATTGTATGTGAATCTGGCCCTAAGGGTCTGGAGGAGGGCTGGAGATGTGAGGGCCACATGAAATAGCCTGGAGGGCCGGATTTGGCCCGCGGGCCTTGTGTTTGACACCTATGCATTAGTATTAGTGATACAAACATCTATATATTTTCTATTTAGGATTATTTGTCACTGTTTATATAGATTGTACTGTACATGCAAGATGATGATTCCTATATATTCTTATATATGGCTTGATATAATGATGGTTGGAGACTACTATTTAGTTGAGCCGATATCTTGGAGGTAGGTTCGGGATGCATCCTGTCTTTTATATATTTTTCCTGCCTTTGGTCCCCCCATAGCACTTTACTCCGGCTTCCACCAAGAGGTTGACATGATGTATGGGATAATCAATTTTAATACATTTTTTTTAATCTCCTCTCCAACCTCTTTCTTGGTTTTTCATCTCCCTCTGGGATTTACGATGTCTTTGAGTTTTTTTGCATTGAATATGATTTTTTTGAAGGGTGATTATGTTGTTGATGTTGTAACATTATATGTCTTTTGTCACCACATGATACTTTGGAGACAACAATTTGGATCCTGAGGAATTTTATTACCAAGCGATATGCATCAATCTACTTGTCTTCCTGTATATCATGAAGGATTTATGTTGCTGGTGTAATCCTAGACTCTGACCTCTCCTTCAGCCCCCACATCCAATCACTTGCTAAATCTTGCCTCCTTAACATCGGCAACATCTCCAGAATTGGCCCCTTTCTGACTAACGACACCAAAAAGCAACTTATTCACTCCTTGGTCATTTCCCGCCTTGACTACTGCAACTCTTTCCTTAATGACCTACCCTTACACAGGCTATCCCCCCTTCAGTCTATTATGAAGGCTGATGATAGACCAACACACCTTAATAACTGATTTGTGACTGCTGCTTCTCTCTGCCAATCCCTTCACTGGCTTCCACTACCCCACCGTATAAAATTCTAAATACTAACCACAAGATACAAGGCCATCCACAACATCGCCCCCAGCTACATCACCAACCTCATCTGCAGATATTACCCAAATCGTCCCCTCCGCTCCTCCCAGGACCTCCTGCTCTCTAGCTCCTTTGTTACCTCCTCCCATGCTCGCCTACAGGACTTTACTAGAGCCTCTCCCATACTCTGGAACTCCCTGCCCTGGTATGTTCGATCAGCCCCTACCCTGTCCACCCTTAGGAGATCCATTAAAAAAACACTTATTCAGGGAAGCCTATCTCCAGGGGCGTTTGAAGGAATTTGGGGGCCCCAAGCAAAATGAACATGGAGCCCCTCCCCCCCCGCACGCAGGCACGCACACAAATAAAAGTGTCCTTTTTACTCCCCCCCTCCCTGTGTCCTTATTACTTCCTCCTCCCCTCCCCGTGTCCTTCTTACTCCCTCCCCCCCTGCCTATGTACTTTTTACTCCCCCCCTATGTTTTTTTTACTCCCCCTGTGTTCTTCTTACTCCCCCTGGGCACCCCCTCCCTCCCTCCCTATGTTCTTTTTACTCCCCCTGGTCCCCCCTCCCTATGTTCTTTTTACTCCCCCTGGGCCCCCCCTTCCTACCGGGTCCATACCGCAAGGCAGGAGATTCAGTTTCCTGTTCACGGCCAGACTGAAAGGAAGTGAGCATTCAGTGTGCACTTCCTGTCAGTCCGGCCAGGAACAGGAAACTGAATATCCTGTACTGCATGGCCAGAGTCTGGACTGACAGGAGGATAGAAGAGGAGCTGCTCGGCCACGCTACACAGAGAAGGGAAAGTGACGACTCGAGGCAGCAGTGCTGCAGGCTCTCTATAGAGTGCTCAGGCGGCTGTAGGAAGAGCGGCAAAGGCCCTGCTTGGGGCCCCAGGCCAGCTTGGGGGCCCCAAGCAATTGCTTGGTTTGCCTGCCTTGTAGCGACGGGCCTGCCTATCTCACACCCACCTAAGAACTGTACCCAAGCCACCCCCATCAAATCATCCCCCACAGCTATTACCATTTGTACTACCACCCACCTCCCTTTATAATATAGGCTTTACGAGCAGGGCCCACCTGTCCATTCTGTATTGCACTGTATCGTATTTGTGCTCTACATTGTAAAGCGCTGTGTAAACTGTTGGCGCTATATAAATGTAGCGCTATATAAATCTCATATTATAATAATAATAATGTATGTACCCCTGTTAAAATATTAAAGGATATTGAATGTTTTATTGTACTAAAAAATTGCATTCTTTTATACTTTGATATCTGTCATTGCGGCACACATAAATCCCCCTGTCCCACTTTCCTCATCTGTGTTTTTTTGGGATTTTTTCTTTCCAGATAATGCATTTAGTATTGGGGAAGGGGCCTGTTTTCAATTTTTAATGAGACCCTCCACCTTTACTAGAAAGAGTTGTGCCCACATTCCAGCCTTCTCCATTCATAGAACTTGCACTAATCCTTCTCAGAAAGCATTCTTTGGAGGGAGGGTGGGCAAATGAATGACAGAATTAATTCTATGAATGGAAGAGGCAAGCTGAAGGGGAGGGCGAGCAGCATACGCTTTCACACTTGCAGTGGTTGATGTTGACCCAGGATCGGCGGAAGATCAGCGCTGCGGGGAGGACCCAGCGGCAGTGAAGAGAAGATTTCTACACTATGCAGCTATAAGATATGTTCCTGCTGCTACATATAAAAAAAAATGTCAAAGAACTCATCTTTGTGCCCTCATACTTTTCTAGATGGTTTTCGTGCCTTGTATGAGATGGGAGTTATGAGATATAATCCTGTTTCAGAGATTTTTGAAGGTTAAAATATACACATCTTGTCTAAATGAATCAGAATTCGCCGAGAAACTCGGTCAAAACCCGGATTCTGCCGAGAATCTCTGTCGTGTGTACACTTTTGGCTCGATGGAGCCGCCGAGGAACTCGACGAGAAAATAGAGAACATGTTCTCTATTTTCTCGTTCTTCTATGGGAGAAGCCGGCCCGCCGAGCTCCTCGGCGGCTTCATCCCAAAACTCGACGAGGAACTCGACGTGCCAAGCACGTCGAGTTCCTCTGTCGTGTGTACGGGGCCTGAGACTTTTACACCTCTGTGAAAACTTGGGATGTAGACACATTGGCTGGTGTTCAGTGAGGAGCAAGCAAGGTCTTACATTTTACCCCCTCCCTTCCCTTTGTAAAAGTGCACCAATTAACTATTTAGTCTACATTAACACTATGGGCCAGATTCACGTAGAAGTGCGGCGGCGTAACGTATCGTAGATACGTTACACCGCCGCAAGTTTTCATCGCAAGTGCCTGATTCACAAAGCACTTGCAATGAAAACCTACGTTGGCGGCCTCTGGCGTAAGCCCGCGTAATTTAAAGGGGCGTGTGCCATTTAAATTAGGCGCGCTCCCGCGCCGTACCTACTGCACATGCTCCGTTTCGAAATTCCCGCCGGGCTTTCGATCGGCGACGTGCGTAGCGTACTTCCGTATTCCCGGACGTCTTACGCAAACAACGTGAAATTTTAAATTTCGACGCGGGAACGACGGCCATACTTTATACAGCAATACGTTTGCTGTGTAAAGTTAAGGCACCCAAAACGACGACTAACTTTGCGACGGGAAACTAGATTAGCGGCGACATAGCGAATGCGAAAAACCGATGTGGATCGCCGTAACTCCTAATTTGCATACCCGACGCTGGTTTACGACGCAAACTCCCCCCAGCGGCGGCCGCGGTACTGCATCCTAAGATCCGACAGTGTAAAACAATTACACCTGTCGGATCTTAGGGATATCTATGCGTAACTGGTTCTATGAATCAGTCGCATAGATACTCTGAGAGATACGACGGAGTATCTGAGATACTCCGTCGTATCTCCGCTGTGAATCTGGCCCTATATTCCTTGGAGCATATGCATATCCTGAATTAACTTGTGGATGCTGTATTGTTAAATGATATGCATTTTAAGTTAACCTTCTCCCGGTTGAATCATAAAGAAATGTTCATGACAAAAAGCAAAAGAAAAAAATATTTTCTACAAATTTATAATCTCTAACAGCTATATGATGCCACTTTTTCTATAAACGTTTCTATAAACTCATCCACTTGGGGCAAGCGATAAGCTTTTAATTTGAATATTTAATTTAGCGTCCTAAAGTCATTGCAGAACATCTGGCTTAGGGGTAAATGATATGGGACTTGACCACTCAATGTTAAATCTTTCTATAACCCTAATGCCGCGCGCAGACGATCGGACATTCCGACAACAAAACCGTGGATAAATTTCCAACAGAATGTTGGCTCAAACTTGTCTTGCATACACACGGTCACACAAATGTTGTCAGAAATTCCGAACGTCAAGAACGCGGTGACATACAACACAACAATACTAGAAAAGAGAAGTTCAATACCAGCCGTGTTAGTAGAGGTTTGGTGAGAGACGATTCATGCTTTTCAGCCTTGTGCTTTTCAGTCTGTTACAGAGTGACAAATCTCCATTAAGAACGCTAGTTTTACCAGACCGAGTGCTTCCGTCTCGTACTTGATTCAGAGCATTCGTGGAATTTTGTGCGTTGGAATTGTCCACACATGATCGGAATTTCCGAGAACGGATTTTGTTGTCTGAAAATTTGAGAACCAGCTCTCAAATTTTTGTTGTCGGAAATTCGGACAGGAAATGTCCGATGGGGCCTACACACGGAATTTCCGACCAAAAGCTCCCATCGAACGTTTGTTGTCGGAAATTCCAAGCGTGTGTTCGCGGCATAAGGGCTTCAGGTACCCAATAAGGTTTAACTTTGCTGAGGCTCAGTCACAATGTTATGGTAAGTTAGTTTAGCCAAGTAATTCTAAAAACATCTTGTAGTTTTTCTGCAAACTCTTGAAACCTCTGGTACAACTTTTACTGGTGATATTTTAGGATCACTTTCTGCTGAGAGAACTTCTCATTCTGTTTTTTCCAGGGTTTTATTTGATTAACATAGTATTATGCCGCATACACACCATCACTTTATGTGATGAAAAAAAACGACATTTTCTGTGAAGTAAAAAACAACGTTTTTGAAACTTCAATTTTCAAAGACAAAGTTGCCTACACACCATCGTTTTTTCACAATGCTCTAGCAAAGCAAGGTAACCACTTTTTTCCATTGAAGCTCGCTTCATAACTAGCTTCTGGGCATGCGCGGGTGTAAAAACGTAGTTTTAAACATTGTTTTTTGCTACACACGGTCAATTTCTGTGAAGTAAAAAACGACGTTTTGAAAAACGACACATAACAATTTTAACATGCTTCAATTTTTTTTGTCGTTTTTCACAAGACATAAAACAACGTTTTCCCCCACACACGGTCATTTAAAGTGACGTTTTTAAAAACGTTGTTTTTTTTCATCACATAAAGTGATGGTGTGTACGCGGCATTAGAGTTTTTTTTTATTTCTGGGCTGGTATATCTGGAAGTTGACATTACTGATTTTCTCTCTGTTCTCATGGGTCCTACCACTTTGCCAGAAATTTACTCTCTACAGTGGGCACCAAAACTAATGCCGCGTACACACGATCGGTTTGTCTGATGAAAATGGTCTGATGGACCGTTTTCATCAGACGAACCGTGTGTGGGCCCCATCGGTTTTTTATCCATCGTTGAAAAAAATAGGAACTTGTTTTAAAATTATCTAATGGTTAAAAAACTGATAGAAAAAAATTATCATCTGTGGGCACGTCCATCGGTTAAAAATCCATGCATGCTCAGAGTCAAGTCGACGCATGCTCGGAAGCATTGAACTTCATTTTTCTCAGCACGTCGTTGTGTTTTACGTCACCGCGTTCTGACACGATCGTTTTTTTAACTGATGGTGTGTAGGCAAGACTGATGAAAGTCAGCTTCATCGGATATCTGACGAAAAAATCCATCAGACCGTTTTCATCAGATGAACCGATCGTGTGTACAGGGCATCAGACTACTGGGATTTTAGGAGAGAAGGAGAGAAGGTATAAACTCTAGCCTGCACCTCTTGGGCTTGCTGCATATGTTCCCAAACTATGGGCATGTCTGCCACTATCATACCCTGCATCTGATCAATGTGTTCAATTACACTTTTGTGATGTGTGGCCTCTTGTTTGTATGTTTTCAAGTCTATATTTAGGAGCCCCTGGGGATGTTTTTCTATACAAAGGTTCAAATGGGGAAAGCACTGTAGAGGACTATGGTGCTTTCCTTCTCAAAAACATTAGGTATGATAACAGGAAAGCAATTTCTCTTCCATTCTTGTTAACCACTTTATTATAGCATACCTTTGAGGGTTCTTTCGAACGTTCAACTAGTCTATCAGTTTGGGGGTGCTACACTGAAGTGTGCAGGTGAGGAATGTTCAACAATAAACACAACTCTTTGTTTACCTAATTTCTTAGGAATAGTTTGTTTAAACCTTTGGAGGGTGTTTTTCTGAGGCCTCGTACACACGACTGAACATGTCTGCTGAAACTGGTCCGCGGACCAGTTTCCGCGGACATGTCCGACCGTGTGTACGGCCTAGCGGACCGGATTCCTGGTCGAGCGGACAGGTTTCCAGCGGACAAAAGTTTCTTAGCATGCTAAGAAACTTGCCTGCTGGAAAGCTGTCCGTCGGACATGTCCGATGGTCAGTATGACTCATCGGACATGTCCGCTGGTTATGACGTATAACCAGCGTCCCGAAATCCCACGCATGCGTCGAATTGATTCGACGCATGCGTGGAAGCATTGAACTTCCGCGTCAGAGAACGTCGGTATCTTCTACGTCACCACGTTCTCTGTCCGCGGGGATTTTGGTCTGATGGTGTGTACACACATCAGACCAAAACATCCCAGCAGACATGTCCGATGAAAACGGTCCGCGGACCGTTTTCATCGGACATGTCTGGTCGTGTGTACAAGGCCTCAGAGAGATTCCTTCTGGATACCAGGTAGCACAGTCAAGGACCCCAAATATGTGCTGTTGCCCCCTGGCAGACTTAAGTAGTGGCCGAAACCAGATCTATAGCAAAAGGAACCTCGGTTATAGGCAAGGGTAGCAGTGGACTTCAAAAATGTGATTGCTGTGCATCATTTTGACACTCATGGCATGATTTGGCGGATTACAGGTCTGTTTCTGCTCACTGTGCAGGGACGGACCTGTCAGAGTCCCGCTCTCCTCTATGGGGAATTTAATGAAAACGTACCACCTGTCCGTTTTCATCTGATTTGATCCACCAGATGGATGGAAAATAGGGTTTCCATCCATGTGCATTTAGCGGAATGGAGCGGATCGAATGTCAGTAGACATGTCACCGCTGATATCCGTCGCTCCATAGAGGTACATGAAGCGTCCGTTCAGGTCCGCCTGAAAAATTGACAGGCAGACCTGAATGATGAAAGAGCCCTAATTCTCAACAGATTTGTAAATATCAAGCCAGAAAATGACTGCTCAATCATCTTTTGTTCTGCCCACCTCTAAATGACCACCCACTACATGAATGTGCCAGATCCAATACTATCTTTGAGTGAGGCTGGAGGGCCACCAGAAGCTCCACAAACTGTCTTCCATTTCTTCTTTATATGATACAGAAAATCATGATATACTGCAAAATGGCAAATTTGCCATTACGCAATTGTGAGGTCCCAAAATCTTCCCTGGCCACTGGTTTATCCATTATTTCCAGCATGAGGCTGTTTCTCTGACTCTCCAGTCATGAATGCTAGTGAAAAGTTGTCAGGTACCTTCATATACATTTTAAGATTTGGTTACATGTTTTTCCCCCACAGTTAAAAAAATATAGGAAAAAAAATCACAGTCCAGTATTATTAGGCCCCTTTCAGACGTGCGGACCGTATGTACGCTTTTTCATCCATCCGTTTGCGGATGAAAAAGGGACATACATTGGTCCCTATATGATTGCGGGTGTCAGCGGATAAACATCTGCTGACACCGGTAAGCACCCGCCTCCGCAAAGATCGGATTTTGCAGACGGAAGAATGTCCTATTTTTTCTTCCGTCTGCGGATCGAAAGAACACAGACACACGGTCCGTGTTAATCCAATCCCCCCATAGGGGAGAGCGGAAAAAAGACAGGGTGGTCCCTGCACAGTGTGCGGAGACCGCCCTGTCATCCGACAGCTTAGCGGGGATATATGGAGCGATCGGACACACGGAAGCGGATCATTACTGATCCGCCCCGTGTGAAAGGGCCCTTACACTGCATGGCAAGTTCTTAACCACACCCATTTTATGTGTTACTGTTCTACTAGGCATCTCCACTGAGAGCACACTGCACTAGCGTAGCGTAGCCTTTAGAATTGCCATGAATACAATGGGCCAGATCCTCAAACGAATTACGCCGGCGTATCTATGGATACGCCGCGTAATTTCAAAGTTCCCCCGTCGTATCTCTGTTTTGTATCCACAAAACAAGATACGACGGAATCTGGGCTCGATCCGACAGGCGTACGTCTTAGTATGCCGTCGGATCGTAGGTGCATATTTACGCTGGCCGCTAGGTGGCGTTTCCGTCGAATTCCGCGTTGAGTATGCAAATTAGCTAGATACGGCGATCCACGAACGTACGTCCGGCGCATTTTTTATGTCGTTTGCGTTCGGCTTTTTCCGTCGTATAGTTACCCCTGCTATATGAGGCGTATCTCATGTTAAGTATGGCCGTCGTTCCCGGGTCGAATTTTGAAAATGTTAAGTCGTTTGCGTAAGTCATTCGCGAATAGGGCTTTGCGTAGAATGACGTCACCGTCGTTAGCATTGGCTTGTTCTGGTTTAATTTCGAGCATGCGCACTGGGATACCCCCACGGACGGCGCATGCGCCATTAAAAAAACAAACGTAATTTACGTCGGGTCACAACGTATTAACATAAAACACGCCCCCATCACATACATTTGAATTGCGCGCCCTTACGCCGCCTAAGTTACACTACGCCGCCGTAACTTATGGCAGAAAATCTTTGAGGATACAAAAAAAAGTAAGTTACGGCGGCATAGTGTATCTGAGATACACTACGCCGGACGGAGAGAAGCGCCGCGCTTCGTGGATCTGGCCCAAAGTGTTCCCATTCAGTTGGAGCCAAGTATGGCATAGTCAAATGAGACTTGCATGAACCAACATGTCAAGGCTTCTGGAGACTAACAATGCTTCCTTTCATATTTGCCTTCCAGTCTTAGTATGTAGATGTATAGGGCCAGATTCACAAAAGAGATACGACGGCGTATCTCCTGATACGCCGTCGTATCTCTGTTTTAGGGCCGTTCTAACTATGCGACTGATTCATAGAATCAGTTACGCATAGCTAGCCCTAAGATCCGACAGGTGTAATTGAATTACACCGTCGGATCCTAGGATACAATACTTCGGCCGCCGCTGGGGGGAGTTTGCGTCGTAAACCAGCGTCGGGTATGCAAATTAGCAGTTACGGCGATCCACGAAGGTTTTTCCCGTCGTTACGTCGGCGCAAGTCTTAGTTTCCCGTCGCAAAGTTAGGGGTACTTTAACATGGTGTAAAATTACTCCACCATGTTAAAGTATGCCCGTCTTTCCTGCGTTGCTTTTGAATTTTTTTGTCGCGATTCTCAACACGTCGGCGCATCGTAATTTCGCGCAAAGCACGTCGGGAAATTTGCGAACGGAGCATGCGCAGTACATCCGGCGCGGGAGCGCGCCTAATTTAAATGGTACCCGCCCCATTTGAATTGGGCCGCCTTGCGCCGGACGTGTTTACGATACACCGCCGCAAGTTTACAGGTAAGTGCTTTGTGGATCGGGCACTTAGACTGAAAACTTGCGGCGGTGTAACGTAAACAGGTTACGTTACGCTGCGCCGCAAGTACGAGAATCTGGCCCATTGTCAGAAAAGGCTTGGGAAATGGTGACTGCCTCTCCAGGTCACATTCCATAGGCTTCATGAGGTAATTGGCAGCCACATGTTCCAGTCCCTGACACCACCAGCACCGAATATGCCATGTTTAGGATAGGAGGCCATTAATATCTGGCACCCATGGGTGTCTCAACAACCTGATTAAGAGCCTGCTTGGGTTGGAGAATTAATTGTTTCTAGGTCTCTATAAAGTCTCCAAACTGGAGGACCCATATCAAGACTAACTATGCCCTGAGAAAACCAACAAGCTTGTTTTCTCTTTACAAGACACATGTTCTGGAGCTCCTCACCCTGTATGAGAACCCTAGGTGACACATTTTATGATGCTATGATCCAGTCTTACCAGCAAAACTACACTCTAACTGCCATTTTGTACCATGACATTGCACAGCCTCCCTGCTTGAAAAAAATGAAATCCAATGAATGAAGGGGGCAGGCCAGGAACAGTAAGAGTAAGGAGGCAATGATTATGCTGGACATCCTCCATCCAGGAAAAGAGGCAGGCTCTCTTTAAAGGGGTGTTCCGCCTAAAACAAAAATATTAAAAGTCAGCAGCTACAAATACTGCTGCTGCTGACGTTTAATAATCAGACACTTACCTGTCGTAGGGTCTAGCGATGCGGGGGAACGAAGCCCCGCTCGTCTCCCCCTCCTCTATGCGGCGCCGGCATCCAGGGCCGATCCGCCCTATAGGCTCACTATGCAAGCCGCTTAGGGCCCTGCAAAGCTGCAGAGGGCCCCCCAAATTACTAGAGGCCCCACCTGGTGAGAAGTAATTTTTTGCCCCTCACCCCGCTTCTCAACTCGCTGGCTGCATGGGAGAAGAGGTAAGAAGCCAGCACCCCCCGCATCTCACTTTAATGTAAGATGTCATTTCCGACAGCAGAACACCCCAACCCCCCGCTTCTCAACTTTAATCTTTAATGTGACATGTCATTGTCGGCAGCGCCCACCCCCCGCTTCTCAACTTTAATGTGACATGTCATTTGTCATTTTGCTTAGGGCCCCAGGGAGGTCAGGATCGGCACTGCTGGCATCACTACTGTGGGTGCACGCACTGCGCATGCGCGAGCCACGCTGCACACCGTGATTGTCCCAGGTGATTGCGGAGAAGGAGGGGGGGGAGAGGTGACTTGCTTCCGGTCGCCGAGGCGACCTAGGGAGGAAGTGGGAGCTGGAACCCTCTAAAAAGAGGGTTTCCGCTCCTCCCCCCAAAAATAATGACATGCCAAATGTGGCATGTCAGGGGGTCACCTTCCCTTAAAGTGGAAGTTCCATGTTTGGGTGGAACTCCACTTTAACTTGCTGCAACTTTAAATGCACATTGTGAGAAGCTCACTGTGTGCAGTGATATCAGGGTGAGGAATTACAGTACAGGAGAGGAGCCTGTGCAACTGTGCAAGACTGAAGGGAAGGCCAGAGTTCAGGTTTAAGTACAATTCTGTATTTCTTGGAGATGGGATCTTTCAGGAAAAAGAAGACCATCCACTTTTCTATGTTGAGTATTTCTAACAATGAGCCAGATTTGACACTATTCCACACAGCAAAGCTCTTAACAGTGAATAAATTAACCCAAACTCATTACTTTATAAACAGAACTAAAAAAATGTTCAGCTACACTATGTATTCTCTCTGGCAGCTCTCTTACCATGGCAGCAGAGATAATCATTTTAATGTCATAATTTTCATGTCAGAATGTCATTTTACCCCCCTTATTTCACCCTCTTTAAAGGGGCTGTAAAGGTTCATGTTTTTTCACCTTAATGCATCCTATGCATTAAGGTGAAAAAACACCTGATGATTACAGGACCCCCAGCCCCCTGTTTTACTTACCTGAGCCCTGGAAAGTCCTGTGTCGCGAACGCACTCTTCCTTTGCATAGGCTTCTGGGCTCTTCGTTGGATAGATTAATAGCAGCGCAGCCATTGGCTTGTGCTGCTGTCAATCAAATCCAATGACACGGGTGCCAGGGGGCGGGCCGAGTCCTGTACTCGGCGGCTATGGACGCTGAGTACAGGACTCGGGAGTGCGCCCACAAGTTAACCCCCTTGTTGGAGCGCTTCCCAGAGGGCCACACTGTGCAAAACTAACTGCACAGTGGAGGTAAGTATGACAAGTTTGTTTAAAAAAAAAATTCAAACCTTTACAACCACTTTAAGGTTACACAGGAAGTGTAAGCAAGACACAGCACAACTCTGAGGATCAACTGGTAATTTTTGAACTTATTGAACTGATTTAAAAAACGCTTTCAATGATTTCAACAGAGCAAAGGGGGCAGATATGTGTGGTTCATTGTTAGGATTGACATACAATGAACATGGGCCTACAAATGTTGTCCAATGGTAAAAAGTTTAACAATATCAATGACAGAATGGACACTGACGATCAAAACATGATGGCAAGTTTCACCCCTTATGCCTTGTACACACGATCGGAATTTCTGATGAAAAAAGTCAGTCAGACGGAATTTTTTCATCGGATATTCCGACCGTGTGTGGGCCCCATCGGACTTTTTTCCATCGGAGTTTAGAAATAGAACATCGGAAATTCCGATTGTCTGTGTCGAACTTAATTTTTCTTGGCTCGTCGTAGTGTTTTATGGCACCGCGTTTTGTCGATCGGAATTTGGTCTGACAGTGTGTATGAAAGACAGCTTGAACAGAATTCCAATGGAAATTTCGGATTTTATCCCATCGAAAATTCCGATCATGTGTATTGTTGTGGAAATTTAAAGATGTATTGTCATAATGGCACCCAGTCTTAGTACTTCCGCAGCCCGCTCTAAATAGAAATGGCTGGGACAGTCTGAGTCTGGTTGAATCTCGTCTGGTAGTAGAAAATGTCTTGAGGTCGGAGTGTGATGTTTGCGGCGTGGGCATATGTCCGCCCCCACGAGGGGCCCTCTGTGCATTTAGCACGGACGATCGTTGGGGGGGGGGGTGCGCTCACTCCGCAAGCACACGGATGGTTATGGACAGATGTGCGTTCTTATCTGGGTATTGTCTGATCAGCAGGGCTTGGGATTCGTAGCATACGCCTGTAGATAGCCTCCATTCCACCTTATTAAGGGTATAATCTGGATATGCATTATTCTAGGGAATGGCGCAGTTTCAGAATTCTATCAGCGTTTAATATGAGAGCTTATGGACGTTTCTGGAGGCGGGGGGGGGGGGCACATGCGCTCCCCGCCCGGACACGCCTATAAGACTTTAACAGCATTGTATGTATTTGTATTCATTGTATATATTTCTATTCATTGTATTGTATTGTGGTGTTGTTGTATTATTTTGTTATTGTTATATTACTGTATTGAATCCCTGTTGGAAGGGCTTCCGTATATGGGCATCTGCTGGGTGGAGCTGACACCCTGTGAGCTCACTTCCTACTGGCGGTCACATGTTGTGACATCACTTCCTACTGAGTCTTTAATAAAACTGCCTGTGAGGGCGTCGGTAGACCAGTGATGACTGGGACGTTGACTTGAGAACAACCTGATGGGTGATGGTGTCTTTTTGTATGGATGGTGAGTGAATCTGTTTAGCTTAAATATGGATTATTTCATTAAGATGGATCCTGTGCTTAATAGCACAGGGCAAAATGGCGGTATGCTCTGCGTACGGCCAATTTTGCTACAACAGTATAAGGCACAATTTAGCTTGTACTTAAATTGGGTAAAGAAGTCTCTCTAAATAATAGTCAAAGTGTATAAAAAAAAAATATATATATTATTTTATCATTTATAGCTTACCAGTCCTTGAATAAGGTGGCTGTCTTAGGTTTCTTTATTTTTTTGCCTTTTATTTTCACTATCTATAAAGGGAACTATGGTTGCCACAAAATTAAATCATGTCTGCCCTTGTTCATCTTCATTACATGGGGATGTGGAGATTAGGGCCCGGATTCACATACATTGGCGCATATTCATGCCGGCATAGCGTATCTAATATACGCTACGCCGACGTCGCGCAGAGAGGCAAGCACCGAATTCTCAAAGCACTTGCCTCCCAAACTGCGCTGGGTTCCCTCAGCGTAAGCCGTCATAGGTGGAGGTGGGCGTGAGCAATGCTAATGAGGCGTGACCCCATGCAAATGATGGGCTGAGTGCTGTACAAGTACTTAAAACGAACGGCGCATGCGCCGTCCCGTGGACGTATCCCGGTGCGCATGCTCAGAATCACGTCGGAACTACTCCCTAAGATACAACGGATCACTGCCTACGACGTGAACGTAACCTACGCCGTGCTCTATTCACGTACTACGTAAACGATGTAAAATACGACGGCTGTGTTCCCTGGTCCATACCTTTGCATGGGTTGCGCCTCATATATGGGGAATAACTTTAAGCCGGACGTACGACTTACGCAAACCGCGTATATTATGTGGCGGGCGCAAGTACGTTCGTGAATCGGCGTATCTCCCTCATTTGCATATGTGCATAGCAAATCAATAGGAGCGGCAAATGCGCCCAGCGTAAATATGCGCCCACGATACGACGGCGTAGCCAAGTTACGTCGGTCGTAGGAAGCCTATTCTTAGGCGTATCTCAGATTGTGGGCACGGCGCATAGATACGACGGCGCATAGTTAGACTTACACGGCGTATCTCGAGATACGTCGGCGTAAGTGCTTTGTGAATCCGGGCCTAGTAGTTTAAAGTGGTTGTAATCAAAACAGTTTCTTTCCAAAAAAATGCGTTTAAAAAAATTGCTGCGCAAATACTGTATAACATAAAAAGTTGCAATAACCACCCTTTTATTCCCTAGGGTGTCTGCTAAAACAATATATATAATGTTTGGGGGTTCTGAGTAATTTTCTAGCAAAAAAAATGATGATTTATAGGGGAGAAGTGTCAGAATTGGCCTGAGTGGCAAGGGGTTAATTACCATAAGTAATATACAAATAATTATTATATATTATTTTTAAGGTAATTTACTATATTTTCAAAAACAGTACTCAAGCCGATGGCTTAACTGTCAAATTACTGAAGTTTGAACTTATAACTTCCAACCAGTAATTTCACAGTAAATAGATAAATTATGATTTAGCTTGTACCTTTTCAGCAGCGGATTCTCATTCTACCTCTTAACTGTGTGAGAAAAACATGGGATTATGGGTAAATCTTATACACATAAACACATGGGCCCAGATTCAGATACAATTGTGTATCTATCGGCGGACGTAACGTATCTCAGATACGTTACGCCGCCGTAAATTAGGGCGCAAGTACCGTATTCAGAAAGAACTTGCGCCCTAAGTTAAGGCGGCGTAGCGTATGTGGTCCGGCGTAAGCCCGCGGAATTCAAATTCTCCATGCAGTGGGCGTGTTGTATGGTAATGATGGCTGACCCCACGTAAATGACGTTTTTGGCTAACGGCGCATGCGCCGTCCGTGAACGTATCCCAGTGCGCATGCTCCAAATTAACCCACAAAAAGCCAATGCTTTCGACGTGAACGTAAATTACGCCCAGCCCTATTCGCAAACGACTTACGCAAACAAAGTAATCTACGGAAAATTTGACGCTGGCCCGACGTCCATACTTAACATAGGATACGCCTCATATAGCAGGGGTAACTTTACACCGGAAAAAGCCTAACGTAAACGACGTACGACGGACGTACGTTTCTGAATCGGCGTATCTACCTAATTTGCATATTCCTTGCGTTAATCTACGGAAGTGCCACCTAGCGGCCAGCGTAAATATGCAGCCTAAGATACGATGGTGTAAGAGACTTACGCCGGTCGGATCTTAGGGAAATCTATGCGTAACTGATTCTACGAATCAGTCGCATAGATACGACCCAGCCACGACGGCGTATCCGGTGATACGCCGTCGTGACTCCTATCTGAATCCGGGCCATGTTTTTTTCCTTTTAGTTAAAAGGGGCTGGGCTGGACTGGAAGGGAGTATTTGTCTTTTAGACACATGCCTCTTCTATGACACTGCAGTGAGAGGCGTGCCTCCACTGCAGCATTTTTATTGGACAGCTTGGGCCAAAGGTACTTTACCATTGGTCGAAGACTCCAAACTGTCCATTGAGCTCAGTGCCTAAGACAAGAAGTGAGAGGCACTGTGAGCTTGTCCTCTCCGTCTGCTGCAAACAGAGTGTGCCAGCTTGCATTAAAACTGGCTGCTCTGTATTTAGCTTCTGACAGGTTGCGCCAGGAGCCACGTACCTCCGGAACCATAGATGATAGGAGCCCCAAATTTTGACCAGTGGTGGGGTAGGACTTCAATATGTGAACACTGGTCACTGAGCTACGACCCTCAAAGTCAATTTTTTTTTATATTTGCCTCACCTGCCTCCCCTGACTGCACGTCTCTGCCTTATATTGGTGTTCGGGTGAGAATGCTCCGTTCATTGGCGGTTAGTGGTAAAAATGCCCTCTATACAGATAACAATAGATCATTAGTGTCGGTGGTTATTTATCTATGAGCCAGAAATTGCTCATTGCTCAAAGAAACCCCTAACAGCCTCTTTAGGAACCTTGGTTGAGAAAGGCTAAAATAGAGCATGCCAGCATACTGTGAATGAATAGCAACTAAGACATCTGTATGTATCTCCATCTCTTCTTCGAGTGGTGCTTATACACAAAGAAAAATTGTAACACAACACCAACGGTTGTATAGAGTGAATGTTATCTCAGCAAAACAGACAGGCAACAAATGGATAGAAAATGTGTCCAACTCACAGGGCCAAGACTTTCCTCTCTTGGGACAGCATGAGACAAATGGCATCACTTGCCAATGTGTGTCCAAAAGAACTGTTTTATTCTGTAATAACCAGCTTGCTTCAGGCCGACTATGACCGGAGACTGAAAATATTTAATGGCTTCTATGAACAAGAAAATTCTTATTTTATCTACCCTAAAGCGGTATTTAAACCCCAAAAACGAAAAATTATATATTGTAGCTTACCACTTCTTATATTTGGTGGCTACATTTGTTTGTGTTTTTTTTTACTTTTTTCCCCCTTTATTTTCAATTTGTAATCTTACCAGTAAGACTGTTATTTTTATACATCCTCAAACAGACCAAGCTGTCCAGCAAAAGTGGCTGTTGATTGAGATAAACCATTTAACACTGACAGGGATACTTGCAATGGTCAGCATTTATTGATTTATGTAAAACCTTTATCCCAAAAGGAAATAACTGTTGCTGTACAGTGGGGATCGCAAGTTTGGGCACTCCAGGTAAAAATTTGTATTAATGTGCATAACGAAGCCAAGGAAAGATGGAAAAATCTCCAAAAGGCATCAAATTACAGATTAGACATTCTTATAATATGTCAAAAAAAGTTAGATTTTATTTCCATCATTTACATTTTCAAAATTACAGAAAACAAAAAAATGGCGTCTGCAAAAGTTTGGGCACCCTGCTTAATTTATAGCATGCACTGCCCCCTTTGCAAAGCTGAGACCTGCCAGTGTCATGGATTGTTCTCAATCATCGTCTGGGAAGACCAGGTGATGTCAATCTCAAAGGTTTTAAATGCCCAGACTCACCTGACCTTGCCCCAACAATCAGCACCATGGGTTCTTCTAAGGAGTTGTCTAGAAAATTGAAACTGAAAATAGTTAACGCTCACAAAGCTGGAGAAGGCTATAAGAAGATAGCAAAGCGTTTTCAGATGTCAATATCCTCTGTTCGAAATGGAATTAAGAAATGGCAGTCATCAGGAACAGTGGAAGTTAAAGCAAGATCTGGAAGACCAAGAAAAATATCAGACAGAACAGCTCGCAGGATTGTGAGAAAAGCAATTCAAAACTTACGTTTGACGGCACCATCCCTCCAGAAAGATCTGGCAGACACTGGAGTTGTGGTACACTATTCCACTATAAAGAGATACTTGTACAAATATGGTCTTCATGAAAGAGTCCTCAGAAGAAAACCTCTTCTACGTCCTCACCACAAAAATCAGCGTTTGAACTTTGCAAATGAACATATAGACAAGCCTGATGTATTTTGGAAACAAGTTCTGTGGACCGATGAGGTTAAAATATAACTTTTTGGCCAGAATGAGAAAAGGTACGTTTGGAGAAGAAAGGGCACAGAATTTAATGAAAAGAACCTATGTCCAACTGTTAAGCATGGGGTGGATCATGGGGGTGGATCAATCATGCTTTGGGGTTGTATTGCAGCCAGTGGCACAGGGAACATTTAACGAGTAGAAGGAAAAATGGATTCAATAAAATTTCAGCAAATTTTGGATGGTAACTTGATGCCATCTGTGAAAAAGCTGAAGTTAAAGAGAGGATGGCTTCTAAAAATGGATAATGATCCTAAACACACCTCAAAATCCACGGGGGATTACATCAAGAGGCGTAAACTGAAGGTTTTGCCATGGCCTTCACAATCTCCTGACCTCAACATAATTAAAAATCTATGGATAGACCTTAAAAGAGCAGTGCGTGACAGACAGCCCAGAAATCTCAAAGAACTGGAAGACTTTTGTAAGGAAGAATGGGCAAAGATACCTCAAACAAGAATTGAAAGACTCTTGGCTGGCTACAAAAAGTGTTTACAAGCTGTGATACTTGCCAAAGTATCCTCTTCTTAAGCGGGCGGTCCTCTACAAGATAAAAGTGATCTCTGCAGCGGATTCGCCGCAAGATCACTTTTATCGACGGCGGGAGAAGGGCCCCCCTCCCTACGCTAAGTTACGCTACGCCACTGTAACTTAGGGAGCAAGTGCTTTGTGAATATTGTACTTGCCTCTCTATGTTACGTCGGCGTAGCGCATATGAGATGGCTACGCCCGCACAGAGATACGCCGATCTCTGTGAATCTGGCCCTATATTTGTAACTTTTTTGCTATAATAAATATCCCACATTCAAAAAAAAAAAAAATACAAATTTTCCTCAGTTTAGGCCGATATGTATTCTTCTACATATTTTTGGTAAAAAAATCGCAATAAGCATATATTGATTGGTTTGCGCAAAAGTTATAGGCCCAGATTCTCATACATTTACGTTGCTTCTGGGCAGCGTAACGTATATGATTTACGTTACACCGCCGCAAGTTTACAGAATTACAGGCTGATTCTCAGAACACTTACCTGTAAACTTGCGGCGGTGTATCGTTAAATCGCTCGGCGCAAGCCCGCCCAATTCAAATGGGGCGGGCACCATTTAAATTAGGCGCGCTCCCGCGCCGAGCGTACTGCGCATGCTCCGTCGGGTAAATTACCCGACGTGCATTGCGGTAAATGACGTCGCCCCGACGTCATTTGCTTAGACGTTTACGTAAATGGTGTCCAGCGCCATTCACGGAAGTCTTACGCAAACGACGTAATTTTTTTTAAATTCGACGCGGGAACGACGGCCATACTTAACATTGGTTGCCCCTCCTAATAGGGGCAACCTTACGCGTCGCGTACGCTACGGAAACGACGTAAATTCTCAGCGTCGACTCCGCGCATGTTCGGGAATCTCGCGTAATTACCTAATTTGCATAGACGACGGGGAAAACGACGATGCGACACCTAGCGGCGGAAAAAAAAATGGCTTTTAAGATCTGACAGCGTAAGAGCCTTACGCCTGTCAGATCTAATGGGTATCTATGCGTAACTGATTCTAAGAATCAGTCGCATAGATACACGGGGCCAGATGAGGAGTTACGACGGCGCAAATGGTGTTGCGCCATCGTAACGCCTTTGAGGATCTGGGCCATAGTGTCTACAAAATAGGGGATAGTTTTATGGTATTTTTATTATATATTTTTTTTTACTAGTAATGACGGCGATCTACGATTTTTATTGGGACACATCCGACACTTTTGACACTATTTTGCGACCATTGTCATTTATACAGCGATCAGTGCTATAAAAATGCACTGGTTACTGTGTAAATTAAACTGGCGGGGAAGGGGTTAAACAGTAGGGGACAATGAAGCGGTTAAGTGTGTCCTAGGGAGTGATTCTAACTGTGGGGGGGGGTTGGGCTACAAGTGACATGACAGTGATCACTGCTCCCAATGACAGGGAGTAGTAGCTCACTGTCCTGTCACTAGGCAGAACCGGGAAATGCCTTGTTTACATAGGCATCTCCCTGTTCGTCCTCTCCCTGAGATGATCGTGGGCACCTGGTGGACATCGAGTCACGGAGCGCGCGGCAGGGGCGCATGCACGCGGCAGGTGCAAATTCAAAGCAACATACAGGTACATTGCTTTGTGCAGCCGTGCCATTCTGCCGGCGTATATCTACAGGCGGTGATTGGGAAGTTGTTAATAACTAATGCCCTGTACACACGATCGGTTTGTCTGCTGAAAACGGTCTGATGGAGTGTGTGGGCCCCATCGTTTTTTTTCCCATCGGTGAAAAATAGAACCTATTTTAAAATTTTCTGATGGTTAAAAAAACGATAGAAAAAAACGATTGTCTGTGTCAAAAATCCACGCATGCTCAGAATCAAGTCGACGCATGCTCGGAAGCATTGAACTTCATTTTTCTCTGCACATCGTTGTGTTTTACGTCACTGCGTTGGACACGATCGGATTTTTAACTGATGGTGTGTAGGCAAGACTGATGAAAGTCAGCTTCATCGGATATCTGAAGAAAAAAATCCATCGGTCCGTTTTCATCGTATGGACCGATCGTGTGTACGTGGCATAAGGGTTTTTTCTCCCAATTCTCCTATGAACTCTTACTATTCCCACATTCCAGCTAGTTGTTGACAATCTACTGGTTTCCTTCCCTAATTCTAACATATGACTATTCTCTCACCAACGGAAACCTGAACATGAACTGTGCAGTGCATGCTCCACGGTTGTTCTGTTAACTTTAAGTATTTTTTTTTTTAATTGTTCTTTTTCTGCACTTCTACAAACTGGAATGTGACATAGTTTGGCTATAAACTACATTACACAGCCACTATCTAAGAGTACTGCTTCATAATCATAAATAACAAAAGAGGGGAATCTAGAGCTGTCTTCTCTTATTAAATCATTGAAGATGGCACAGCAGGAGTTCATACTTAATGACCCTAAATATAAAGACATAAGCAGCCTTTTAATCCAGTAGTTAATCATAGTCCAGGTGGCATTTTCTATTATAAAGCCATATGTGCTGTGTCATCTCAGAAAGTGCGTACAAATAAAATACATGTTGATAGCACCCTAGCCGCTTTTGAATACTGTATATGCTGCATCTCACAGTAGGCCATTTTCATGGGCATATAGGGGTTGATCTTATGCAAATAGACTGTACACTTTGCAAGTGCAGTTGAACTAATTTTTCCCAGGGCTTAGTGAATGTGGTGAAGCTCTGCTCATAACCATCATTCAAACATTTGCAAGCAAAATGCTGTTTTTTTTCTTACATTTGATTGGGTATTCCTCAGGCCTCGTACACACAACAGAACATGTCCGCTGAAACTGCGCGGACGTGACTCCAGGCTCTCTGTTCTCCCCGTCTGATAGCTCCAGCGTGTGGGGCCAAGATTCCCTGCGAGAAGCAAACAGAGCAACGCTAGTGAGAGCTGACAGGCAGGGAGGGGGAGGAGGACAGAGGAGTTAGAGGAGAGTTGTAGATAGCAGCGGATGACGGAGGCATGTACTCTGACCATGGTGTGATGTATCGTGGTCAGCATACAGGGGGGGAGAGTAGAAACTGGCAGGATCAGCCAGGTATTTTGGGTTTTACGATGGGGGGGGGGGGGGGGGGGGAATTACACATGTAGCAATGTGGACTACAATTGCAAATCATAGCAATTTTCTGTCATTTCTATGTACTTTATTGTCCTTCTAGTGCCCAGCATCACTAACTGACATCAAATCTGTGAGCCAAACCAAAGGAATTGTAGGGTTAGTAGTTCCTCAAAATTGCAATTGCTCTTCATGACTATACACCCAGACTACATATCCCAGGGATCTTTGCTACCATCAGAAAAAATGCTGGGAAGAGCTATAAAAGAGGCCAGAGACCTGCCCCACACGCTATTCCTCCTATGTGTGATGGACCTCTCTGTACAGGGAGGGTGAGGTCGCGGCTTACCACGCAGTGTACGACATTCCAACCTGGCTAAGAAGGGCCCAGCACTGCTTGCTGTTCATCAGACATCTATCCAGCGGCACCCTAAAAGACCGACATCCCACGCTTCGTGCTCAGCATCAGATAAAATTTGCGAGTTGATCTGCTGCAAGGACGCCTCTCCAGAAACCGCTGTTCAGAAGGCATTAAATTGGCCTGGTTGTTGGTGAAAAGGCAAATGCCCACCTTTGCAAACCTTTCTTTGTTGCCTCACTGGGACACTATGTACAGACAGATTTACCCTGGGGAACATACGTGTATATAGTATACTGTTGTCTCTAGATTGTCTTATCTTGTATTATTGTAGAGGAATGCTTCTACTGAACTAAGACTGTTATTGTCACGTACCTTACCAGAGGCCGAAGTGCTAAGAGGGCTTCCCCTGCGACTAAGTGCAGAACGCCCCCTGGAGGTGACACGGTGGGTGCTATGCCCAGAGATGCAGGAGTTGCCAGCTGCGACTTGCTGAGTAGATGTTGGAGATCAGCTGTATACAGGATACGTAGTCGGGCAGGGGTGCCACGGAAGTACCAGATGGAGTCAGGAGCCAAGCCGGTAGTCATACACAGGCAGCAGGAAGTGACTGGAGCAGGTCAGAAGGCAAGCCAAGGTCATACACTGGAACAAGCAGACATGAACAGGATAAAGGGTAAGCCGGGAGACAAGCCGGAGGTCATGCACGGAGAAGTCTGGTCAGGCAAGCCGGGTCGTCAACAGGAACACAGGAAAACAGGAACAAGAGCTCAGGATCACATAAAGGCCGAAGATCATGCAGCAGTTGGTAACTGCTGCAGCAAGCTTTAAATAGGGCACTGACACCAGCATGTGCACTGTGCTCGTTGGTCCGTGCAAGACAGGTCTGCCAGTTCTTCCACGGTTGGTTCTCTGACAGTTGTCCAAAGTTTTGTTGATCTATTACCTCCTCTGTGCAACAAGATCTTCCTTGAGTTAGCCAGTAAACGTTAATAGAATATAAACTCATCGAGTTGTTTGACTTATTACTCTAAGGTGGTGCAAAGGTGTCTGAACTCAGAGTGTCAGGTGGGTTGGAATATTCACAGGGTCATGGTGGTGCAGATGAGCAGGTAAATCCATGCAGTCCCCAAGGACTTTTTTTTATCTTACAGGCTTCACTGTTGCTGCCTTATTTTTTTCCATTTGGTAAACGGATATCATATCCACTCTGGCTTTGGAGTTCGAGGAATTGGTGGGTATATGTTATTCGATGATTGGATCTTTTGCGGTTTATCTGCAGTATTTGGAGAGTGACACCCTGATTTCCTGTGATTAATAATTACATGCTCATGTATCATTACCTTCTGGTAAGCAGATTGGATTCACTTGGGTGTGGTGTGCCTTTCCATACACTCTGAAGCTGGTGAAGGGTCCTTCATATTTTCTATCTCTTCATTGAAAGAATTTTTATGTAAATTCAAGTGCTGCATTTTGGACTTTTATTTTTATTGTTTGATGATCAACAAACTGTGCTGGCTGCTTTTATGTATTAATGCTGTTATAGTTAGCGCAGATACCCACTGTGATGCATTTGCCTATATGTCTCAGTCTAATTCTCCCTGCTTGCCCTGTGTAATTCTGTCCTCGGCTAACAGGTTATTGACGTGCTAATGTCCCCTCACTATTTCTAAAGGTTAATTGATCTATTGTGTTGTGTGAAGGAGATCTGTGTTTAAGTGGCTTGTGTTAATTATTCTGATTGCTCCAGTGTGGTAATTATCTCTCTATATGCGGGGTCGAGCGGTCTAGTTAATGTATTCAGTACAACTAGTAATCAGCGTCATTGATGTCATTGTCTAAAGAAAATGTGTTTTCAGCATCGGCTCCGTCGTGTCTGCCTAATCATCTGTATGGAAGCCCCAGTGTGAGGGGGGCGGAGATTTGTCATTGTAACAGTTTTGGAAATGACATATAAGCTGTGTGTTATAACATTAAAGTCTGTCTTGTTCTAGCAGTAAGCCTGGACTAATGTGTGGCTTAATGGGCGATCTCAGGAATATTCCTCCTAGTGGAATATTGGGTGATGTTCTTATGGAAGAAGGGAATCTTTGACGGGGATATCATACCGATACCGTCACACCCACCTACTTCTTTTTTGACATAACAAGAATGTATAACTAGAGATGCTGTTTCTTCCACAGGTCCCTTCATTTTATATGGCGTGACACAGAGGATCAGAATCAGACGCATGCATGATGGCAGCTCTGAGGCAAGACTTGGTCAGTTTGCAATGACATTCCTTTGGTATGAAGTCAGCTGTCAAGTTTAAGCTGTGAAGCCGGGTTGCTGAGAGGGCTCACCCTTGGGAGTGATGCAGGGAGTTCAGTGCCCAAAGTTTACCGGGACTGCTGTTGGATGAGCTGGTTAGCACAGAGCAGCTGGGGTACACTGGGTGAACTGTGTTGGCAGATGTGCAAGGTGCAACCACAGGTATAGAACAGCAGGGTGAACCAGGAACAAAGTCAGTAGCCAGGCCAGGGGTCATACACAATGGAATCAGTCCGAGATGCGTACAGGAGCAAGCCAGGTCATACACTCTGGGCAGGAGATAGTAGAGTATTTAGCCAAGCCGGGGTCAAACACGATGGGACAGACAGGAATGAAGGTCAAGACGAGAGCCATGTGTCCAGTCAGAGGTTCAGGATAAATGGGTACAGCAAGCTGGGTCGGAAGCGGGAAGTCAAAGGATCCGGATACACAAGGCACAGGAGAAATGGGAAGCTGAAGATATACCAGCAATCTGCATGTGTCAGTGGCAGGTTTAAATAGGCCAGGTGGGCACCAACATCTGTCACATCGTGCCCTTGCGTCTGCGTGCACCCACCGTCGTGCACCTGCGTGCGCACATGCACGCACAGACTCGTCTGGCGCAACCCTGAAGAGTGCTGGCAGGATTGCCCATTCTTCAGCCATTTCCCTGACATCAGCTAAGGTAATCAGGATATTGGAGGCTTTCTTTCTTAGATATTGTGAGACAACCTTAGTAAGGAAATATGAAATTTCCCTATCAACCATTTAAGCCATGCCCAATATTCAGCGCAATTTTTCCAGTATTATTTTCAACGCAGTGTGCTCTGCATGCCTTCCTCCTTTGTCCAATGGGTGTACACAAATAGTTTCTAAATCTCTCATAGGCAATCCCATTTATTTAAAACAAACAGAGAAATTAAACGTTTTTTTTCCCAGTCAAATGAGCTAATCATATCTTATTGTATTTTTTTCTAGTTCTGTCGTGATAAGAATAGGAAAGCTGATGAGCTGATGTCATTATCAACACATCCACATTCTGGTACTTCAATTATTATAAACTAGTCTCAGTCTGACAATATGCATTTACACAGCTATTTTCATAAGAATTGTTCATTTCAAAGCTCAAAGCCACACTTTGACCTCGATCAAAAGAACTGTAAGCCAGATACTGCACTGTCGTCAGGATTACATTTCTCACTTGCTTGGCTGTTAAGACTGTTAGCTAGATTCAGGATGGCGAGCGCATAGTTGCGGCGGCGTAGCGTATGGCATTTACACTACGCCGCCGTAATTTAGCGAGGCAAGTACATGATTCACAAAGTACTTGCCTGCTAAGTTACGGCAGCGTATCGTAAATCGGGCGGGCGTAAGGGCGGCTAATTCAAATTCGGCTGAGGGGGCGTGTTTTATGTTAATGGGGCTTGACCTGACGTGATTGACGTATTATACGAACGGCGCATGCGCTATCCGCCTACATATCCCAGTGTGCATTGCGGCTAAGTACGCCGCACGATCCTATTGATTTCGACTTAGATGTAAATGACGTAAAACCCTATTCACGGACGACTTACGCAAACAACGTAAAATTTTCAAATTTCGACGTGGGAACGGCGGCCATACTTAACATTACTATTCCAGCTATTTGATGGAATAACTTTAGGCCTGCTAATGCGTTACGTAAACGGCGTATCTGTACTGCGTCGGCCGGGCGTACGTTCGTGAATAGGCGTATCTAGTGATTTACATATTCTACGCCGACCGCAAAGGAAGCGCCACCTAGCGGTCAGCCTAAAAATTACACTTTAGGATACGACGGTGTAAGACACTTACGCCGCTCGTATCTGAGCCTAATTTAAGCGTATCTGGTTACCAGAATACGCTTAAATTAGCGACAATGCAAATTCTGACTTAGGCTGGCGTATCTACTGATACGCCAGCCTAAGTCTCTCTGAATCTAGCTATGTAACATTAATATTATTATTATTATTATTAGGAATTAATGCCAACAATCATGCTATTAACTAATATCATAATAATCATATTATCTATGCTTCTGGCCCGGGGGCCAGATGTGGCCCTTTGCTTGCTTTTATCAGGCCCTCGGGGCACCATGTCATCCACTGATACCAGCAATGAGGCACATTTCCCCCAACTGACATCAATGATGGGGCACAACTCCTCCCACCAACAAAGGAGCACAATCTCACCCAATGACACCAACAATGGGGCACAATTCCTCCCAATGACACCAACAATCAGGGCCCAATGACACCAATAATGGTGCACAATTCCTCCCAATGACACCAATGATGGAGCACAATTCTTCCCACTGACATCAAAGATGGTGCATTGTTTATTCCCACTGACGTTGGGACCTTTTCTACTTCAAATGGCCACAGTCCGGCCCCCCCCAAAGTCCGAGGGACAGTAAACTGGCCCCCCGTTTAGAAAGTTTGGAGACCCCTGTAGCTGAATACTTCCATTCAATTTTCACTATCACAAATATTTCTGTCCTGTAAACAATAGTGTTTTCCTGTTTAAAAAAAAATATTTTTGTTGCCATTTTATTATTTCTTATTAAATTAATATAACATTGGGATTGTATTCAAATATTAAAAAGGAAATAGAAAAGGGTAACAGATGGATGGAAAAAAATAAAGCGAAAAAGAAAACAAAAAAATGAAAGAGGAAATAGACCAACATAGCACACAATGAAAATGTTGATGTTAGCATTGATATAAATGAATTATGCACTATGGTGCCATTACAGTTCATATGAATCCATAACATAAGTATAATTTAATGTAAATAACAATAATGATAAAATAATTTTTATTAGTATTAATTGATTATTAAAATCAAATAAAATCAATACTATAACGAATAAAAACAAGAACTGTATACCCTCTGGGCAATAAACAACCACAATGATAATGCCATGACATCTGGTGTCTGAAATAGTCTGAGTGCAACACACATACATGTATTTAAAAGTTCGCACAGCCACATGTGGATGGCATGACCCTAGATGGAAAACCGGAGGGTAATACAAAAAATGGAAAATGGATTTATGACCATATAATGACTCCTTATAGGTCTAGAGAGTCTTTGTGGGGTTTATTTGAACGTTAGTCGCTCCCTTTAGGAGGTTTAGATATCCATTATCTGAATTGAATCAACAATATTCAGCCTATTCCAGGTAGTTTTCCCAAATTGTTTGTTTATTTATTTATACTTGGAGAGTTGCGGAATACCTTTATAAACGTTATTTATTGGTCTTTTATTAAGCCACTTTCCATTTCCTTTTGTGCATAGGTAGATTCCTGACTATCCCCCAGTCCTTAAGTGTGTCTCTTTCATATATCACCCTCTATGGTTACACCATATGTTCAGTTTTTCTGGGTTTCCTCTTGACCTTTTGGCCTTATATATATATATATTTTTTTTATCTTCAACCAATCCATCATTATACAGGCAATCGCCGCTCCTATTACAAGTTGGTCTTTATGATCTCAGCCATTTTTGGGATTAAATATTAATTGTGTTTATTTTTCATGATATGTGTATTTCTGTATTATCATGTGATTACATGTATTGTTCTTTTATTTTTCTATTTTTCAGTAGATAGTGCCTGACAAATGTAATTCTCCTGAGGAAGCTACTAACAGTGGTGAAACATGTTGAGAATTTTGTCATTCTGAACACTGAAACTGTTTTGTATACTTTAGGATGGATTTAATTCTGTACATTTTTACCTTTTATAACTAATTTTTTTTTTTATATACCTGTTTGTGTAATTTGCACCTTCAAAATCCCTGTCAGGGATCGGATGGGAGACTGATTTGATGAGGTCGGCCTCTCTTATATCTCCTGTCCTGGCTCCGCTGAAGGTGATACAGAGGAAGCCGAAGGACAAGAGGGACACGAGTGCCTGGAGCCGGGGGTCCCGGGAGAACAGCTTGGCAGGGTTCAGCGGCCTGGAGTAGACCGTGATGAGTTGCGCAGGAACAGGTGATAGCCAGGCAGGTAACCGAGGGTTAACAGCGACCAGGGGCATAGACAGGAGCAAGGTATCAGAGATAGCCAGGTTTGTCAGCAAGCGGGCAGTGAGGTACCGAATCATAGACAGAGCCAGAGTCAGGAACGGAGCCGGGTCAGAATACTGGGAAGACATACAGGATCAAAGCAGGATTTCAGAAACAAGCTGAAGATCAGTCAGCAAGGCACAAGAGCCCAGACACCCTTTAAATAGGCTGTCTGGGCCAAACTGAATTAGGCTCGTACGTGTGCGCGCGTGCCCATATCTGTGCGCATGCGTGCCCGCAATTGCGAGCTCTGGCGCGCATGGGCGTGCCTGTGAGCCATTCTATGGCAAAGGCTATGCACTTGCGCACGTCTATGTGCAAAACGTCTTACGGGAGTTTCCTGACAATCCCATTTATTATTTTCCTATATTGTTACCAATTAAGGGGATGTGGTGCCAATAACTTATAGATGATAAGCAATTAAACTTTTCTCCAAAAAATGGAAAACATTATAGACCGAGATCACAAGCAAGGTGGGTAATCCATGGGGGGCACCCGGAAGGTCATGGGCTGGAACTGTGAGGGAAGATAAAATGTGCAACAGAAGAGGGAAAATTACAGCAACCCTAGATGATACTGTGTACTTCTAGACACTAATTCAACCCATTTGGAGACAGGGATGCTAATTTGTAAATCCAGAAGGATTCACGCTTGCATAGTAGGGAGAAAATGTCATTGCCAATCAAGGATCCACCTGGAATGAACTCAATGGCTGGCACCATTAGGCACTGGATGTTTTTGGCATGATGGATTTTGAAGTGAGTTCATGGCGGCCCTTCTGCAATATTACATAAGAAGAGGAGGTAAAAGTAGATTTGAAAATATATGGAAAGCATGGTTCGAAAACTCCAGGACTGGTACCTGAGATTGCAAAATATTTAGAGAGTATGTTTTAGTAATATACTAATCTGAAATGGGAGACAGGGAGGGTGGATGAGGATCTGGGGGGGGGGGGGGTTGAGCTTAAAAGTATGTATTTATGAAATGTATTTTACTATTGTTTATACAGAAATTTTGCTTATTGGGAAAAAGTGGGGGAGGAGGTGCAGTTCCACATACTTGCTCTGGGCATTAGATGAACTTGTCCTAGTATTGGTCTACTCTAGCTCATCTTGCTTGCACTCCAGGATCCCTTTCTGTGGCCTAGTGTGTGCAGCAATTTCTGATTAGTCCACTCCACACCCTTTTGAAAAGAACAGCAGAGTCCAAACCCTGGTTGACCATTGTAGCATTAGTCTATTATCAAAAAGCTGTGTTTCTATGTAATAACATGACTGATAACCTTTGCTACTTCTGCTTGGCCAATCCTCAACTTCACCAAGCAAAAGTGTGCCGTTCGTTAAATGGGGTGTAAATGGTAGTGGTGCAGGCAGCGCTGCCATCAGAAATTTTGGGGCCCCTTACACATCTTTTTGGGGGGCCCCTGAAGCAGGGACCCGGGGGAGGGGTTCGGTACTGCCAAAAACTTTTAAGTTTCATCTCCTCGCCCCGAGCAGAGAACCCGGGGAAGGGGGGCTGCCAAAAGTTTTAAAGTCTCATAGCTCTTCTCTCCAGCCGCGAGCTGAGAACCGGGGGGGACGGACGGAGGTACCGCTGAGAAACTGAAAGTGTCATCTCCTCTTCTTCTCCCCTCTCTCCTGCATCGCAACGATTACCAGGGGGGAGGGTACAGAATTGTCCATTGATACATTGGTGGCAATAGCTGAGGCATGCATGGATGCAATTGCAGTGAGCACATAGGTGGGCATTGGTGAGGTCGTGAGTGAAGTGGGGGCATGTGGGAAAGGTGTGTGTGTGAGGGGAGGGGGTCAGGAACAGTGGAAATAAGTGGTGATTGTTGAGGAGGATGAGCATCTGCTGCGGTGGTAAGGGGGGGGCTGATATGAGGACACAGTGGTGGGGTGGTTTTAGACATAGCGATGAGACAGGGGTGCAGGGCACAGTGCTGACCTGGTGTTGGGCTATTGGTGCAGGGGTAGTGAGGTGGGTGGTTGCAGGCACGGTGGTGATTGGTGTCTCAGTGAGGCACTAATGACTTTAACTTCAGCTGCAGTCCTCATCACCAGCAGCAGAGGTCAGATGGGGGGAAGAGGGTGAAAACTGGATGTATGGTGTGAACTGCCAGCCTGGAGATTACAGCACATGTGGCAGATGTGAAGTACAATCCCCAAATGGTGGGTGTGGGTCACAGTTAAATATAATATGAGCAACTGCACTGCATATATATCCTACAGTCCTGCTACCCACAAATGTGCCTCAAGCTATATCTGAAGGCTAAAGGTAAAACTTTTTAAATTCAACTTGGATGTAATACAGGGTTAGAACCAATGGCAGGTTCTTATTGCTGTATTTTATATTAAAACAGTGTGCTTGTAAGACCGCTGCGCAAATACGGTGTGCCAGAAAGTATTGCAATTACCGCTATTTTATTCTCTAGGGTGTTAGAAAAAAATATATATATAATGTTTGGGGGTTCTAAGTAATTTTCCAGCCAAAAAAAAATGTTTTTAACTTGTAAACACCAAATCTCAGAAAGAGGCTCGGTCCTTAAGTGGTTAAATGAAAATGGTACGAGAACATTTTTCTCGCTTATCCCATCAGATAATTTTGCATTATCTGTCCTGATTGGATTTTGTACTAATGATCAGATTATCATACGATTGCGCCTAAACCTTTTTTTTACCGTACTATTTTTCGATCATCTGTATGGGCTTTTACTCTCTCATACTGACCTATTTCTAGTGTCACTTTCATGCTGGTGGGAACAGTGAAGTGTCCCACACTCTCTAGATAAATGCTGCAGAATTTAAGCTTAAGCCTCATACACACGATTGGATTTCCATCAGACAAACCTGTGTGATTTTTGTGGCATTGTGGTGCAGCTCAGGTGCCAATTCAGGCCCATTATCTTCTATGGGCACGTATCTGATTCGCAGATGTGTTAATTTCTCATCAGGATTTCTCTCTTTCTCCTCAATACACTTCCCCCCTCCCACTCCTCTCTCCCAAGTCTCCAAATTCACAGCTAAAACAGAGATGATCTTCTGAACAGCTCTCTTATCTCTCTGCAGAGATAACAGAGCTGGAATTCGCACCAAAAAAGTGTGAATCCAGCCTGACTGTTTTGGCAAATGAAGAAACAAACAATAGAAACAAAGGAGTAAGAAGAGGTTTTTATTTAGTACCTGTTCGCCCCCTTCCCCCTCCAATGGACCCTGAGCAATTTTTCCATTTTTGCTATGGACCTATTTATTCTGCAATAACTTTGTCATTACTAAGGCTCCATTCACATCTAGGCGTTTTCACGCCAGACGCCCGACGCTCGTGCCACTGGAGGGGAGATTTCACATTGCTGTCTATGGAGATGGTTCACATCTCACGCTGAACGCCGAAACGCCGTACGCCTGCCGCCTGAAAAAAAGTCCCGGACCCTTTTTTTCAGGCTGCATTGGCGTTCGGCCATAGACAACAATGTGTTGTCAAAAAAAAAAAGACCTGTTTTGTCGCGGCAAAATTGCGGGTTAAATACGCCGCAATTTGTCGCGGCAAAATACGCCGAAAATACGCCGCGTTACAGTGTGAATGCGGCCTAAAGACAACGAGGTAATACATATATGTTTTTCTATGGACAAACAAAGCTTTCTTTTCATAATATTGTCTTGCAACAATGTTTTTTGTTTACAATCCTTAGACAATAAAATGTAACACAAATAAACAAAACACATTTTTCTGTTTTTATTTTAGCAGTGCCAGTTTAAAAATAAATAGTGTTACTGCAAATAAAATGTGTGCATTTTATTCTGTAATTTGTCCTGTTTAAAATGACACTAAAATTATGATTCTGGTACAAAGCATTGAAAAGTTATTAACAAATTAAATAAAGTGTTGGTTTGTTCGTTTTTTTTTTTTTCAATTTTGAGCTTTTTTTTTTAAATGAGAAATGTGTAAATATATGTTAAATATGAAAAAACTAATTAGCAAAAAAAATCAACAAAAGTTGCAATATAATAATTAATAAAATTGAAACAAAAAAATCAGCAGGAATGTCTTATTTGAAAGGAGAAGGATACCAAGGAGTTAATTAGTGCTGATTAGAGTAAACTAAAGCTGATTATTCATTATACAATTGTCTTATTCAATTTCCTTTAGATGTACCTTCAACCATGTAGAGCAAGGGCCTGCCTGATTGCATACAAATTTAAAGGGGTTGTAAAGGTAAAACATTTTTTCCTAAATGGCTTCCTTTACCTTAGTGTAGTCCTCCTTCACTTACCTCATTCTTCGATTTTGCTTTTAAAAGTCCTTGGGCCAGATTCAGAAAGACTTACGACGGGCGTATCACTAGATGCACTGTCGTAAGTCCTAATCTGAGCCTGCGCAAATTTAAGCATATGCTCATAATGAGATACGCTTAAATGTTGCTAAGATACGACCGGCATAAGGCACTTACACCGTCGTATCTTAGATGCATATTTACGCTGGCCGCTACGGTTACGGTGGCGTTCCCTTTGTTAAATAGGCAAAAGAGCAAATACACTGATTCACAAACGTACGCCAGGCCGGCGTATCTGTTTACGTTGTTTGCGTAAGACTTACACCCGGCGTAACGTTACCCCTGCTATAGTGAGGCGCAGCCAATGTTAAGTATGGACGTCGGGACAGACGTAATTTACGTTGTTTGCGTAAGTCGATTCACAATTGAGCTGAGCGTAAGTTAAGCTCACGTCGCTTTCATTGACAATTAGCGATGTGATTTGGAGCATGCACACTGGGATTCAGTCGTGGCCGGCGCATGCGCAGTTCATTCGGCGCGGGGACGCGCTTGATTTAAATGATAAACGCCCCCTACCCGCCGAATTTGAATTCCGCCGGGTGATTTACGCTACGCCGCCTCTACTTTACAGGCAAGTGCTTTGTGAATAAAGCACTTGCCTGAAAGACTTGCAGCGGCGTAATGTAAATGACATACGTTACGCCAATATAAAGATCCGCTCTCCTACCTGAATCTGGCCCCTTATTTCTTCTGTGAAATCCTCACTTCCTGTTCTTCTGTCTGTAACTCCACACAGTAATGCAAGGCTTTCTCCCTGGTGTGGAGAAAGACTCTTGAGGGGGAGGGGGCGAGCAGGAGTGTCAGGACGCTCTCTACTTTGCAGATAGGGAAAGGAGCTGTGTGTTAGTGGGCGTCCTGACACTCCTGCTCGACCCCTTCTCCGTCAAGAGGCTTTCTCCACACCAAGAAGAAAGCCTTGCATTACTGTGTGGAGGTAAACAGAAGAACAGGAAGTGAGTATTTCTCAGAAGAAATAAGGACATTTAAAAGCAAAATGGAAGGATGAGGTAAGTGAAGGAGGACTACACTAAGGTAAAGGAAGCCATTTAGGGGAAAATGTTTTTACCTTTACAACCCCTTTAAAGTGTTTAGGTTTGACAAGTAAAGGGATTGAGTCGGCAACTCTGTAGTCCATATAGTGATTTTAATGGTTGGTTACAAAAATTGTCAAGCAAAACAACTGACACATTTCGGGAAACAGCCGTAGTATGTTGAATATCAAAATGGCAAAACATTTATACTCATATAAGCTCCACCCCAAAATCAATTTGCATGGTAAATTGAAGCAATTAACTCAGCAATTAAGAGGTTAATATCAAAGTGCCAAAATGCAGGAAAGGGATTGAGACAAAAGATATACATCACATCACATGTTTCAAAAGATATAAAATCACAGTGGAATACCATACATGATCACCCTACACTCACACATGGGTCACAAAAAATAAATAAAAAAGAATCAGTATGCTGGTGCTGGTGCTTAGGTTTAAACTCATATTATATGGTTTTGGTAAAGCTAAAGCAAAATTTGTATAATGTATCCAGCCTATGGGTTAATAGCGGGGTTAAAAAGGCGATTATTTTGTTTATGCATTTACTTTTCTTTACTTGTCAGGTTGGTTTAAAGCACTTCAGCCCCGGAAAATGTACCCCCTTCCTGACTAGAGCACTTTTTGCGAAAGGGCACTGCACCGTTTTAATTGACAATTGTGCGGTCGTGCGACGTGGCACCCAAACAAAATTTACGTCCTTTTTTTCCCACAAATAGAGCTTTCTTTTGGTGGTATTTGATCACCTCTGCGGTTTTTATATTTTGCGCTATAAACAAAAAAAGAGCGTCAATTTTGAAAAAAAAAAACAATATTTGTTCCTTTTTGCTATAATAAATATCCCCCAAATATATATATATATATATATATATATATAAAAAAAATGTTTTCCTCAATTTAGCCCGATATGTATTCTTCTACATATTTTTGGTAAAAAAAATCGCAATAATCATATATTGATTTGTTTGCGCAAAAGTTATAGCGTCTACAAAATAGGGAAAAGATTTATGGCATTTTTATTATTATTATTTTTTACTAGTAATGGCGGCGATCAGCGATTTTTATCGTGACCGCGACATTATGGCGGACACATCAGACACTTTTGACACTATTTTGGGACCATTGTCATTTATACAGTGATCAGTAGGGGGCGATCAAACACTAGGGGGCGATCAAGGGATTAAGTGTGTCCTAGGGAGTGATTCTAACTGTGGGGGGGTGGGCTACCACTGACATGACAGCGATCACTTCTCCTGATGACAGGGAGCAGTAGATCCCCCCGTCCTGTCACTAGTCAGAACAGAGAAATGCCTTGTTTACATAGACATCGCCCCGTTCTGCAGCTCCGTGTCACAATCGTGGGACACCAGCGGACATCGAGTACGCGGTGGCCGCGTGCCCCCGCCGGCATTCGTGCTCCCACTAAGCCGCGATTTAAAGGGGACGTACCTGTGCGCACATTTGCGCAGCCATGCCATTGTGCTGACGTATATCATTGTGCGCTGGTCGGCAAGTGGTTAACTGACATCATCTGCAGTTCATCTCTTTGATGAATAAACAGAAAGATAGAAATATAACAATATGTTACTTTGTTTTGTGGTCTGTAGCAGTGTTGTTTATAAACACAGATTCTCAGACAGTTTTTTTGACAGCTAGAGCTGCCAACTTCTCTGGGTATACTGTAATGCCAGCTATGATCAATCACAGCTGACAATTAAAGTATACTTGGAGGTGGGGGGGGGGGGGGGGGGGGGCGATCCGAGAAGCAAGGAATAGAGACTGGACATGCTACACATGCCCTGTGTACAATGATGTTGTTTTTTTTGGGCTTGTGTAGCACACCTAAAATCTCCAACTTTCATATGGGTCAAGATTCCCAGTTCATTCAAATTTAAAGGAGTTGTAAAGGAAAAAATGTTTTTACCTTAATGCAATCTATGCATTAGGGTGAAAAAACATCTGATGATGCCGCCCTGAGCCCCCGTTTTACTTACCTGACCCCTCGAAAGTCCCGCGCTCGGTCCCGAGATCCTCTTCGCCACTCAGCTTGGCCGTTGATTGGCTAGAGCGGATGGATTAAGAGCAGCGCAGCCATTGGCTGGCGCTGCTGTCAATCACATCCAGTGATGCGGCGCGTCGAGGGGCGTGGCCCAGTGATACAGTGAGCGGCTATGGCCGCTCGCTGTATCACGGGAACGCGCCCGCAAGGACTCATCACCATGCAAGCTCTCTCACATGAATGTGATGAGTTTTTGTGGGGAGGACCAGAGACAGCCGCCGAGGGACCCCAGAAGACGTGGATCGGGGCCACTCTGTGCAAAACGAACTGCACAGTGGAGGTAAGTATAACATGTTTTTTTATTTTAAAGAAAAAAAAATTCCTTTAGTGACCCTTTAAGCAAGCATGGGTTTTTGGTCTGGGGAAGGTAGGGGTAGAAGATAAATGTTCCTACGTTGCTTTAACCTTAGAAATCTTTTGCCAAATATCAAACATATCCAACGTATCTTTGTTGGGAGTTAAAAATCAATATTCTGAGAAGAGTCAGCAGCATACTAAGCTTTGTTTCATGGCATATCAATGTGACACGGAACACTGGATTAGAAGCCGTAATGTTTTTTTGCAGACATCACAATTTTAGCTCCTAGATCCCTACAGACAAATTTGCTTAAATCTTTTATAAGTACTTTTGCACTTCCAGCATATTTCTGAGTGCGAAATCGAAAATGGAAAATCTCAGGCCTTTCCACGACTTTCCTAAAATGGAGATTTTATTTTTAATATTTATTTCCTGCGCAGGAGTTTAGATGTTATTATCGGTTTATTATGCATTTGTCATCACATAGCCCTTTTATTATAAAGTGACAGAGGATAGGTATTATCTTTGTTAGGGTGTGAAGGGCCAACGTTATGGACCTCTGGCCTTATGAACATGAAACTTGTTCTGCTTTCTTAATTTACACAATGCTTTACATACAGTACATATTGTACGTTCACATCAGTCTCTGCCCTCAAGGAGTTTACAATCTAAGGTCCCAACTCATATTCATACATACTAGGGCCTGTTTAGACAAGAGCCAATTAACCTACCAGCATTTCTATGGGAGGAAACCCACACAAACACAGGGAGACCATGCAAACTCTATGCAAGTAGTGTTATGGTTGGGATTTGAACCAACGACCCTTGAACTTCTAGCCAAAGGTGCTAACCAATTAGCCACTGTGCTGCCACGTCAACCTTATTCAAAATTTGTAGTGGAAGCTTTACCTGCACAGTGGAACCTCGGATTGCAAGTAACACGGTTAACGAGCGTTTCGCAATACGAGCACTGTATTTCTAAAAATCCTAACTCCGTCCTACAAGTGTTGTCTCGCAAAACGAGCAGGATTCAGGCCAAAGCAGTGTGCAGTACTGCTTTTGGCCTGAGGTGGGGGGCGCCGGAGCCGAACGGCACTGCTTGGAAATGCATGGAAAGGCCAGAGGACAATTCGGCTGACCTCGGCAAACCTCGGAAAGGCTTGTGAACGGAGTCTTTCTGAGGTTTGCCGAGGTCAGCCGAACTGTCCTCGGGCCTTTCCGGCCATTTCTGTGGCTCATTGCCCCCCCTCCCCACCTCTGACCCCATGCGGTATTGCATGCCATTGAAGTCAATGCGGAACAAATTATTTTCATTTCCATTGACTTCAATGGGGAAACTCGCTTTGATATGCGAGTGCTTTGGATTACGAGCATACTCCTGGAACAGATTATGCTCATAATCCAAGATTCCACTGTACTTTTTAACATTTATTTCCACTTTTGCAGTCACGTGGTTGAGAAAACCTCAGTAGATGTTTGTTATATTCTAAAGCCCTGTACACACGATCGGTTTGTCTGATGAAAAAGGACCGATGGACCGTTTTCATCTGACAAACCGATTGTGTGTGGGCCCCATCGGTTTGTTTTCCATTGGTAAAAAAAAAAATAGAACATGTTTTAAAATTTTCCTATGGATAAAAAAACAATAGAAAAAAACGTCTGTGTGGAAGTCCATCACTCAAAAATCCACGCATGCTCAGAATCAAGTTGACGCATGCTCAGAAGCATTGAACTTAATTTTTCTCAGCACGTCATAGTGTTTTACGTCACCGTGTTGACCGATGGTGTGTAGGCAAGACTGATGATGAAGTCAGCTTCATCGGATATCCAATGAAAAAATCCATCGGATTAGATTCCATCAGATATTTGTGCACCGCTTTACAATATAAGGGGAGACAGTACCGTTACAATAGAATAAAATAAAAGAGGTTTAGGTGAGCCCAGCTAATGAGAGCTTACAGTCTAATAGGGTGGGGAAAGTGGTACAAAAGGCAATAACTGTGAGGGATGAGCTGATGGAAGATGGTTGGATAGGCTTTCTTGAAGAGATGAGTTTTCAGGGATCGCCTAAAGGTGACCAGAGTAGGAGTTAGCCAGACAGATTGAGGTAGAGAGTTCCAGATGATGGGAGAGGCTCTTGAGAAGTCCTGGAGATGAGCATTGGAGGAGGAGGCAAGGGATCTTGAGAGCAGGGGGGTCTTGGGAAGAGCAGAGAGGACGATTTAGGTGATATTTTGAGACAAGCCTGGTGGGTCAGACTTGTGAATGTATGTTGTTAGAATTTTGAATTTAATTTGCTGGTCAATCAGAAGCCAGTAGACATGTGCACAACAAAACATTTTGTTTTGTTTCGTCTCGTTTCTGTAGATTCGTAATGATTCGTAATTTCGTAAGACGCAAGTTTTCATATTCGGTTCTTATTTTGGTAACAGTTTTATTTTCGTTGATACTGAATGATTCGTAATTCTGATTATTTTATTTTTTTTGATTCGAAATTCGTAATTTTGTTAGATAATTCGGTATTCGGTACACTATTCGTAATTTAGTAATTGCTACTTTTGTGAGATTGCCTTTTCCGTTGATTCGTAACATTGTTTTGTTTTCGTAGATTCGTGTCTACTACCGTGCTACGAATAGATTCGTACTTTCATAAATACATTGCGGTCATTCGTAATGATTCGCAATCTTGTATTTTAGTTTTGTTTTCAACACGCGGCTATAGCCTCCGCCCCTGTACGCCATTTTGAGAGGGTGTATCTTGCTTAATTTCTAATAAGTCCTGTGCTTAATCCCAGTCCACTCCCTCAGTCACGAGACCTGACTCAGTCTCCTCCTCAACTGAATCTAAAAAGATTCAGGAATGCATTGTGACTCAAAAGAGATAAGCTGATTGGCTAAGATATTAAAGGGGTTGTAAAGGAAATTTATTTTCCCCCTAAATAGCTTTCTTTACCTTAGTGCAGTCCTCCTTCACTTACCCCATCCTTCGATTTTGCTTTTAAATGTCCTTATTTCTTCTGAGAAATGCTCACTTCCTGTTCTTCTGTCTGTAACTCACCACCGTAATGCAAAGCTTTCTCCCTGGTGTGGAGAAAGCCTCTTGAGGGGGCAGGGGGCGAGCAGGAGTGTCAGGACGCCCACTAACACACAGCTCCTTTCTCTATCTGCAAAGTAGAGAGTGTCCTGACTTGACCTGCTCGCTTCACACCAGGGAGTAAATCTCGCATTACGGTGGTGAGTTACAGACAGAAGAACAGGAAGTGATGCAAAATGGAAGGATGAGGTAAGTGAAGGAGGACCACTAAGGTAAAGAAAGCTATTTAGGAAAACATTTTTTTACTTTACAACCCCTTTAAGTAAGATACATCACTCACTACACTGCCTATTCGAAAGAACGATTTGAGAATATGAAATTACAAACAAACATAAGATACACTTTCTTACACTGTTCATTCAAAAGAACGATTCGCGAACACGAACAAATGAAATTACGAACATACAAAGAAACTAAATTACGAACACACTAATGAAATACGAACATACGAAATTACAAACAGACAAAGGATTGAAAATACGGAATGCAAATCATTCGTTATAGATTTAATTTTTGTTCTTTTACTGTTTCTGTGTTTTTTGTATTTTCGTAAGTTTGTCCATTCGTAAGTTCGTATTTTCGTTTTGTTCGTTATTCTGCTTATTCGTAATTTCGTAATTTTCGTATTTTGGTTCTTTCAGCTATTCGGATGTTCAAATTTATCCGAATGTACGAATACTAACAAATTCATACGAAAATCCATTCGTTACGAACCGAATCGCACATGTCTAGAGGCCAGTGTAGGGATTGGCAGAGAGGGAAGGTGGACATTGAGTGGTTGGTAAGGTAGATGAGTTTGGCAGCAGCATTCATGATAGACTGAAGAGGGGATAGCCTATGGAGAGGTCGGACTAAAAGAAGGGAGTTGCAGTAGTCAAGGGTAGAGATAACAAAGGAGTGAAGGAGTAGTTTGGTGGTTTTTATTAGTTAAAAAGAGGCATGTTTTAGAGATGTTACAGAGGTGAAGTCTACAAGCTTTTGATAGGTTTTGGAATTGGGGTTGAAGGGACAGGTCAGAGTCTAGTATTACGCCTAGTACCATGGTGTGAGCGGAGGCACTGATAGTTGTATTACTGATCTTTATGGAAAAGTCAGGGAGGAGGGCACGAGTGGGGGGAATATTATAAGCTCAGTTTTAGGCCCCATTTACACTTGTGCGACTTTTCCTGCAACTTGGGACTGCAAAAGTTGCATAAAAAGTCATACCATACCATAGTCATAGTCATAGTAGGCGTTTCTATGCTGAGCCGAAATTTAATCTGGGAGTTCGCCCAGATGATTGATGTCCTTCAGAAGAAGTTCCCCCCGGCGGATAAGGCCCCCCCCCCCCCATATTGCTTAGGCGCGTCACGAGAGTCACGAAGTTTCCGAAAGTAGCCGAACATGTAGAGCTGCGTGTCAGCTCTATACGGCGCCTGCGCAGTCAGCTCTACACGGCTCCTAGTCGGTGCGCAGGCGCCGTGTAGAGCTAACTCGCGGCTCTACATGTTCGGCTACTTTCGGAAACTCTTTGACTCTCGTGACGCGCCTACGCAATACGGGGGGCCTTATCCGCCGTGGGGAACTTTTTCTGAAGGACATCAATCATCTGGGCGAACTCCCAGATTACATTGCAGCTCAGCATAGAAACGCCTACTCCCGCGGGAGTGAGTACCTGGAAGCCAGATTGAAAATAACGATAATACGGTATGTACAGCCTAAAAAAAAAAAGTGCCTACTGTACATGTTAAAAGTATAAATAATTTGGTTAAACCTCTGCTTTAAAGAGAAAAGAAAAATGGCATACAAAAACGCAGGCTTAAAAACGCCAAATGCACCGCAAAATGCACCTAAAAATGCATCAACTGCAACCTCATAGGCCCCGTACTCACGACCAAACATGTCTGCTGAAACTGGTCCGCAGACCAGTTTCAGCAGACATGTTTGGCCGTGTGTAGGCCCGAGCAGACCATTTTCGGGCGGATCGGACAGGTTTCCAGCGGACAACTGTTTCCTGGACTTGCTTTAAAACAGTCCGCTGGAAATCTGTCCCCCCGACATGTACGGTCGTCTGTACAGACCTACCGTACATGTCCGGCCGCCCGCCATCCCTCGCATGCGTCGAATGACTTTGACGCATGCGTGGAAGCATTTTAAAGGCAGGCCGCCCACGTCGCCGCGTCATTGTCGCGGCGACACCGCGTCATCGACGCGGCGACACCGCGGACACGCCCCGCTTATTGTTTACGCGCGGACCTCTGTTCGATGGTGTGTACAGCCATCGAACAGAAGTTCCCGGGCAGACATGTCCGATGAAAACGGTCCGCGGACCGGTTTCATCGGACATGTCTGCTCGTGAATACTCGGCCTTAGATGTAAACCTAAACTTTTATCAGTTATTTGTAAAAAAAAAAGAAACAGTAAAAAAAGTATGCTGTTCACAGCTGTGGTTGTAAGATTATAGCTCAGCACGTACATATGTCATCGTCTCTGAGACCTATGAAGAACGGATAAACATGCGGCAGAACAAGTAATGAGACCTAAGAGGAAAGTAGAGAATTTCAGCTGTGTCCCTGAACATATTGAAATGCAAAGAATCCTTTTTTTCCTTCACCACCGAGGAATAGCAGCCCAAGCATTGAATTCATCTGTGTTTTCATCCTGTGCTGTCTAAGAGGTGTACTGTGCCATAAAATGATGAAACGCCGCGCGCTCACAGTCACAGTGGAAAGCCTGGCCTAAGCACATTTGCAACCACAAGGATTCAATTAGCTAAAATTGGATCAGCTTTCCCACAGGTTTGTAATTATAGCAGATCTAATAGTAGCTTTACATTTTTATTATTACATGCAAGCCCTCTCACATCTGGCCAGACTGGGAGTCTTCTTTGACAGCTTTACACTAGAACACAAAATACCCTCTCAACCTGTCATTAGGTTACACCACACTGACCTTCACCTAAACGTCACTCGCTGTACAGAAGTCAGGTTCCCAGTCAGACACAAAGGATTCTGGGCACAGACACTGGAAATGTTTTTACACTAAACTCAAATTTAGAAACATTATTTATTTTAGTATTTATTTAAAGCATTTTATTGTTCAGATCCTGTTCTTTGGTTCCTGAAGAGAGTTTACAATGAGTCAAAATGAGTTTATTAGAAATTTTGGAAGGGAGCGGTCCAGTAGTGTATTGTGTATTTAGGTTTTGTGCTGCCCTAGGCCTGACTAAACTCGTGCCCCCCGAATTTAAATATGACCCACCCCTTCCTGTCAAGGCCACACCCCTTGCTGTTTAAGACCCACCCTGAAAATTTCAAGTGGGGACACTAGTTCTGAGGGCCAGGGGGCAAGGGATTAGTTTGCATAGATTTCCTCTCACTTCCTGTTTGGCTATGGGGCAGGAAGTAAGTAAAGGGAGGGAAATCTCCGCAATGGGACATGGATGGTAAAAAATAAACTGACAGGGACTATACCCCTCCCTTACTCTATCCAAAATGAAAAAAAAAGTGTTGCCTATAGTTCTACTTTAAGCACAAATTTCTGATAATTTTATGGCGAGGATTAAGAAGATATAACCATGCCAATGGTGCAGCAGAAAACAGTGAGGAAGGTTTGTGGTCCAGGATGATAGGACAGTCAAAATTAGAAGCGGCGCCCCCTCCCCCCCCATACACAGTTGCAGAATGCCGGCCGTCCGCACACAGGAAGCAGAGCATCCGCTTTATGGGGGCGCTAGACTAATTTGCCTAACAGTGTAGTGCAAGCCGGCAGGGACTCTTTTCGTGCTGCCCTGCTGCAAAGTGCTGCCCTAGGCCTGGGCCTTGTTGGCCTAGGCCAGGATACAGCATTGGAGCTGTCATCCTCTGACTTCAGGGTGATGCAGCTGATCCCCTAAAAATTTTCACACAGGTTTCAATTGATCATTTGAAGTGAAGTGGGGGGGGGGGGGGCTACAGTTTCATTACCTTAACTTACTTGTAATAGAGATTTCCCCACATCCTGCAGGCTAAAGTGGTTCTAAAGTAGAGTGACCAGACATCCCCGTTTTCAGGGTACAGTCCCCAGATTGAGGACACTGTCCCCGGGCCAAGTCTGTCCCCAGTTTTGTCCCCAGATTGGATTTGAACAGGGGCTGGGGCAATTTCAAAGACAGTCAGTGCAGAATAAAAAAAAAATATCTGAATTACACACCCCCACTTCGCTGCTCCTAGTAGCTTGGGGGGAGGGGGTGTATTTTTTTTTCCATTATCTGTGCCCCTTTCTGATGATCATGTGCTAGTCGGAGCAGAGGGAATATGTCTTCAGTTTCGGGTGCATGCCCATTCAGCTCCGCTCGTGTGTTCTTCTGCATTGGCTCAAATCCCGGCCAGCCGCCTGCCTGCTTATCTCCTTGCCTTCCCTGGCAGAGTGATCTTCTTCCACTCCCCACCCAGTAGTAGCCCGGGGCCCAGAGAGTGAGACTTGACAGGCTGTGAGGCGGGCAGCGGTGGCGACAGGCAGAGAGTCGCTGATTGCCACCATTACTAGTAAAAAAAAAATATGTCCCTGGATTTCATTTTAAAAATCTGGTCACCTTATTCTAAAGCCTCAAGTTTTTTTACCTTAATGCATACAATAAACATTGTGTCACTTTTATTCCTAATACAAGGAATGTAAACATCTCTTGTAAAAGAAAAAAGCATGATAGGTCCTCTAAAATATGAGATCTGGGGTCAAAAAGACCTGAAATCTCATATTTACACAAAAAATGTAATAAAACAATAAAAAAAGTAGTTTGTAACAAAAAAAAGTCCCTTCAATGTCCGTTTTGACGTCACTTCCGCCCTGCAAAGGTATGAAGCCGGGTGGGGGCCATCTTTCCCTCATACCCCAGAGTGGACAGGACCCGATTGGGCGGCTCTGGTAAGCAGAGGAGGGCACCGGAGAGTGGCGGGAGGGGGGCCTTCTCTCGTCACCAATAAAAGTGATCTTGTGGCGAATCCGCCGCAGAGACCACCTTTATCCTAAAGCGGACCACCCACTGAAGAAGTGAATACCGGGGTATGGCAGCTACAGTAGCTGCTGCCATAACAACGATACTCCACTTCAAAGAGTCAACGTATAATGACGGTGGGGCGGTCCGTAAGTAGTTAAACTTTATACATCACATTACACAGCACCTAGAAATATCAATGGACTTTGCGATAAATGACCGCTTACCCAGGATGTGCGCTGGAAAATGGGCTTAATCGTCTTATCTGGTATTGAAGTCATAAGTATATTCCTATGAAAAAATCCTAATCCTAAAAAAATAAAAGATCCTAAAAACAATGAAAAGTTTCGTAAAATGTAATGCAATATGGCAACCTGGAGGGGTTCTGTGCACAGTTGGTGTACAGAATACCCGTGGAAATGCAATTTCCTGCTTAGTGGCTCACTGATTAACCCAGAAGTTTGCAGTAAGATACAAGTGAGATTTTAAGCATCCCCTGCAACAAAAATGTGAGTTTGGTGAGACACTCCCAAAGGGCTAATCCCTTCTAAAGGGATACAGACCATGCAACGTTCCTCATTAGAACACTGCAAGCACATCAACTGAAAAATTATGAAACATTAGGTCTGGAGGAATTTCACGAGAAAGAGAGAGCCAGGAGGAAGTTGGTGGCAAAGAGTCTAACTGTCCTATGGTGGTGTCTACATCTCCTGCAATAGGAAGAGCCTGGTGAATATTGTCAGGAGGCAACCCATGATCCTGTGGCTAAGTGAGTAGATGACCCCTGTGACAGACCCAACCGGCACAGGGGCTTTTAGAAGGGACTAAGGACTCGCCTTTTACCCAGTGATTATGGCCCATGGATGAGACTGGGAATTGTGTCTGCTTCTCCTGGTCAGAGCATGGAAAAAAGCTTAGTTTGGCCTCTGATCTCATGGAGAGAGCAGATTATTCTCTAATGATGGACAACAAAATGATAAATTCTGAGAGCAAGGCTTGGACTAATTCTCGGAATAAAGACAATAAAGCTTCCCTTTCTGGAGTGGATGGAGAGGTGTAATATTAATATTGTGCAGGTCAATGTTCAGAGGAAATATGGTGGCCCTACTGCAGATTAGGTTGGACAAGCTTCTCCAGTTGTGACAGAAATATTAATCAAAAACCTTCCTCAAGAAATCTATGAAGATAAATAAATTCCACTTTTTCAGACTGCTGGAACATTGTACAGTATGAGTTTTGTCTTATGATGACTTTTCTAGTGGACAGATTACATAAGTGAAAACCAAACACCTTCAAGACAGCATGTGTAATGTACAGTAATTGGCTGTCTGGGGTGGCCTCCCTGATTATTGATAACATGTCTGGGTGACAGGCTGTTGATTAGCTTACTGTTAATTAGGTCACTGTTTAATTAGATCACTGTTGGCTGCTAGTTGTTCATTAGATGTACTGTTAGATTGTCAGGTCAACTGAGGTCAGTTGACAGATGCACATCGTTGGAGTCAGGAGTGCACCGCTAAGGTAGTGGACCCTATGACTGACTTCTGCATATGGAACTCTGGGAGGTTTACTAAGGTGGGTCAACTGGAGCACCAAGATGGATCTCACTGGGAGCTAGAGCATGGATTCCCCAAGTTTGCTTAGTCTAAGAGCCAGCAGGTGTTCACCAGAGACTCTAGTGGTGAGGATGGACTGAGCTGCAACTGGCTCCAGGTCACGGCTCCCAGGGTCTCCCAGCTCACGCTCACGGTAGGCTACAGGAGAGAGAGGAAGGAAGCAGCAGACTGCGACAACAAGTATAGTCAGGAGACAGCCACAAGCCAGGGTAACAAGCAGGTAAGGATAGTCAAGAACAAGTAACTGGAATCAGACGTAGAAGACACAGCAAGTTGCACACGAAAGCCAAACACACAATATTGATCGGCACGGCTGGCTTGCAGTTCACAGGTTAATATAGAGTTCCCTGATAGGGCCTGGGGTGGGACCATGCCTTGAGGAGAGATTACTTAAGCAGCCAGGTGGGAGTGGCTGGCCTCTTAAAGGATCACTAAAGGAAAAAAATGTTTTGCTGAAATGACTGTTTACAGGGTATAGAGACATAATAGTTAACTGATTCCTTTTAAAAACGATTAAAAATAGCTAAAAATCAATCATATAATGTGCCTCCTAGATGCAAAAACGAAACTGAAACTAGTTTAGTCTTTGCATGTTATTTTATGCCTCTGTGCTGGACAGTGTCATAGAGAGTCATGGCTAGGAAAACGAAACTAAACTCTCCCATGACTTTTTTTTATAAGGAGCCAGACTACCAGGAAGTGTCCAGAACAGAGTAGAATTACAGCAACATCAGAGCAAAAACGAGCAATGAGGACATGAAACCAGGACTGCAGTAAGGTAAAGGAAGCTATTTAGCTAAAAAAAAAATTCCTTTAGTGACCCTTTAAGAAGAACACATGGAGAGGTAAGCTGACAGACAAACATTACGTCATATCCATGACATAGATGTACTGATGAAATTACTGTTTAAGGTTTGCATTGTTTAGAATAATGTGATCAAGCACTTATCTGAGTTTTTGTGGTATAAATTCTGTGTGAAATTTCAATAGAGTTGCAGTTTGCACCTAAGCTAGTGTCATCTAGTTCTTAGGTGCAGTTCTCAGCTATAATACCTGGTTCCTGATTCCAGAGTAAGGGAAGCTTGACGGAGGCACCCAGACAGGGTGCCAGGCGGTCCGTCACAACCATCATAACTCTGGAAGGAGTACAGTTCACCATCAGCATATGCTCCCCCTCTATTCCATTTCATTGTTCACAACCCCCCCCCCCCCCCACACACACACACACGCAAAAAAAAATACCTAGGGTTATTTTTGAGACAGTGGAAAAATTCGGAACTTGCTGTCTGCCTGACTGTCTGTGCTCTAAGAGGGGAATAGGACCAATAGGATTCTTTAAGGGATGCGCTACACTTGCAATGTATATTGATCACCCAGAGGGGTTTTTTTTTCTACCGTGACCCTTGACTGGGTAGTTTATATCGCAGAGGTCTCCAAACTTTCTAAACAAAAAGCCAGTTTACTGTCCTTCAGACTTTAGGGGAGGCCAGACTGTGGTAAGTGGGAATAGAAACTTTTTCTGCCATCAGTGGGAGTAAACAGTGCCCCATCTTTGGTATTAGGTGTAGGAATAGTTCACCATTGTTTATGTCAGTGTCAAAAAATGATGTCCCATTGTTGGTGTCAGTGGGCAGAATAGTGTCTCATATCAGAGGGAGGAATATTGCCCCAAAGGCCGGACAAAGGTTTGCAGTTGTGAGACCAAGTGCTATATCGTGACCATCAGTGATCTGGTAGCTATTTGAATAATAGTGACATTGTTTTAAGTGGTGGCTGGTGCTCCAAATTTTTTGGGGGGGCGCAAACAAACAAAAAAAAAAAACATCAATTGCAGCCTCACTGTGCCCATCAAACGCAGCTACTGTGCCCATCAATTGCCGCCACTGTGCCCATCAAATGCAGCCACTGTGCCCATCAAACGCAGCCACTGCGCCCATCAATTGTCACCACTGTGCCATCAAACGCAGCCACTGCGCCCATCAATTGTCACCACTGTGCCATCAATTGTAGCCACTGTGCCATGCCATCAAACGCAGCCACTGTGCTATTCCATCAAACGCAGCCACTGTGCCATCAATTGTTGCCACTGTGCCATCAATTGTTGCCACTGTGTTTATCAATTGTCGCCACTGTGCCATGCCATCAATTGTCGCCACTGTGCCATCAATTGTCGCCACTGTGCCCATCAATTGACGCCAGTTTGCCCCCTCAAATACCGCCAGTTTGCCCCGTAAAATGCCGCCATATTGCCCCCTCAAATACCAACAGATTGCCCCCCCCGCCGCCCGGAACCTACCTTTCTCGGGTCAGCCATCCTCCCTCCATGCGCCCTCGATGTCGCTTCAGCCATGATTGGCTGAGACGCGTGTCAGTGTTAACCAGGGAACGCACACCCTGTGCATCCCCTGGTTAACTAATTGGAAGCCGATTAGAGCCCACAGGCTGTAATTGGGAAGCCTATCAGAGCCGCTGGCTCTGATAGACACTTCCAAAACCAACCAACTGCTGTTATTCAGATGGCCGGCGCTCACCAGGGGGCCGGTCATCTGAATAGTGCGTGGCAGCGGCGCTGGCGACAATACATAGATTCATGCAATGCATGAATCTATGTATTGTTGACTTGAGTGACGGGTGCAGGGGAGAGAGGGGGCGGCGCTCCTGCTCCTGCCACTGTTTTCCAGGTTAGTTGGGTGCTCTGAAAATTAGCTAAATATTTCAGCAAGTTCATGTATGTGTTTGCCATATGTTCCTACAGCTGGTTTAGCAGGTTTATCAAGCCATTTCGATTTATGAATGCCAAATGAAAATGGCACATATGGCGGTATGTCAATGAAGAAAGCAAAGAATCAGTGTTCTACAGTACTGTGTACCCTGTGTATTCAGCACTGTATTTCCATATTGTGTGCACAGCAAGGATAAATGACAAAGAGTAAACAGAATTACCTTGATTCCTAATGTAAAATGTTTTCATGATGTATCATTTGTGCGTATTGGAAAACATTGGCAAAGGCTTTGCTTTATATTACAATTACAGTACGCAAAATGCGAAAATCTTACCCCGACGTTGAAAGTTTTTTTTTACTTCTCATTGGAATAGAATTAACAGTGTTTTCTGATAATTATTTGCATAAATTCACAGTTATTCCTATTGATATTTCCTCTAGCAGGCAATAACCCAAAACCAACATTAAACAAAAAAGAAAAAGATGAAAGGGAAGATCATACGAGCAAATAATCATTTATATCTGATTTCTTTCTGTAGATCAAATATTCATATTTTTTTTGCCCTTGAAAGTGTTTCGGGTTCTCGTTTCATGTGTGAAAAATCTGCAAAACATAAATAATAATGATACAAGGCAAACAAACTGCTCACTTTCCAGCGCGCTAGTCGCTTTCGCTGCGACACTCTAGCAGGGCATAAATGAGGAGGACCAGATGTATCATGTCTTCCCGAGGGCTTATGAATAAATTAATTTCTCACACTCTGGATCCCATGTGGCAAATTTAATCTGCGAGTGCAGAACAATGTCTTCAGGTGATGCCTTTGGAGTGCCACACACAGACATAGCCTATATTTTAATAACCTTGCTAGCAGTATTGCAAGTGAACTCATGTCCATCTCTTCATAGTCAAATCTCAGCACATAGCTGCCCTTTCTGAACTTGAGTAATTTGGCCCCCTGTGGCCCTGTATATCTGTGCATCCTGTCCTGTTGCATATAAAACCCATTTTCTCTATTCCGATCTCTTCGCCACTCGCAAGCAGCTCTCACTGTGTATTTTAATGAATCTCATATGCCGGCCCATTTCTTAAGCCTTCTGAAGAACATACTGAAAAATATATCTAGGAATGCAGCATTTTTTTATAAGGTGCGGTGTAAAAAAGGGATAGAGAGAAATAATATCAAAAATTCCTCCTGAAGCCGTATGATGAGCACATGCTGTGCTACCTAGGGTTTGTTCCTGCCAGTATGAACTGTAAGGTCACAGCGATCTTCATTTCATCTATTGGAGCCACATTTTCCTTCACAGTGAAGGTCACAGCTCCTTGAAGTGCAGTAGACGAGCACAGGTTTTATAGGATGACTTTGAACAAATGCTATTGCAGCATCTTTGATTAGATAGTATGTCAAACGCAATAATATTTACAAACATTTATTTTTTCAATTCATTGAACTTCTCCCATAGGTACAACTTTTAAAAAGTTATAGAAAACACAAAGTCATACATTTGCAATTGTTAGTTGTTCAATGTCACAATGTACAGTATAGATGTCACAATGTAGAGCAAGGGTCTCCAAAATTTTAATACAAAGGGCCAGTTTATTGTCCTTTAGACTTTAGGAGGGCCAGATTGTGACCAGCAGGGGCAATTTTTTTTTGGGCATCAGTGAGATTAAATATGGCCTCAGGATTGGTGGTCAATAGGAGGGGTAGTGCCCCTTTTAGTAGGAGGAATAGTATCCCATCATTGGTATCAGTGGAAGAAACAGAGCCCCATTGTTGGTCTCAATGGGAGTAATAATGCCTCATATCAGTGGAAGGAAAAGTGCCCCAAGGGCCAGATAGAAGCTAGCAAAGGGCCGCAGTTTGGGGACCCCTGGGTTAGAGGTATAGTGCCCAATCATTGGTATCATAAGGAGGACTAGTGCCCTATTATTAGTGTCAGTGGGAGAAATGGTGCTCCATTATTGGTGTAGATTAGTGCCTTGTATCAGTGGGAGGATTAGTGCCCCAAGAGCCGGATAAAAGCCAGCAAAGGGCCGCATCCGGCCCCCGTGCCGCAGTTTGGAGACCCCTGATGTAGAGTATAAGATTTCCTATCATCTGTGCCCAGTCTTGCCACACAGAGTTAATCCCGCTCTAAGCAATCCTCTTTTATTGTTCAGTGAAATAAAACGGACTTACAGAGAAAAACCTTGGTCCGTTCCGCCCCCTTGCTGTGAGTGACAGGTTATTTACATATTTCATGCACTAGCCTGGAGACAGGTATTATTTTTTAATTCCCACCCCCGCTCCTCTTCTGAAGTCATGTGGTTACTTTTCTGGATTTTGACTGGATGTTAGTGATCATAGCAGAATTTAGTGTAAGGAATACACAGGAAAAAAATGCATGTTGACAAGGGTAGTGTAGAGGAGGGCGGGGAGTCTACTGACATCACGACTCCACCCACAGAGCTCCAGACAACAGATCCACCCACAGAATCTGCAGTTTTTCAGTTCTTATAACAGACAGAGGGGAGACATTTGACAGGTAAGGATACATGCAGGAGGCATCTATATCCTTATAGATCAGCACTATGGCAGTAGTTTAGAAAGGATGAGAGGGGTTTACTTTAAGGCCATCTAGGAATTACTTTCAATGCACTTGCTTGCTCTGTTGGATCCATCACGGAGATGAAATCTTTAATATCAAAAGGCTCTGCCACAGAATAGGAGTTTTCAGAGTTCAACACAGGCTTCTGTGGTAGTGAAGGCTTTGGTTGACCCTTGCTGTGAACAAAACGAATGCCGGCTTGTCCCAAGTTCATTTTAAGCAGTGACAAGACAAGCATTTTGCATCAAGATGGGGGGCACCATCACAGTGAAGGTCACAGTTTCTTGAAGTGCAATGGACAAGCACAGATTTTATAGGATGACTTTGAACAAAGTTCTACTCTAGTATCTTTGAATACATAGTACACACAATAATATTGTAAAAAAAAAAATGGTTAAAATTTATTGAGTTTCTCTCGTAAATACATTTCAAAAGTTATAGAAAACACAAAGTTATGATATCTTTCATAGGATAGGCATATTCAGAGGTCAACATTGGTTTCTGTGCTAGAGAAGACTTTCTGTGAACTTTGCTGTGAACAAAATGGCTGCTGGATTTTGCCTGCACATGCAGGCAGGGATGGACTGGCCATTGGGACTACAGGGAGTTTCCCGGTGGGCCGATGGCTCAGTGGGCCAGCTTCAGTGACAGCGGGGACTGCCGCCCCCCTCCGCTCCTCTGTCTCTTCCTCCCTGCAGCGATCACCTGGGGGGAACAAAGAAGCAGGGGGAGGACCAGAGGAGCAGGGGGGACGACAGAGGAGCATGGGGGGAGGGGACAGACAGCTGACTCAACAGCTATGGCCTGGGAGTTTCTCACTTCTGCCTAATCTTTTCCCATAAGGGGGGGCACTGAACTGATTCTTTGCCCCCGGGTGAAATAATGTCTAGCTTCCCCACTGGTACTGCCTATAAGAGTACCAGTACCAGCCGTTCTACTCTAATAAAGTAGAACGGCTAGTGGCTAGTGAAGGGGGAGAGGGGGCTTGGGTGGCCGGGGTGGGGGGTGCGGGAGTTGTCCAGCCGCCATGGGAGAAACCTGTCAAAGTGGGCCAGTCTGGATGAAGTCCAGGGCCAAATTTCTGTCCCAGTCCAGCCCTGCATGCAGGAGTACCTTTCCTCTCATGTACAGGCTTATCATTTCCCGAGACTAGACATGGTCATGTTCATGTGAAACTCAACATTAAGACGGCTTATCCCGCGTACACACAACCTGATTTTCCGTCTGAAAACCTTGGATGGTTTTTCCAACGGAATTCCGCTCAAGCTTGGCTTGCATTCACACGGTCACACAAAAGTTCTCTGAACTTTCGACCGTCAAGAACGCAGTGACGTACAACACTACGGCTAGCCGAGAAAATGAAGTTCAACGCTTCCGAGCATGCGTCAAATTGTTTCCGAGCATGCGTTGTAATTTTGCGTGTTGGAATTACTACAGACGATCGGAATTTCCGATTTGAATTTTTTTCTGTCTGAAAATTTGAGAACCAGCTCTTAAATTTTTGTTGGCGGAAAATCCGACAGGAAAAGTCAGACAGAACCTACACACGGTTGGAATTTCCGACCAAAAATTCTCATCTGACTTTTCTTGTTGGAAATTCCGACCGTGTGTACGGGGCATTAGAGATGAGCTGTACACCGTGTGCAGTGCAGTAGTATACCATACAGAATCGCTATGTAGTTCTGTCCCATGTTACTAAATGCTTTGCTTGTTGAATGTTGCATTTAGGAGGAACACCGCTGAGCCTATGCCCTGCGCCACCAGTCCAGAGTACCTCTGCCACCTCATTCCCAATGACATAATGGGGTCCCGCCATGCACTAGCTAGACCTCATGCATGTACATAATTAACTCCTTCTCTCTTCTGAACCATGCTGCTAGGTATACAGTGCCTTGAAAAAGTATTCCTACCCCTTGAAATTTTACACCTTTAGTCAGGTTACAAACCAAAACGTAAATGTACTTTATTGGAATTTTATGTGATAGACCAGTGATGGCGAACCTTGGCACCCCAGATGTTTTGGACCTACATTTCACATTATGCTCAACTACACTGCAGAGTGCATGAGCATCATAGGAAATGTAGTTTCAAAACATCTGGGGTGCCAAGGTTCACCATCACTGTGATAGACCAACACAAAGTGGCACATAATTGTAAACTGAAAGGAAAACGATAAATGATTTTCATTTTTTTATAAATAAATATCTGAAAAGCGTGGCGTGCATTTGTATTTAGCCCCCTTTACTCTGACACCCTTAAATCGGTGGTTCACCCTAATAATTTTTTTTTTTTTAATAGCATTAAATTAGGCATAGTAGCGCGAGCTACAGTATGCCTGTATTGATTTTTTTAGCCCCGTACTCACTGTGCAATCCTATATAGAAGATTCCGAATCCCCGCGGGGAATGGGCGTTCCTATTAAGAGGGAGGATGATTGACGGCCAGCTATGGCACGTCACGCTTCTCCGGAAATAGCCGAAATAGGACTTATACGGCGCCTGCGCACAGACTATGCGCAGGTGCCGTGAAGAGCCGAGACCTGTTCCGGCTATCTCCGGGGAGCGTGACGTGCCATAACCGGCCGTCAATCATCCTCCCTCTTGATAGGAACGCCCATTCCCCGCGGGGAGTCGGAATCTTCTATATAGGATTGCACAGTGAGTATAATTATAGCTGTTCTGTGAAGCTCTCAGAGATTTGTTAGAAAACCTTAGTGGCCAAACAGTATCATGAAGGTCAAGGAACACACCAGACAGGTCAGGGATAAAGTTGTGGGAAAGTTTAAAGCAGGGTTAGGTTATAAAAAATATCCCAAGCTTTGAATATCTCACAGAGCACGGTTCAATCCATCATCCGAAAATGAAAGAGTATGGCACAACTGCAAACCTACCAAGAGAGCATTCACCAGAGAAGCAGCCAAGAGGCCCATGGTAACTCTGGAGAAGCTGCAGAGATCCACAGCTCAGGTGGGAGAAACTGTCCACAGGACAACTATTAGTTGTGCTCTCCACAAATCTGACCTTTATAAAAGAGTGCCAAGAAGGAAGTCATTGATCAACGAAAGCCATAAGAAGTCCTGTTTGCAGTTTGCGAGAAACCACGTGGGAAACACAGCGAACCAGAACTTAACCCTTCCCTACCCTGGGCAGTCTAAACTTGCTTGCTATCATAGAACATTCCCCCTGTGGGCACCTGCCAACAGACTTGGTCCAGGTGCTTTTTAAGCAATGACAAAATAAGCATTTCCCACTGGGATGGAGCCCACCATCACACCACTGGTATGGAACGTGATGACCAGGGGTGTGAAAACAATTTGTAACTCATCTTCCCAAAGACCTCACATAAGAACGGGCCATTTGCAGTGGCGGAAGAATGTATTTCTGCACTGTTCTGCAGAGATATCTGGATTACAAAAGCAGCTGAATGCAATCCCAAATATTTTGGCTCTTTTATATGTTTTTCAGCTGTGTATGCACTTGCCTGAAGTCCAGCTTTAATCTTTTTTTTTTTTTTTTTGAGGAAGATTAAAAAGAACTTCACAGAAACAAAAATTATAGGTAAGAGAAAGAGTTCTGTACATTCAGGGAAACTTCACCAGAAGGACTGTATTACTGAACAATGCCACAGATGTGCTAGATGGTTCCAGGTTTTCCACACTGCCAAAAGCATACAGTAAATCTGACAAAAAGGGAGAGGGTGGGGGAATGATACATCTACAAACTGACAATCAAACCTGAAAATAATTTTTGTGCGTTATTGTTATTTTCAGCCAAGTTTATCAGTCAAGGATATATTTTGATAAAAAATCTGCAGATTTAAAGATCATATTAAAATATGTACAGGGGGAGGGAATACGTTTCCTGATCAGTGCCTGCTAAATCCAGTCAAGAGGGACTTTGGACCAAAATTGTCTCCAATCTTCAGGAGGGTACGTGGCAGAGGCTTAATCCTATCCATCCGAGTGACACTCTGGCTGCCAGGCTGGTGAGAGAGGCCTGTCCAGATGCACTATACCCACTCCAGCTAGAGTGGCAAAGTAAAATTGTCGTTGGAAGTAGGGATGAGCTTCGTCGAAATACGAACGTTACGGGCCGTTCGTGCCAAATTCGAGTGGCGTGTCACGGCCCATAATTCACTGCGGCATCGCAGTGCATTGCCGGCTGATGATTGGCCAAGCATGCACTATGACCTGCATGCTTGGCCAATTACAGCTTGCAAAAAATGGAGAGCCATAATTGTCCAAAGCCAGGGCGGCTTTGGCCAATTATGGCTCAGGGGGTTTAGTACACGCCCCACACTATATAAGGCCACCTGGAAGTCTTGCGTGCCTTGTGTAGTGTGTTGCGGTGGTTAAGAGTGGACAGAGAGAGACAGAGAGAGAGTTAGCTGGATTCACGTAGGGCGGCGTATGTTTTAGCCGGCGTAGCGTATCGTATTTACGCTACGCCGCCGTAAGTTAGAGAGGCAAGTGCTGTATTCACAAAGCACTTGCGTCCTAAGTTACGGCGGCGTAGCGTAAATGTGACGGCCCAAGCCCCCCTAATTCAAATTGTGAAGAGGTGGGCGTGTTTTATGCAAATGAATCGTGACGCGACGTGATTGACGTTTTTTACAAACGGCGCATGCGCCGTCCGTGGACATATCCCAGTGCGCATGCTCCAAATTACGCCGCAAAGACTTATTGGTTTCGACGTGAACGTAAATTACGCCCAGCCCCATTCACGGATGACTTACGCAAACGACGTAAACATTTCAAAATTCGACGCGGGACCGATGTCCATACTTAACATTGGCTAGGCCAGCTTTTTGTTGGACTAACTTTACGCCTGAAAACGCCTTACGTAAACGGCGTATCTTTACTGCGACGGGCAAGCGTACGTTCGTGAATAGGCGTATCTCGCTGATTTACGCATGCGCAGGCCGTCGTATCTTAGCTAGATTTAAGTGGATCTCATTTTGAGATACACTTAAAGATACGACGGCTTAGATTCAGAGTTACGACGACGTATCTACTGATACGCTGGCTTAGCTCTTTCTGAATCTGGCTAAGGGTGTCATTTTTTTAAAGTTAGATAGAGCAGGCAGGCAGGCAGGCTAGTCAGTTAGAGTTACAGGGCCAGATTCTGAAAGAATGGCGTAACTTTTGGCAGGCGTAGCGCATCTCATGTACGCTACGCCGCCGTAACTTAGAGAGACGAGTACCGTATTCAGAAAGAACTTGCGCCCTAAGTTACGGTGGCGTAGGGTAAATGGGCCGGCGTAAGCCCGCCTAATTCAAATTATCAAGGCAGTGGGTGTGTTGTATTACAATGAGCCGTGACCCCATGTAAATGAGGGGCCGAACAAACGGCGCATGCGCCATCCGTGGACGTATCCCAGTGCGCATGCTCAAAATCACATTGGCTAGAATGCCTAAGATACGTCGAACACTGCCTACGACGTAAACGTAACTTACGCACAGCCCTATTCACATACGACTTACGTAAACTACGTACATTTTGACGGTCGTTCCGACGTCCATACCTTAACATGACTTACCCCTGCTTTATGAGGGGTAAAGTTACGCCGGTCGTATGCCTTACGTAAACAGCGTATATTAATACACCGAGCGCTAGTACATTCGTGTCCTAGTACTGTCTGTGTCCTCTGCACAGTGTGCACCTAAAGCTACGTGGTGTGTGTACTGTCTGTGTCCTCTGCACAGTGTGCGCCTAAAGCTACGTGGTGTGTGTACTGTCTGTGTCCTCTGCACAGTGTGCACCTAAAGCTGCGTAAAGCTGGTGTTTCTCATATTAATTCCTAGAGGCAGGGATCTGCTCATATTAAAACCACAGGCAGGGGATCATTCTGAAAGTGTTTTTACTTGGTGTACTGTCTGTGTCCTCTGCACAGTGTGCACCTAAAGCTATGTAAAGCTGGTGTTCTCATATTAATTCCTACAGGCAGGGATCAGCAGGTATTGTCAGTATTTGTGCAGCTACATCTCCCTGCGGGCCATTAGTATGTCTGAAAGGACAACAAGGAAAGGCAGAGAGTCACAAGCCGATAAAAGAGGGCAAGCAGACTCTGCGTCTAGAGGCAACAGTTCTGGTCGTGCACACGGTGCATCCTCATCAGCACGTGCCCACAACATGCTAAAGACTTGGTAGAGTGGATGACCAAGCTGTCCTCATCCTCCTCATCCTCTCTCACCCAGGCTCAGGGTACTTTGTCTGGCAAAGCAGCTGCCAACGCTGCCTCTTCCCTCTGCTCAATGGCATCGGTCACTCCTTCCCTAGCCCCACCATGTCCTCCTGAGGAGTCCCCCGAACTGTTTGACCACAGTGTTGGGTACATGCTGCAGGAGGATGCGCAGCATTTTGAAAAATCCGGTGATGGTACACAGCTAGAGGAAGGCAGTAACATGAGCCCAGAGAGAGGGGGTGCCCAAGAAGGACAGCAATCCCCCAGCTGCAGCAAACTGCCAGGTTTTCTACAGTGATAAGGCGGGAGGGGATGATGAGGTCACTGACTCCACGTGGGTGCCTGATAAGAGAGAGGAGGAGGAGAAGGCACATCTCCAACGAGGCAGGATGCCCTCCAGGGGCCAGCTTAAAGGCAGCACACCGACTGCATCACAACGCAGAGCTCCGCATGTGCAGGGCACTGCTGTCTCTCAGCGTTCTTCCAAAAGTTCTTTGGTGTGGACCTTTTTTGAGACGAGTGCATCAGATCGCACCGCTGCTATTTGCAACATATGTTGCAAGCGTATCGCGCATGGCCAAAACATCACCCGCTTGGGCACCACATGCTTGACCAGACATATGTCAACCTGCCATGCAGTTCGTTGGCAAGCGTACCTCAAAGACCCACACCAAAGAACAAAGCGGACCTCTCCTTGCTCCTCATCAGCTGGGATCTCCGACCCCACTATACCCTCAGTCTTCTCTGAAGCCTGCACTCATAGGACTGAAGGTGTAGAATTAGGTGTGTCACAGCCAAGTACTTGTGGGCAATCTACTATCGGTACACCAACGTCAGAGTGTACCAGGCAAATTTCCCTGCCCCAGCTGCTGCAGCGCCGAAAGAAGTTCTCTCTCAGCCATCCACATTCCCAGCGGTTGAATGCTAGCTTAGCTAAATTGCTAGCACTTCAACTGCTGCCATTTCAGTTGGTAGATTCTGCCCCCTTCCGTGAGTTTGTGGAATGTGCGGTACCTCAGTGGCAAGTTCCCAAACGCCACTTTTTCTCACGGAAGGCGATTCTGGCTCTCTACCGGCATGTGGTAGGCAATGTCCATGCCTCGCTGGACAGGACGGTCAGTGGTAAGGTGCATATTACCGCTGACTCATGGTCCAGCAGGCATGGACAGGGACGTTACCCATCTTTCACGGCGCATTGGTGACTCTGATGGCAGCTGGGAAGGATGCAGGACAAGGTACAGTAGTGTTGGAGGTTGTTCTGCCACCACGCCTCCAAAATGCTACTACTGGTTGTGACACACCTCTCTCCTCCACCCCCTCCTCTTCTTCTTCCTCTGTGGCCTCTTCCTGTGCTGATGTGTCTTTGGAACCAGTGGTGCTCCGTAGGCGTTCAAGGGGCTACTCAGGTATGCAAGCAAAGAGATGCCTTGCGGTGCTTGAGCTGGTGTGCTTGGGGGACAGGAGCCACACTGGGCCAGAGGTTCTGTCAGCTCTGCAGGGGCAGGCTCAGAGGTGGATGACGCCACGCCAGCTTAAGCCAGGAATGGTGGTTTGCAACTATGGTACCAACCTCCTCTCCGCCCTGCGACAGAGACAACTGACCCATGTGCCCTGTTTTGCTCATGTCCTTAACTAGGTGGTGCAGCGGTTCTTGGGCAGGTACTCGGGCTTACAGCATGTCCTGAAGCAGGCCAGGAAACTCTGTGTGCATTTCCGATGGTCATATAATGCCAGTGCTCAGCTGGCAGACCTCCAAAAGGAATACAACCTGCCCAAGAACTGCCTAATCTGTGATATGCCCACCAGGTGGAACTCCACGTTGGCCATGCTGCAGCGGCTGCACACGCAGCAGAGGGCCATCAATGAGTATCTGTGACAATATGGCAGCAGGGTCAGGGGAGCTTGGTTTTTTTCCCCACGCCAGTGGGCCATGATCAGGGATGAATGCACTGATCCCACCTTTCCCACCGAAAATCCTCTGGCTTACTAGGTCTTGAGGATGGATCACTGACCAGAGCTTGCACAGTATGCAATTGATTCATCCAGATTGTGGATCCAGTGAGTCGACTCGGTCCCTAATTTGCCAGATGGTCCTGGGCTGTCCGTCCAATTGGAGGAAGCAGCCTGATGAGGAGCCTGTCCGGGGAATACCTAGCACGAGGCTGGTGTTTCTGGAGAGGCCTGTCCATTCATCAGAGGTCACTTGGGTTCTGAGAGGCTGGACGCAGGTCGCCTATCAGTTGCTGATTTAACCAAAGCTATGTGAAGGAGAACCGGATGCTAAATCCAGTTAAGAGGGATTTTGGAACAAAATTGTCTCCAATCTTCAGGAGGGTCTGTGTGGCAGAGACTTAATCCTATCCATCCGAGTGACACTCTGGCTGCCAAGCTGGTGAGAGAGGCCTGTCCAGATGCACTATACCCACTCCGGCTGGAGTGGCGAAGTAAAATTGTCGTTGGAAGCAGGACCGTTTTCCATATCCAGTTACACCTGAATCTGCTGTCTTCTATTTTGCTATCCCTTCACCTTTCTACTGTTTATCGTTTTTACCCGGCTGGGTAATAAAAGCACAGAAAATACACCTGTCTTGTGGACATTGACTTTACTGCAGCCATCCAAATCAAACCAGCAGCTCTTTCGGGGGTAAAGCTACACATAGAAAAAGATTTTTATTTTTAAAAAATGTTGTTTGTTTAGCAAAAAATGTAAAACTCAGTTATGATTTAATACCACCAAATAAAAAATCTATATTTCTGTGAAAATAATGGCAAAAATTTCATAAGGGTATAATGCTGCATGACCGCGCAATTGTCATTCAAAATACAACAACGCTGAAAACTGAAAATTGGTCTGGGCAGGAAGGGGGTAAAAGTTTCCAGTAGGCAAATGGTTAAAGTGTTTATTAACCCCAAAAAAACAGACCCTGTCCCCTTAAAGCATTTTATACAGCACAGAGCTTGTGCCGTGTCATTTGGCCCCCTGTAACACCTAAAAAACCTGGCTGATCCTGCCAGTTTCTACCCTCCCCTCTCTGCGATGACTCCCGTGTATCAGGGCTGGAGTCATCAGTACGTGCCTCTGTCATCCACAGCCTGCTCTGTATCTCCTGTGTGATCTCCCCCCTCCCCTCTCTGCCTCAAACCCCCCCTCGATCCTCTTCTGCTATAAGAGCCCTTTCACACTGACATCGCGGCTGCATTAGCGGTAAAGCACTCCTAGTTTTAGCGCCGCTTTCCCGTTGTTTTTTGAGGCGATTTTAACCCCTGCTAGCAGCCGAATAAAGGTTTAAAAGCGCTGCTAAAACGCCTCTTCAGCGCCGCTGCCCATTCATTTCAATGGGCAGGGGCTGGCGTCAGTGGGGAGGAAACCAATGGGCAGTCAGCTGAGCACCCAACGGCGCTCTGAAGTAAGCTATTATACCGCATATTTTTATAAATGACATCCACTGGGGAGCTTACTGATATATATGAGAGGAAACTGTAGAATTATTTTTTTACATTAACAAACACTTTAAAGCTTAAAGGGGTTGTAAAGACAAAAATATTTTCCTCTTAAATTAAAGTCTGACAGTAGCTGATAAAGTAAAAAGTAATGTTTTGCATTATAACTAGTTGGATACCTGTTGAAATCGAGCTGTTTTATTCACCTCCAGCTCTCTCACTAATCCCCCCCAGCTCTGTCACCAATGCTGCCCCCAGCTCTCTCACTAATCCCCCCAGCTCTCTCACCAATGTTGCCGATTTTGGGTTATCCCCTCAGTATCCATCGGGCGCCTCTTCTCCTCCCTCAGCAGCATCCTGGTTGCTTCTGCCTGTTCCACTCGCCCTACCTAAATATCCACTCGCCAAATGCGAGCAGGCGAGTGTAATTTTTGAGGGCTGATCTTTAGAGCAGTTGAACCCAAAGCTGTTAACCCCCACAGCGCCAGAAGTTCAGAAGTGGGAAGAGGACAGGGCAGCCCTGAAGTGAAGATTTCTATAGAATCCAACAGCCTGAACATCACACTGCACATCATTTATTACAGATAACAGTAAGTATTGTAACTGAAGCTGTACAGAATAACATGTTTTTTAGCCAAACTTCAGCTGTGCCTCGATAAATCAGGCCTTGCGAATAACAAGTGCAGTCCCAAATGATAAACGTATGGTAAATATAATTTATGTTTTTTCTCTGATCTTCTATAGAACTTTGTTTTATTAAACTGCAGTTACATTCAAAGGCACCAAAAAAAGCTCTCTACAAATAGAAGACTTGGGGAATGTATAGTCTTTTGAGCTATTTTTTTTTTAGATATATTGCATGTGTAGAAAAAATAAGCTTGATGTAAATAATATCAGCATGTGTTGATGTCTTAAATATCTTGCTTACATGTTGGCATGGGGACAGCCATACTTCTTCTTTATTACATATGCAGGCTTGGTTTCTAACTTGGTTTTGTTTTTTATAGCTCCTACTAAAGTCCTAAAAATAATACCTGTGCATTCGAATTCTGGCATCCCAGTCTTAGTCCATAAGGTTCAATATTGAGTTGGCCCACCCTTTGCAGCCATAACAGCTTCAACCTTCTGGGAAGGCTGTCCACAAGGTTTAGGAGTGTGTGTCGATGGGAATGTGTGACAGACCCCACTGTCACTGTGTGTTTTGGAAGGGGCTGTGAGCTGGCCTCCTACCCACAGACTATGGCCCAGCAGAGAATGGGAGATTTGGAGGGCTATTTGCTGTCTCCCACCACCTGCAGAAGATGCCACCTCCAGACATTTGTGTCCGTAATCGCCAGTTCATCGGATCTGTGGCTGGGCTCGTGAAGTAGTTTCCGACTACCTAAACCTATTGGCCCGGCTGGGCTAAATATATACTTTTTTTCCACAAACAACGTACCTTTAGCTGATAAAGGCATAAACAAGATGGCGGTATTCTCAAAGCATGGGGATACATCCCTTAATCCCACACCCCTCCCCTCTTGTTGCTGTCTTTAATTGTGTTGGGTCATGGCACGTAGACAAAGGTCTGGAGACACCTCCCAGCAGGGGATGTGTAAAGAGGGGCTGCCTGCTTATTATAATCCCTTTATGTGTTTCAACTGTAGTTGTTTGAATATACAAGTGTTGAGTTTACATTTGTTCTTCCTTGTCCCCTACCCCCTCTATGACAGGGCTAAGGGGAGTGTCTGTAACTTAATAAAGGGTTTATGCTCTGTTTAACCCTCAACACCTGTGTGGCTTGTCTCGTGATTGAGGGGTTAAGAGCTGGTTATGGCGAGGCTGCAGGCTGCGGTTGCTTTTGGAGGACAGGAGACACAGGTCTGGAGGAGGTTCCCATATGGGGTACCTGAGATCCATCACAGAATGTTTGACCATTCTTCCAGAAGCGCATTTGTGAGATCAGGCACTGATGTTGGACGAGAAGTCCTGGCTCACAGTCTCCACTCTAATTCATCCCAACGGTGTTATATTGGGTTGAGGTCAGGACAAGTGGCCCTGATCTTCCTCTTTTGGGGTCCCTCAGCGGCACTAGTAGCTCCTCCTCTTTTCGAATGCCCCATCGGAGAAGCATTCTCCTTCGGGACACCCGTGCATGCACGCTCCCAATTCCTGCTTCTGCGTCTATTGGATTTGATTAACAGCAATGGGAGCCAATGGCTGCGCTGCTATCAATCTATCCAATCAGGACACAAGACACCAGCTAGAGCTGGTGTGCTTGTCCCCAGAGAGAGAAAGACTGGGGTTCTGTAAGTAAACGGGGGGTCTGGGGGGCTGCAGCAAGACAGAAGGTTTTTCACCTGAATGCATAGAATGCATTCAGGTGAAAGACCACAAGGGTTTACAACCACTTTAAGAAAGGCTGATCTAGACATATCTTTATCAGATTTAGTCTTTATTAATATATATATATATATATATATATATATATATATATATATATATATATATATATATATACACATATATATATATATATATATATATATATATATATATATATATATATATATGTAACGGCTACCCAGCTAGGGAGAGGGTCTCAGCCGTTGGAGAAGTCCTTTTCCCTGGCAAGCTGCGATATGCAAGTACCGCCGGTATCCCCGTCCAATAGATCGAGAGAGAAAGAGAGAGAATTCCCCTTCACGAACGAGACAAGGCTACGTTGAAGGGTCAAACAAGACTGACTTTATTTTCCAGTACACAGCACACTTTTATACAGAATTTGGAACATCCCACCCCCAACAACCGCTTTCCCATTGGTCAATTGTAAAGTATATACAGTCTTCACTCAGGTCCTCCTTGACCATGCAAATGAGGACTTGAAATAGTCAACAGGGATTGGTCCAATAGCTTGGATAGAAAGACTTGTGTATTGAGACAGAAGCCCCAGGGGGTAATCAATGTACACAATAACCCGGTCTACTTAATTACTACCTCTGAGAGGTTGCATTCTTTTAGAACAATACAAAGTCCCTTAGCGTAAACACATACATCTTCAAACACACATTCTAAAAGTAATTTAGAGGAGATAATTCTCTCCTAGAGACATCCCGTCTCCGACAACCGCTCTCAACCTGCAGAACACAATAAAAGGTATTTCACAAGACGGCTCCACTTAGCATTTCAATAGACTGAGCTAAGCATTGAATGGTCATTGTCCTATTGACCTAGTCAGGACAAAATTAACCACTTGTAATGTGTCCAGTACCTTCTGCAATGAACTGTCAGTAATGTCCCATCTTCTGAAATACATAGTTCCGTTACAATATATATATATATATATATATATTTTTTTTTTTAAAGATATGATGTTTTATGTTTGCAAACAGTGCTGAACTTTTGGATTTGATGGAGGCCAATTGAATTGGCTTCAAAAGCTAGCGTTTAGTATATTTTTTTGTGATACAGTGCCAAACACATTAGATATGTTTAATGGTGTGTATTACCTTACCTGCAGGTGGCTGCAATCAGTGACTTTTACAACTGACTGTAAATATCAAGGGCTGATAATTTTTTCATGCTGTGTTGACTTTAGTAAGCGTAAACTAGACAAATTGCTCGTTATGGATATTGTCAGTGTTTATCGTGTTTCTAATATTTGAATATTGATTGTCTTAGTTTTTAATAGGAGTTCCATCATTTTTCAGGTTGTCATTAAAAAAATGTGCTCTGTCTGCCACCATGGCTTGTCAGTAAACAATGCAGCGGGAGTTGGCCGTTGGCCACCTTAGTTTTCCGCCACCAGTTGCTCCACCCAACCCCTACCCCGTCCCGCCCCTAATTTCACTCTTAAACACGCCCTTATAAATTATCACATGAAATGACACTGTTAAGTGTTTAATGCAGAATTAAGTTACAAAAATAAATATTAACAACAACTTTAATAATATGAACATAAAGCATATATAATTGATCTAAATTTAATTTAATAAAATAAGGGTGACATATGATTGGCTACTATGGGCACTGTACACATCATTACTGCCTTGTTAAGTAAATATTATAATGCTATAATAAATGTAGCATTAGCAGCAGCTGTTGTTAACCTTCACAGCACTGAAAAGACAATTACTCACGGCAAGGAGGATTGTGAGAAAAAGCATTGGCTTGCAGGTAATGGATACACACCATTACACCTAGTTATTGGGGCAGACCCACGTACCTTTGCGCCGGGTGCAGCGTATCTATGATAGGGATTTGCCGCCGTAACTTATCTTTTTTTTTTTTTAATCCTCAACTAATTTGCGCCGTAAGTTACGGCGGCGTAGTGTATCTTTGGCGGCGTAATGGTGCAGAATTCAAATGGATGTAATGGGGGCGTGTTTTATGTTAATACGTCGTGACCCGATGTAAACAACGTTTTTTTTAACTGTGCATGCGCCGTCCGTGGGGGTATCCCAGTGTGCATGCTCGAAATTAACCCGTAACAAGCCAATGTTTACGACGGTGACGTCATTCTACGCAAATCCCTATTCGCGAACGACTTACGCAAACGACGTAAAAAAAATTAAAATTGTACGCGGGAACGACGGCTATACTTAACATTGAGTACGCCTCATAATAGCAGCTTTAACTATACGCCGGAAAAAGCCGCAAACAAAATGCGCCGGCCGGTCATACGTTCGTGGATCGCCGTAAATAGCTAATTTGCATACTCGACGCGGAATTAGACGGAAACGCCACCTAGCGGCCGCCGAAGAATTACAGCTTAGATCTGACGGCGTACTAAGACGTACGCCTGTCGGATCTAGCCCGAGATGCCGTTGTATCTTGTTTTGAGGATACAAAATAAAGATACGACGCGTAAAATTTGAAATTACGCGGCGTATCAATAGATACGCCGGTGTAATTTCTTTGTGGATCTGCCCCATTGTGTTTAGTACTGTATCCAAAAATAAAATAAATAGTAACTTCATCTTTAATGGTTACATACTGTACCTGTAAAAACGTATTTGACATATAATCACATTATAAACTCATCTTTTGTGAGATGTTTTTTCAATCTGTCCATTAATGGTTACATGTGTGGTACCTTTAAATAAGCAATTTGGGTTAAATTTATGGAAAAACAGCAGGGAGTGACAATGCTAAAAATGTGTAGTGATTTTCAGTTTATTCTTTCATGCATCCAAAATACATAACACTCGGCTGTTTCTTCTGCAAATCAGTATGTCATTAAACATACATCAGAGAAAATGAAAATCAGAGTCAGGGCTTTTATCAACCCAGTCCAAATATTTTCTAAGTGATGTGCCAAGGGAAAATTATACATGTTCACATACAGAGCATGCAGCAAGCAAAAGAATATGTCTAATATACTGTTTTATGGATCATATCACCATAAGGTGAGCTTTGTACCAAGTCACAGTAGGTTAGATTGAGGTATGGTTTGGTCAGGGCTTTTTTTCAGGGGGAACTTGGGGGAACTCAGTTCCACCACCTCTGGCTCAGACCCTTTGGTGCCCGCTCACCACAATCACTTGTAAACACAAAAGTCCGGTTTCTGTGTCTACAAGTGACAGCTCTGCACTCTGTGTGTAACCCCCCTGAACTCTGTACTCTGTATGTAATGCAATCCTGGTATTTAATGCCCCTTTAAGACCCTTCAACTGTTTGTGAAATCTGAACGGGGTCGTGGTTGAGTTCCTGCACCTGTTTTCTGAGAAAAAAATCTCTGGGCTTGGTTAGATTTAGCCTATAGAAGTTTTCCTAAAGTAGACTTGTATTTAAAATCTAAAATGAGCCCTGGTTGGTGACCCCTGGATTGGCACCTCCGAGACTGGTTTTGACTCGGTTGCTGCAGGTTTGAGAGGCGTTTTCTATCCAGGAGGAAAATCTGGCTTTGTTTGGAGTGTATATTACATAAGTACTGTACTTTAGGCATAAGACTTTTATGGATATTGGGAAGTGGTTCAGATTATGTGGGCAGACGGGGGGGTGCAGGGTTTAAGTTGTGGCCTGTTGGCCTCATGTGTGGTTGTGTTGGGGGGTGAGGCTATTTTTTCTAGCACTGTCTAATGTTTTCTTCTGACAATATGGGCCAGATTCACATAGAATTGCGGCGGCGTAACGTATCGCATTTACGTTACACCGCCGCAAGTTTTACGGGCAAGTGCTTGATTCACAAAGCACTTGCCTGTAAACGTGCGGCGGCGTAGCGTAAATCTGTCCGGCGCAAGCCCGCCTAATTCAAATGGGGCGTGTATCATTTAAATTATTCTATCTATCATCTTTTGCCTGACGAAGAGGTCCTGCGTGGCCTCGAAACGTTGCTCTTTTGGATCAATAGATATGCATTAAATCTTTGGACGTTTTTTTAAGATGATCCCTGGTGTGCTGGCGAATATATATATATATGATTTACTTTCCGGTTCCCAGCCGGTGATCGTTTCAGCACCCTTTTACTACTTGGCCATTTTGCCGGAAGGTGTGCAATCGGAATATTTTTGAGATATCATTTAAATTAGGCGCATTCCCGTGCCGAACGTACTGCGCATGCTCCGTTTTGAAATTTCCCGCCGTGCTTTGCGCGAAATGACGTCGCACCGACGTAATCTTTTGAACGGCGACGTGCGTTACGTCCTTTCCTATTCACGGACGACTTACGCAAAAAAATAATAATTTAAAATTCGACGCGGGAACGATGGCCATACTTTAACATGGCAAGTCTAAATATAAGCCACGAAATAGCAGCCGTAACTTTACGCCGGGAAAAGCCGACTAGCGACGACGTAAGAGAATGCGACGACCGCGCGTACCTTCGCGGATCACCGTAAACAGCTAATTAGCATACCCGACGCGGAAAACGATGCAAACTCCACCCAGTGGGGGCCGAAGTATTACACCTACGATCCGAAGGCGTACGAAGCCGTACGCCTGTCAGATCGAAGCCAGAAGCCGTCGTATCTTGGTTTGAGAATTCAAACTAAAGATACGACGCGGCAAATTTGAAAGTACGCCGGAGTATCAGCAGATACTCCGGCGTACTTTTTTTGTGAATCTGGCCCCATGTGTCTTGTTTATAATTTTGGTGGCGCTATTGTATCCTACAGGATATACATGTTTTATTTTGATGTTATTTGTGCTTTTCTTTATGACAGTCTGTATTCTGTACTTTATTTTGTTGGCACAATAAAACATTTTTCTGATTTAAAAAAAAAAAAATCTAAAATGTAGCTATTTGATAGGATTCAAGTTTATTGTGACCAAGTTCAGTTTATTGTGCCCAAGAAATCATTAACACAATTAAACGTTAGCATTCAATATAAATCCTGATTAGCGGCAGCAGAACACAGGCACACATGTGTTAGTGCCTGGTCACAATGGGTTTATTTTACTAAAGGAAAATAGACTGCTCACTTTGCATGGGAATTTTCTCATAGCTTATTGTATTCTGACCGACTCCAGGTAAACTCCAGTACTTACTAATCTAAATAAACAAACCTTTTATTTATAAAATGTAAATGAGAATGGGGTGTTAATACAATCAGTGAGAGTATCCAAACACTCTGTAATTCAGCAACATATATAAAAATAAAGTGAAACACTAATAATAATACACACAATAGTAAATATGTATTATAGTTCGAGGGAAAAAAGTCCCATAAAGTTGATAAATCTAGCATTCTTTCTTTAATGCCTTGCTCCAATAAGTGAGACTTATTGCTAAAATTTAAACCACCACCACCTTCTTTTGAATTGCCCGCTCACCTTAGGGGAAGACCCTTCGGGTCTAATCACGCCTCTAGTATAGTGGTCTTTAAAACTCCTGAAGCATAACACTGCTGTATCTTTGGTCTTTTTTAGTCTTCTCAAAAGTACACAGAACAGCTTCTTCAACATTAGCTCAAAGTAAAAAAGAAAACCTTCATCGTGCAAAATTGCTTCAATTCTTGTACATTTTTATTACACAAAAAATGTCCACTCACAAAGCAATCTCCTTGTACATTGCATAACATAGAAAAGCTTGCCTCCTCACCGCTTCCTATGGTTTTCCGATACACCGGAAGTGACGTCACTGGCTCCGCCTGACGTGTTGCGTCACTGTTCACGTGACTTCTTCTTTTCCCTTGACTCCCGCTGACTCACGTATACATACGCGATCCAACTCTTCCGAGTAGAGGGGCGCATATGTGGCTCGCTTCCGCTGTGATTACACACAGGGTTATCCGTTCAGTGGGTGCAGAGTACCCGATGTCCATTGGCACCCGTCAGTCTTTAGAATGGCTGATCTTACCTGGTGTTCCCCATACATTTTAGCTGCAGAATGGCAATCTGCCTATACAAGGCAGATCGCCATTCTGACAGGAGGGAATCAATGGAATTTATGTCCCTGCAAAGCAGGAAATTAATTCCATCTCTTCCTCTAGTAAAATCACCTCACACAGTGTGGTAAAACACTGGCTAGGCGCACAGTTAACCCTTTGATCATCCCTGATTTTAACCCCTTTCCAGCCATTATCATTAGTACAGTGACCATGTATATTTTTTTAGGACCGATCACTGTATTAGTGTCACTGGTCCCCAAAAGATGTCAGTTAGTGTGAGAATGTCCACTGCAATATCACAGTCCTGCTATAAATCACTGATCACCGGCAGTACTAGTAGAAAATATATAAATAAAAATATCCCATAGTTTGCAGATGCTTTAACTTTTGCATAAACCCATCAATATATACGCTTATTTGGATTTTTTACCAAAAATATGTAGCAGAATACATATTAGATTTTTTTTTTAATGGATGGTCTTTTTTGTTTATAGTGCACATTTTTATTATTATGATTATTATTATTATTAAATAATTATAAAAATAAAATTATTATTATTATATCTACAGTGCCTTGCAAAAGTAATTCACCCCCTTGGCATTTTTCAAGTTTTGTTGCCTGACAACCTGGAATTAACATGGATTGTTTGAGGATTTGCATCATTTAATTTACAGAAAATGCCCACAACTTTGAAGAGGTTTTTTTTTTATTGTGAAGCAAACAACAAATAGGACAAAATAACAGAAAAGGTAAAAGTGCACCCCCCTAAAGTCAATATTTTGTAGAGCCACCTTTTGCGACTATCACAGCTCCAAGTCGCTTTGGATAAGTCTCTATGAACTTGCCACATCTTACCACTGGGATTTTTGCCCATTCCTCCTTGCAAAACTGCTCCAGCTCCTTAAAGTTGGATGGTTTGCATTTATGAACAGCAATCTTTAAGTCTGACCACAGGTATTGAGGTCTGGGCTTTGACTAGGCCATTCCAACACATTTACATGTTTCCCCTTAAACCACTCAAGTGTTGCTTTAGCAGTGTGTTTGGGGTCATTGTCCTGCTGGAAGGTGAACCTCCGTCCTACCCTCAAATCACACACAGAGTGGTACAGGTTTTGCTCAAGAATATTCCTGTATTTAGCACCATCCATCTTTCCCTCAACTCTGGCCAGTTTCCCAGTCCCGACTGCTGAAAAACATCTCCGTAGCATGATGCTGCCACCACCATGTTTCAGAGTGGGGATGGTGTTCTTTGGGTGATGTGTTGGTTTGCGCCAGACATTGAGCGTTTTCTTTGATGGCTAAAAAGTTACATTTTAGTCTCATCAGACCAGAGCACCTTCCTCCATACATTTTGGGAGTCTTCCACGTGCCTTTTCACAAACTCAAATTAACTCCTTATTAACCTCCCTGGCGGTATGATTCTGTCTGGAATTGCGTACCAAAAGCGGTACAATTATTTGCAAGGAAATTTGGCGTTTTATACTGTAGGCCTGTAATTCTTAGGAATAACTCACTTAAACCTGACCAAACAAGAGTCTAGTAGGCATCCCGGGTATGATTTTTTTTTTAAAAACAAAATTATAAATTATAATATAATAAATAATTATAAATAATTATAACAAATAATAATATAATTATAATAAAAATTATTCAATAATGTAATCAACTCAAAATCACTGAAATTTGCTCAGTTGCAGAATTGTCGCTGTCATTACTTTTATTTTTTTATGACGAATTTCCCCACAAATCGCTATCGCACAATTCTGCAAGTGATTATAATTTATTATCGCTGTTTTCTAGCTGATCTAAAACCATTTTTGACATAAAGGGACACTTTTGGACAATCTACAGTTTTCAGGCAGAAAGAACATTTTTTATTATATAAAAGTACATGTAGGACACTGGGCAGACCACTAGGGACAAGGGGGTTGTGTATTTTTTTACATACAGTACTGTAATCTATAAGATTACAGTATACTGTATGTATTGTGTTTACTTTTTTGAATTTGGCGCCGTTCTCCGCCCCCGTGCGTCGTAACGTCGCAGGGAATGGAGATCGGCGGCACACGGGCACTGTGTGAATCGAGCGAGGACCCGCTCGCTCACACAGCGGGGATGCATCGCTGGATCCAGGGACAAGGTAAGTAAACCAAGCCTCTGGATTCTTCGAGCAGGTAAGCCGCGCCGCTGCACACTCTGCACATCCACCCCGAGCGTGACTCGGGGATACCGATCCTGGCATGAAAAATCCACCCCGAGTCACGCTCGGGGATACTGCGAGGGAGGTTAACTGATGATGGCAGTGTTTGGTTAATGGTGCAGCCTCTGGGGCCTTTCAAAAAGGTGTGTATATGTAATGACAGATCATGTGACACTTAGATTGCACACAGTTGGACATCATGTCACTAATTATGTGACTTCTGAAGGTAATTGGTTGCACCAGAGCTTTTTATGGGCTTCATAACAAAGGGTGTAAACACACACATCCCTGTTCTGTGAGGAGAGAGAAATCATGAGTTCCTACTAACTGGGAACCAGGATCTGTCATCTCCTATAGTCAGTCCCCTCCCCCTACAGTTAGAACACACACAAGGGAACACACTTAAGCCCTTGATCGCCCCCCCAAGTGTTAACCCCTTCCCTGCCATAACATTTACACAGTAATCAGTAAATTGTCATAGCACTGATCGCTGTATAATTGTCAATGGTCCCAAAAATGTGTCAAAAGTGTCCGATCTGTCAGTCATAATGTTGCAGTCCTGATAAAAATCACAGATCACCGCCATTACTAGTAAAAAATATTATAATAATAAAAATGCCATAATCCTATCCCCTATTTTGTAGACACTATAACTTTTGCGCAAATCAATCAATAAACGGTTATTGTGATTTTTATTACCAAAAATATGTAGAAGAAGACATATAGGCCTAAAATGAGCAAAAAATGTACTTTGTAAAAACAAAAAAAAATTGGGATATTCATTATAGCAAAAATACAAAATATTGTGTTTTTTAAAATTGATGCTCTTTTTTTTGTTTATAGCACAAAAAATAAAAGCCGCAGAGATGATCAAACACCACCAAAAGAAAGCTCTATTTGTGGGATAAAAAGGACGTCAATTTTGTTTGGGTACAGCGTCACACGATCGGGCAACTGTCAGTTAAAGTGACGCAGTGCCGTATCGCAAAAAATGGCTTGGTCATTGAGCAGCCAATTCTTCCGGGGATGAAGTGGTTAAAATAAAGCAGTGCTGTAATGCAAACAATGGCCTGGTCATACAGGGGGATAAATCTTCTGGGGGTCAAGTGGTTAAACTTATACCTGGTGATTCTGCCAAAAAGGCCCATGTCCAGGCACTTTCTGTTGCAGACTGATAACAGTCTTCTTCCAATTGTGCTACTGCGTACCGTCCCTGTTACATGGGCTTTCGATGGAGACCACAAGTGGCCATTGAAACTTTCATTATTCAGACATGGTTCACTTCTGGCACCATAAGAAAACCTACCCTGAAAAATGAATGCAACTATTTCTGAAATACATGCATGTAGATAGAAAGTGGCTACAAAGAGGAGTTCAGCCTCAGGTAAAAAAAAGTATTTTATTAAAAAGACAGTGGCCAATATACATCACTTTAGCAAAATAAAAGTCATTCAGTTAGGGCTTACATCTACTTTAGTAAGTGAATATTCAATAATGAACTATTAATTTAGCAGTTTTTCTTCTTTTTGGCTGTTCTGTTTGTTCACACAAATCTCTTTTTATTATTTTAGCGCAGTCACTTGGCATACCAGGAATAGGAAGATTTGTGCCCCAAGAGCAGGAAGTCCTGGCTAAAAATCCAGAATCTTTTAACCTTGTGCAAATCATTTTATGTCTTTGTATTTGTGGGCTCCTATACTGGATTCTATGTTTTTGAAGATCAAAATGTATATTTCCAGTCATTGGAATTTAACTATCTCCAGATCAGAATCAGCCAATAACACCTTGAAATTCTGCAAACACCCCAACAGAAATGTTTGTTTCTTGTTTTTTTTATTTATTTAACTTTATTTCATGTTTTTTTTTTTTTTTTGCTGCCTGTTTTTCTTGTAGCGCAAATTGAACTTTTAAAAATGAGGCTAATGTAGGGCTGATTTTTTGCACAAGTAGAGGTTCAAAATAGTTGAAATGAACGTACTTTTGCCTTCCCCATTGACTCAAATGCATTTGACCAAAATGGCAACATTTCAGGTAAATTAAAATTCTCAGATTCACTTATTCGTACTTACTTGACACTAAAAGAATCCAAAATTCATACAGTCTCACATGATCCAGGGGTCAAGTCCTGGGGAAAAAAGTGTGGGAACTCCCACTCAAGATCCACTCCCCCACCAAAAAAAAAAATGATACGCTCATATGCATAATTACTAAACCGCATGTTTTTTTAAGCAAGTTCTTTCTAAATCCCGCGATAACTCACGGCAGATCTCCGGAATGTCTCCTGGGAACAATGACAAAAGCTCCCAGGACACTACCCGATGAATCCATATACAGGAAGCGGCCAGTAACATAAAGGATTACTAAGGTTCGCCTGCCCCTGACAGTGAAGGATTGGCTCGGGCGGCTCGGCTGCTCTAGTCCTGCAAAGGGAACTGCGTTCCTGCTGTGAAAAAAGTGCAGGAACTCCGTTCCCACGCGTTCCCGCAGGACTAGAGCCCTGCTCACCTCAAATACTTGGAATAATAGGAAATGAGTGCCTGAGGTTCAAAAGAATGCATGTTCAATGGGAAATTAAGAGGCATTTATTGAGAATAGCGACAAGTACATCAAGCCAAGGCATTTTGGGGGAAAAGGCTCTTCAGGACTGTTGCTGCATGCTATGAAATGGGAATGATTACCATGCCGGTTATATATTTGCCACATTTCGAAACTAACACTGACAAAGTGACAGCTGAGGTTCCAGAGGCAGCAAACATACCATACACAAACTGTTCCCAGACCAAGTTTGGTATGTGACTGCATGAGTTTATGATAAAGCTGGTTGCTCAGGCCTTGGCTCTAGGCTCCTCTTCCTCCCTTACATATTGTACACCAGCGTTTCTCCACCTTTTCAACCTAAAGGAACTCTTGAAATAACTTTCCAGTGTCAAGGAATCCCTTTTAATACTTAATGTATCTACAGCTCACTGAACATTAGGCCCCTTTCGCACTTGGGCAGCGTTGGCGGTAAATTTCATGGTGCTATTCGGCCACTAGCGGGATGGTTTCACCCCCGATAGTGGCTAAGGAAAGGGTTAAAAACCACCGCAAAGCGCCTCTGCCCATTGATTTCAATGGGGAGGAGCGGTATACACACTGCTCTTTCACCGCTCCAAAGATGCGGCTAGCAGGACTTTTTTTACCATCCTGCTAGCGCACCGCTCCAGTGTGAAAGCCCTCAGGGCTTTCACACTGGAGACATAGCAGCGGCTGTTTCAAGTCGGTTTGCAGGCACTATTTTTAGCGTTATAGCGCCTTCAAACCGACCCAGTGTAAAAGGGGTCTTAGTGTTATGGCCAGTGGGAAGAATGGTCCTTACATTTGTGGTCAATGAGAAGAAACTCCCTTTTACAGATAGTAAAAAGATCTTTTTGTCAGTGGGAACTTATCTGAAATGCAGATATTGCTCCTTGCTTAAGGAACCCCCAGAAACCTCTGGAGGAACCCTACAGATTTCCACAGAGCCCTGATTGAGAAAGGCTGTTGTAGACAGTTTGTGCAACTAGATGATGTATGCACACACCAAGTCTATGGTCAGCTTATAGAAGACAGCTTAATGTCCTAAAAAATAATGAGTGCATCACAAGAATTGCCCTGCAAAATGAATCTGTAAAATGGTGGGTATAGAGTTAAACTTCCAGAAATTGATGTACTGTATTTTACCCAATGGGGTTAATTTACTAAAACTGGAGAGTACAAAATCTGGTGCAGCTGTGCTTTGTAGCCAATCAACTTATAACTTCATCTTGTCCAGTTAGGCTTTGACAAAATAAAAAACATAGCATTTATTTTCCACCATTTAAATGATCTTTATTATTTCTATGTATTTTTGCATTATTAAATTACCCGCACATCTGCAACCACAAAAAAAGTAAATGTTACTTGAGCTTGCCATACACTTATAGATTTTTTCAGTTGAGCTTGCAGACTGAATAACAACATATCGAACACTGTCCAGATGGATAAGTCAGTTGTCAAATTACCTGAACATCGGCTGTATCTGTTTGGATGCTGGCATGGCTCATTTGATTTTTCAATTGAAGCATATTGGGTGGGGTGGCCAACAAAGTCACCCTGTAAAGCCTAGTACACGCAGGCCGAGTGTCTATTGGCATCGGGCAGTTTAAAAGAAATGTGTGTATTGCAGCCGTTCCATTTGGCCAGCTTCTGTCGATGGAGTATGACTGAAAAAGTTCTGCTGATCAGCTTCTGATGAGCAATCTCAGCCGATGGCTGAGAGCATTGACCGGAGTGTTCTGGTGGGTGGTCAGAACACAATAGCATAGCCGGGAAGATTGACACTGACATTGGATAGTTAGTACAGTGGCTCCACTGGAGTCAGGTTTTTTTTCCGTTCAGCGCTACTAGGTTGAACAAAAAAACTGCTAGTGTGTACTAGGCTTAAAGTGGATGTAAACCTAAAAAAAATGTTTCTTTTTTTTATGTCACAATGTAGAGTATAAGATTACCTATCATCTGTGCCCAGTCTTGCCACACAGAGTTAACCCAGCTTTGAGTAATCATATTTTATTGTTCAGTGAAATACAACAGACTTCCAGATAAAAACCAAAGTCCTTGCTTCTGAAAAAAAAGTGCACAATTCACATCCCCTCCCCTGTGTTTTGATTAAATGTTTTCAAAATATGGGGTGAGTCACAGTTCAGTGCCATGCGAAAATGCAACAGCCATCAGAATATACATAGAGCTGGAGGGAAGAGGGGAGGGGGATGTGAATTGAGTACTTTTTACAGAAGCTGTGCATGTCTGCAAGCAGTGCACGAGATATGTAAATAACCTGTCACTCAAGCAAGGACTTTGGTTTTTATCTGGAAGTCTGTTTTATTTTCCTGAACAATAAAAAGAGGATTGCTCAGAGCTGGATTAACTCTGTGTGGCAAGACTGGGCACAGATGATAGGAAATCTTATTCTCTACATTGTGACATCAAAAAAAAAATTTTTGGTTTTACATCCACTTTAAGCAAATTTGAGCTAGTTACTGATCAATCCAACAGTGTACTACCAGATTTATAATGGGGGTTGTAAAACACGTGAATGTACAACATTGACAATACCTTCCTAAACAATCTCTTCTATCCTTCCTCTCTGTTTGTTGAATGGTATACATTCTTACTCCTCTTCTCTTTTTCCACCCTATCATTTTCTATCTTACTATTAGGGTTGATTTACTAAATGCAACTAGGCTGTTCACTTTGCAAGGCAATTTTCAACCTGCAAAGGAACTTTCAACCCCAGCTTAGTGGATGCTATGTGAATTCATTTTACAAAAAATACCTAATCACATGCAAGGAAAATAATAAAAAAATGTGTTTTACTTGCATATGATTGGATGATAGATGTCAGCAGAGTTTCAACTCGTTCGCTGAGCTCTGAGGAAAATTCCAATGCAAAGTCAACTCTCTATGGGCCAGATTCACGTAGAATCGCGCCGCGCGTAGCGTACTTCCGTATTCCCGGACGTGTTACGCAAACAACGTTAAATTAAAAATTTTGATGCGGGAACGACGGCCATACTTTATACAGCAATACGATTGCTGTGTAAAGTTAGGGCAGGTCAAATAATGACTAACTTTGCGACGGGAAACTAGACTAGCGGCGACGTAGGGAACACGAAAATCAGTTGTGGATCGCCGTAACTCCTAATTTGCATACCCGACGCTGGTTTACGACGCAAACTCCCCCTAGCGGCGGCCGCTGTACTGCATCCTAAGATCCGACAGTGTAAAACAATTACACCTGTCGGATCTTATGGATATCTATGCGTAACTGATTCTATGAATCAGTCGCATGGATAGAAACAGAGATACGCCGTCGTATCTCTTTGGTGAATCTGGCCCTTAAGTGCCTAGCAAGTAAACCCCTATAATGCTGGCCATACACTAGTAGAATTGTGTTAATACATTTTTATTTATTTTTTTTCTAATCTTTAGTGGGATCAAATAAACATTTGGTTTTGATCGTTGTAATGAGAAAACTCAATTGAAGATAATTTATAACAGTCTATGTGGTTTTTGTTCAGGAAAGTCCATTTATTCCAAAATCAGATGTTAACCACTTAAGGACCCCTTCACGCCGATATACGTCGGCAGAATGGCACGGCTGGGCACAATCACGTACCTGTACCTGTCTCTTTAAGCCCAGCCATGGGGTCACGAGCGCGCCAGTGGCGGCGAACTCGCGACACGGCCCTAAGCTCCGTGACCGCGCCCGCGGGATCCGCAGACCCGATCGCCGGAGCTGAAGAATGGGGAGAGGTGTGTGTAAACACACCTTCCCTGTTCTTCACTGTGGCAGTGTCATTGATCGTCTGTTCCCTGATATAGGGAAAGACGATCAATGACCTCACACGTCCACCCCTGCCCCCTACAGTTAAAAACACATATGAGGTCACACTTAACCCCTACAGTGCCCCCTAGTGGTTAACTCCTAAACTGCAATTGTAATTTTCACAGTAAACAGTGCATTTTTATAGCAATCGATAAAAGCTTATTGCGATTTTTTTACCAAAAATATGTATCAGCCTAAACTGAGCGAAAAACATGTTTTTTTATATATTTTTGGGGGATCTTTATTACAGCAAAAAGTAAAAAATATTGAATTTTTTTCAAAATTGTGGCTCTATTTCTGTTTATAGCACAAAAAATTAAAACCGCAGAGGTGATCAAATACCACCAAAAGAAAACTCTATTTGTGGGGAAAAAAGGACGCCAATTTTGTTTGGGAGCCACGTCGCACGACTGCAGAATTGTCAGTTAAAGCGACGCAGTGCCGAATCGCAAAAAGGGGCAAGATCTGCATAATGGTCCGGGTCTTAAGTGGTTAAAATCAAATTCAATTTTGAAATATTCTCAAACAACATTCATCAACTAATTGAATGTACTGAGAATTTTCATACAAACCTCCATTTGAAAATCTACTTTATATAAGGCCAGCTTAGGTCTAATCTTTTTATCTTTTTCCTCATCTCTTCTACTGTACAGTACCCTTGCTCTTTAAAAAAAAAAAGATTCCTGCCATTTGCTCTACCCTTTGGTTTTGTTTCCTCAACCTTGCCAATTTGTTCTTGTTCAACTTGTTCCTAATTTCTGCCACTTGACTTTCTATTTACTTTTCACAACCCTTCCAACCTTGCCAGCATGCTCTCATTCCTCTTTCCTTTATCTACCACTTGCCATTCTTTTTACTTTCCACCTTAACCTTAGCCAACCTTTAAGTGCTCCACTGAGTGCCCACTGGGAACAAAGTTTGGAGCACTTTAATATTTTGTATTTAATAGGAGTTGTGAAATATTTGAAAGAGAATAAAAGTAATTAGAAATGGTCAGTTGGCTTAAGTTGACTACGTTTGAGAAAGAAAGCAAATACAAAGGTAAGTAGCAGAGAAAAATAAAGAGGAAGAGTATTATTGTTAAGAAAGGGCCAGTTGGCAAGGTTGAGAAAAAGAAAACACAGAGTGAAGCAAATTGCAGAAAACGTATTTTAGAGGACAAAATTTCACTGTAGAGAGAAGGCGAACCTGATAATAAGATTACACTTATAGGTGTTGATTTACTAAAGGCAAATAGACTACACTTTGGTAAGGAAAGTTTCACCTTGCAAGGAAATTTTCCCTAGACCTTAGTGAATGAGGTAAAGCTCTGATGACTTCCGCCATCCAATTTATGTGTAAGCAAAAACATTTTTTTTTATTTTCCTTGCGCATGATTGGGTATTCTTTGCTAAGTGAAGCTTCACATTCAATAAGCTTTGGGACAAATTCCTTTGTGAATTGAAATTTTCCTTGCAAACTGAGAATCCTCTTTGCCTTTTGTAAATTGTCACCATAGTAAGGCCTCGTACACACGACCGTTTTCCCCGACAGAATCAATCAAGAAACTTGGTGGCAGAGTTTTTTTGTCGAGGAAAAGGGTCGTGTGTATGCTTTTCATCGACAAAACTGTCGAGGAACTCGACGAGCAAAACGATGTGACCCTAGTAGTCTATTCCACCATAAATGTCATCCCCTGCTTAGACCACATTTACGACATTGTTTTATCATGGTTACGTGATAGTTTACGTTTTTGGGGTTGTATTCGAGATGTGCAAAGAGAGATCACACAAATATTTATAAGTATAACGTTTAATTAAGTAATGACAGATACAAAAAACAAATGTTTTAATAAGAAGAATACTTAACCATAGATGCCTTTTCGCCACTGAGTCCTACCCGCTTGCGCAGCGTGGCACAGATAATCAGACCAGACCAGATGCATGCATGATGCAGCTCTGAATATGAGACTGAATATTCAAAGTTATAGCTGGAGTATATAGGACTTGTGTATAAGGAAATGGTCAATCCCCACTGCAAGCAACATGACCTTTTAAAGGGGTTGTAAAGGTACAATTTTTTTTCCTAAATAGCTTCCTTTACCTTAGTGCAGTCCTCCTTCACTTACCTCATCCTTCCATTTTGCTTTTAAATGTCCTTATTTCTTTTGAGAAATCCTCACTTCCTGTTCTTCTGTCTGTTAGGCCCCGTACACACGACCGAACATGTCTGCTGAAACTGGTCCGTAGACCAGTTTCAGCGGACATGTTCGGTCGTCTGTACGTCCGACCGGACAATTTTACAGCGGATCAGACAGGTTTCCAGCAGGCAAATTTTTATTAGCATGCTAAGAAACATGTCCGCTGGAAGCCTGTCCGTCGGGCCGAAAGCCCTCGCATGCGTCGAAGTGATTCGACGCATGCGTGGAAGCATTGACCTTCCAGGGCCACGCACGTCGCCGCGTCATCGTTGCGGCGATGGCGCGGCCACATCACCGCGTATCGTGTCCGCACGGATTTCTGTTTGATGGTGTGTACAACCATCAGACAGAAATCTCTGAGCGGACATGTCCGATGAAAACGGTCCGGCGGACCGTTTTCATCGGACAGTCCGTCCGTGTGTACGAGGCCTTACTCCACACAGTAATGCAAGGCTTTCTCCCTGGTGTGGAGTGTCGTGCTCCCTCCCTCCCTTGGACTACAGGAGAGTCAGTACAATCTCTACATTGCAGATAGATAAAGGAGCTGTGTGTTAGTGGGCGTCCTGACTCCCGTAGTCCAAGGGAGGGGGCGAGCACGACACTCCACACCAGGGAGAAAGCCTTGCATTACTGTGTGGAGTTACAGACAGAAGAACAGGAAGTGAGGATTTCTCAGAAGAAATAAGCACATTTAAAAGCACAATTGAAGGATGAGGTAAGTGAAGAAGGACTGCACTAAGGTAAAGGAAGCTATTTAGGAAAAAATTGTTTTACCTTTACAACCCCTTTAAGGACTTGGTCAGTTTGTAATGACATTCCATTGCAATAAAGTCAGTTAGGGTAACTTGGCTTTGAATGCTTCATTTGATATCATATGACAACTTTATTAAAGAAATTTGGAATTTCTCCATCACTCCACACCCTGACTCACAAATATCATGAAGTAATGCCTCCAACTGTACATAAAGCCTACATGTCAACATTGGAAGGAAAGTACCTAATTATTTTACATTTTTCCACCCCCTGGTTAAATGTATCTCAAATGAGACATATGTCATCTAAAGTGTATCTACCTACTTTCCCTATCTGATTTACCTACACAGAAAACTTCATTAGGCTATGTTAGGGCTGAAAAATATAAAAATATCCAAAATAAAAAATGATAAAAAACTACATTTTGGACTAAGTAAAGAACACCAAACTTTTCCTTTCAAGAATTCGAAAGCACAGGAGCAGATATGAACATCAAGTTTTCCTTTTTAAGATTTTAAAAGCCTAGAAGCTTGTCAAAGTTCTCCATATCTGATCATGGACAGCAGATAAGACATCCGATAATCAGATCACAGCTGCAGCACAGCACAGCAATTGCAACACTGTAGAACTCAAAGAAATGTAAAATAAAAAGTCTATTTTATCCTCCAGAATATAGTAGTTCACAAGTCTGTGCAGGTACTTGGCCACCATGGTAGATGGAACTTTTGCTTATTTGTACAGACCAGGCATGTACTGGCCATTGGGACTACCAGGAGTTTCACGGTGGGCCAATGGCTCAGTGGGCCGGTTTCAGTGACAGCCAGTGGCGTCACTAGGTGCAGGCTTTAGGGGCTATAGCTATAGCCCCAAATCTGGGGCTCATATCCCCAAGTCCCTGGGGTTCCCAACCACTGGGCCACAACCCACTACCGGGCCATGGCCTCTCTGAATCACATCTCAATGCCTGCCCTCTCTCCGGTGACCCTGATGTAAGTGGGGGGCTCTCTGGGGACCCAGATGCAAGGCTGAGGCTCTCTGGGGACTCTGATGTTAAGGGGGGGTCTCTGTGGACTCTGATGTAAGGGGGGCTCTCTGGGGGCCCTGATGTAAGGAGACGCTCTCTGGGGGCCCTGATGTAAGGAGAGGCTCTCTGGGGGCCCTCATGTAAGGAGAGGCTCTCTGGGGACCCTGATGTAAGCAGGGGGCTCTCTGGGGACCCTGAAAAAAGCAGTTTATACTTGCAGTGGAATGTTTTTACTTATTTTTTTGCGCAATTGTGTATAGTTTATATGCTGTTTTTGTGCGTGTTTGAAAAATTAAAGTGGGCTGGTCTGGATGAAGTCCAGGGCCAAATTCTTGTCCCAGTTCAGCTCTGGTACAGACAGTTCAGATACTTGACCGTCAGAGCAGATGGAACAGTTTGGGTATTTGATCATCATACCAGATGGAGCTTACACAAACAGATCATCTACTGATAAGTGGCAAAGTCTTTATAGACAGTTGCTGCTGTCAAAAGCGTTTTTTCTCCTCCTCCAACATTCGTTGGGTTGAAGTCAAAATAATTAAACATTTCCTTTTTCCTTATAAAATCTCTTAAATCACCCACATTTGAACATCACATTACAGTATATTACTTATTTCTTAGATAAAAAATTAACACATCACTGTGCTTTATAGACTGTAAACTCTCTCTCTCTACCCTTATGTAAAGTAGGGGTCATCAACTGTTGCAGGCTCTCAGGCCTCGTACACACGACCGAGTTTCTCGGCAAAAACCAGCAAGAACCTTGCTGGGAGATATTTTTTTGCAGAGGAAACCGGTCGTGTGTACATTTTCGTCGAGGAAACTGTCGAGAACCTCGTTGAGCCAAAAAGAGAGCAAGTTCTCTATTTCCTCGACGGGAGTCTAATTATGCTCGTGGAGTTCCTCGACGGGCTGTTTTTCGACGAGAAACACGAACGTCTGTATGCTAAGAAACCCACGCTTGCTCAGATTAAAGTATGAGACGGGAGTAAAAGTAGCATTTGTAATGGAGATAACACATTTGTCACGCTGTAACAGACTGAAAAGTGCAAATCGTCTCTTACCAAACTTTTATTTAACACGCAAACACATGAAATTAGCAAAAGCAGCCCCAAGAGTTTAGCCAGTGTAATCGAACTTTCCCTGCCGTTGTATGTGTTCTATGTCACCGCATTTGAGAACGAGGAGATTTTGGCTTGACTATGTGTACGCAAAGCAAGCTTGTCGAGTTCCTCTACAAGCCTAACAAGGAACTCGTCGAGGAACTCGATGTGTTTCGCCCGCCGAGTTTCTCGGTCGTGTGTACGAGGCCTCACACTTAGGATATGTCCATTTAAAGGAGGGATTAAGGAGGGACACTCAGACACAGCCATTCTAAAGCTGATCTGCCATAAAATGTTTTTTTTTTTATTATACTGGAACATACAAAGTTTTTCTGACAAAGGCTTTTTACCTTTCACATATACCACTTAAAGCGGAGCTCCACCCTGAAGTGGAACTTCCGCTCATCGGAACCCAACCCCCTCCGGTGTCACATTTGACACCTTTCAGGGGGAGGGGGGTGCAGATACCTGTCTAAGACAAGTATTTGCACCCACTTCGGGCCATACAGTCTGCGGGTAGACTGCGGGCAGAATGTCAGTTCCGTCCCCCCCACCCCCCGTTGTGTCCTGGGAAACACTCGGCTCCCTGAATACAGCAGGAACCAGTGAGCACGGCGCAGCGCGACTCGCGCATGCGCTGTAGGGAACCGGGCAGTGAAACCGCAATGCTTCACTTCCTGGTTCCCTCACCGAGGAGTGATGAGTGATTGCTCGTCTTCTGCTGCCGACGTCGCTGGACTCCAGAACATGTAAGTGTCCTAATATTAAAAGTCAGCAGCTGCAGTATTTGTAGCGGCTGGCTTTTAATATTTTTTTTACAGCGGAGCTCCGCTTTAACATAACTTTTTTCTCAGTTTCAGTACTTGTAACCCTTTTAATGTTAAATGTACTTAAACCCTCAAACATAAGTAGCAAAATTTAATTTTACAAATCAGCCAGACTTATCATCACCTTTCTGCAGGCATGGACTGGCCATAGGGACTACAGGGAGTTTCCCGGTGGGCCGATGGCTCAGTGAGCCGTTTTTTAAAACAGAGACTCTCTCAGTCCCCCCCCCCCCTCTGTCTCTCAGTCCCCCCCTCTGTCTCTCAGCCCCCCCCTCTGTCTCTCAGTCCCCCCTCTGTCTCTCAGTCCCCATGTCTCTCAGTCCCCCCCTCTTTTAGCCCCCTCTTCTGTCTCTCAGCCCCCTCTGTCTCTCAGACCCCCCCTCTGTCTCTCGGACCCCCCCATCTGTCTCTCAGCTCCCCCCTCTGTCTCTCAGCTCCCTCTTCTGTCTCATTCACTCCCTGACTCTTAAGCTGCTTTCACACTGGGGCGGGCATTGACGGTAAAACACTGCTAGTTTTAGCAGCACTTTACTGTCGTTTTAGCTGCACTTTCCGGGTCTAGCAGGCGCTTTTAACCCCCAATAGGAGCCAAATTCAAGGTTAAATGTGCCTGTGTAGCGCTGCTGCCGAAGTGCTTTGCAGGTGCTTCAGCTGTGGTGGCCATTCATTTCAATGAGCAGGAGTAGTTTGTGATAATGAAAATGGAACACCGCTCCTCCACTGCCCCAAAGATGCTGCTTGGTGGACTTTTTTTAACGCCCTGGCAGCGCCCCAGTGTGAAAGCTTTCACACTGGGACTGCAGCGGAGGCTTTTTTCAGTCGCTTTACAGGCGATATTTTTAGCCCAAAAGCGCTTAAAAAACGCATTTAGTGTGAAAGGGGTCCTACACTCACCCCCTCTTTTTTACACTCACTCTCTTTTTCTTACACTCACCCCCTCTTTCACCCACCCCCTCTCACCAGTATTCCCTCAACCCTCCCTCTCTCTCGCTCTCATTCCCCTCTCTCTCACCCTTTCATGATATACAATAATGGATGTAGGGGCCTTTTGGTGGGTGGGATTTTTCGGGGGGGGGGGTGGGGGGGAGCATTTTATTGAATTAAAGTGGGCTGATCTGGATGAAGTCCAGGGCCAAATTTTTGTCCCAGTCTAGCCATGCCTTTCTGTCCTAATTCAGGTAACATTGTCACATTTGCCACAGACAAAACAACACGCATTCATCATCTCTTCATACAATTAACAATTCCTCATCAATTGCTAGTTAAAAACAAAACAACACAAAGAGCTCAACATTCAGATTGGAACATACACACATATATTACGTTACTGCAATAATCACAATTCTGAGCATCAGCTCATCATTTCCAAACCTCAATAAAGCCCAATGCCTTTTTACTATCACAAATTGAATCTTCCTGACAATATCACCATTCCACTTGAACATCAGTCTTTCACTTCATTTTATCAAACCAAAACAATTTCTTCACAGATCAGTAAGGATTGGAAGTGCAATGGGATTCACTCAACACAGGAATGGCTTGCACGTTGATCATCTACAGGCATCCTTCTTTTAATCCAGCTAAGCTAACTGATACATTTTCTACACATTATCTACAAAAACACATTATTAAACCCAGCACAAACAATCTAGCACAATCCTGCCAATGTACATTCTATTAGGCCCCTTCCAAACGGGGCGAATCCGCTTGCAGTGGTCCGCCAGCTCAGCAGGAGATCTCTCCGTTGATCTCCGCTGAGCCGGCGGATGACAGGTCCCTCTCTGCTCACTTTGCGGGGAGGGGCTTGTCGAGTGCCGCTGTCTCCTATGAAGAGATCAGACGTAAACGGACAGCATCCGTTTTCATCAGGTCTCACCCGATCCAATCCGCCATGGACGGATGGCGACGTATCGCCATCCGTCTGATTTTAGCGGATCGGATGTCAGTGGACATGTCACCGCTGACATCCGACGCTCCATAGACCTGTATGGAGCAGCCGGTCAGGTCTGCCGATAAAACTGACAGGCGCACCTGAACAGTCCGACCGTGTGAAAGGGGCCCTATTCAAAACTCTAGTTCACACAAATCGAATACCCCACTTCTGGTACCAATTTGTTTTCACTGATACAACATAGTTTACATTTTTGGGATTGCATTTGAGATGGGCAAAGAGAGATCACACATATACTTATAACATTTAATTAAGTAATGACAGATACACATAACAAATGTAATAATATTAAAAAATATAACAAGAAAACGTATTAATTAGACCAGATGCATGCATGATGCAGCTCTGGAGACGAGACAGAATATTTCAAGTTATAGCTGTAGTATATAGGACTTGTGTGTAAGGAAATGGTCAACCCCCACTGCAAGCAATTATTCCTTTGGTACAAAGTTGTCAGCTAAGGTAACTAGGCTTTGGAGGCTTTATTATATATTGTGACACAACCTTTTAACCACTTCAGCCCCGGACCATTTGGCTGGCCAAAGACCAGAGCACTTTTTTGCGATTCTGCACTGTGACACTTTAACTGATTGTGTGGTCGTGTCACGTGGCTTCCAAACAAAATTGATGTCCTTTTTTCCCCACAAATAGAGCTTTCTTTTGGTGGTACTTGATCACCTCCACGGTTTTTATTTTTTGCGCTATAATCAAAAATAGAGTGACAATTTAGAAAAAAAAAGCAATAGTGTGTCCTAGGAAGTGATTCTAACTGTTAGGGGGCGCTGCTTCCAATGAGAGGGAGCAGATGATCAGTGACATGTCACCAGGCAGAACAGGGAGATTCCTTGTTTACAAAGGCATCCCCCCCGTTCTGCTGTTCCGTGACCCGATCGCGGGACACCAGCGGACATCGAGTCCATGGTGTGCGTGCGCGCCCACAACCGCTAGGGGGCGGGTTTAAAGCAACGTATTTATATGTTGCTTTGCCTGCCTGTGCCATTCTGATGATGTATATCTACGTGAGGCAGTCGGCAAGCGGTTAAAGGAAATATGAAATTTCCCCATCAGCCATATGCTGTGTGCCGTGGTGACATGGCTTTCATGCACATACTTGGGTGAAGTCATCACGGCTTGGCTATTCAGAACGAACCTGGAAAGAAGATCAGGCGAAGATGGAATCGCTTGGGACTCAGTGGATCTGTGACAGTGCTAGAGGGCTCCATTTGACAGCTAAAACAAACATACAAAATCCCCTTAATGGGAAGTTTAAGGCAGATATGACAATCATGTGCATTTCAATAAAAGGCTAGTGTGACAAATGTATATACAAATACACACACAAAACAGTTTAGGAATGTTATTACCTGAACATGGCTAAAAGTCTTAAAGCCCTCATATGTCCATAATATATAAAAACATTTATATAGTATGCCTGTCGTGGCGTGAATTTTTGTAGAGATATTAGAACAAAACCCAACGCGTTTTGTTAAATCTCCTTCTTCAGGGGTATGCTGTGTCTAGGAAGCAATCAAATTATTAAGTATATAAAGTACATTATCCAGATAGTAACAATATAGTAACAACATTAAGAATAGGGGGGTGTAATGGCACTTGCAAGCGCCATTACACCCCCCTATTCTTAATCTGTTATCAGTGTGTGAGCACTATTAGTCATGGCTGCTGCTTAGTAGATACATTAATTGTTATTTCATTTATTGGTTTAGTTCTCTGTGCCCTTGCTAGGTTGGTTTGCGCATTAGTTCCCCCCATTTTTATAGTAACAACATGCTGTCATATTATAGTCAATGCTATACTTACACAATAGATCAACAGTTAAAAAAAACTAAAGAACCACACCACTCTATGCTATAAAGAAGGGAAGAGGGGAGGAGTCCTGTAGTCTTATTGTGTTTGTTTCCCTGATACAGAAGGGTAAGTTAGCCATGACATCCTAGGATAGGGATGTGTAGCTGGCAGGTTAAGCAGATAACAATAACGTAAAGGCTGAAACAAGACAACAAATGTAGATGCCACACCTAAGGAATGGTAAGTGGCAATATACCGTATTTGCCGCTGTATAAGGCGACCGGGCGTATAAGACGACCCCCTAATTTTACAGTTTTCTAAGATTTTATGCCTGTACTCACCGTATAAGACAATAAATACAAAGCCTGCTTGGATTGGCAGAGGCTGTAACATCATCACCAGCCCACGCCTCTCTGACTCTCAAAGCCAATCCGAGCAAGCTACTGTATGTAGCCTGCTCAGATTGGCAGAGGTTGTTACTCCAATCCAAGCAGGCTCTGTATTCATTTGAAGACATCGCTCACCGGGATTGGCTAAGCGGTATATACTGTATGTAGCCGAAGCTACATGCAGTATTACAGCACATCCGGCCGGCATCTGAGCAGCTGATCCGGCATATGAATGAATGAATGAATGAAAAACTTATAAAGCGCGGCGCATGCGAACTGAATCGCTTCTGGGCGCTAGTTGTTCGTGTCTCATGACATCAAAAGAGCAGAGTTTTGATCCGTCTTCTGAAAGTCAGGTGGTTTTCCTCCAACCGAATGCTGGTTGGTAAAGCGTTCCATAGTCTAGGACCCTGAAAAGCAAACCTTCTTTCTCCTTTGGACTTGTATTTGGTTTTTGGTACCCTGACCAGATTTTGGTCGGTGGATCGCAGAACGCGATTCGAATTGTGAGGTTCTATCTTGTCGCAAAGATATTGCGGAGCCTTCCCATGGATGCACTTATGTGTCAGGCAGAGTGCTTTAAATGCAATTCTGTCTTTTACTGGCAGCCAGTGAAGGGTTCTCAACGAAGGTGAGATTGATTCCCATTTTTTTTTCCCAGTCACCAGTCTGGCGGCCGTATTCTGAACGACTTGCAGACGGGAGATTTGGTACTTTGGGAGTCCGAGGTACAGGGCGTTAGCATAGTCCAGTCTGGAATTCACGATTGTTCCCACCACGACTGCTACGTCTTCTTTGGGGATAAATGGAATAAGTCTGCGTAGTAGGCGCAGCAGATGGTGCGCTCCGCTGACTACTGACCCTATTTGTGCGTCCATTGTCATGAAGGTGTCAAAGATGACCCCGAGACTTTTGACTTTGGAGCTAGGGGTGATGATTTGGCCCAGAATGGGTGGGGGTGTCCAGGTTGTTGCCAGTTGACTCTTTCGGCTGGCGTGAAACATAAGGAGTTCTGTTTTTGAACTGTTGAGTTTAAGATAACTCTTAGTCATCCAGTTTTCTATCAAAGAGAGACATTTCTCTAAACTGAGACGATGATCCTTTTTGTTGCAGATGCGAAAATACAGTTGCGTATCGTCTGCATAAGAGTGATAGAGTAGTTCTTGGCTACTGATAATATCAAAGAGAGGGCGAAGATAGATGTTGAAAAGCACCGGTGACAGGGGGGATCCTTGGGGGACTCCACATGACACCGTGCGCTTTTCCGACGTGAAACAACCCAATTTAACTGTTTGTGATCGGTTTTCAAGAAAGGAAGAAAACCATGGTAAATCACCTTCTGCGACTTCTGCTACCTTGGCTAGTCGCATCAGTAACAGTTTGTGGTCTACCGTGTCAAAGGCTGCGCTTAGGTCCAGCAGAACCAGGAGACAAGATTCTCCTTCGTCTGCGGCCTCGAGGGCATCGTCCCATATTTTGAGTAAGGCCGTTTCTGTCCCGTGTCCGGGACGGAAGCCTGATTGTAATGGATCCAGTAGATTGTGGGTATCTAGATGCTGTTGCAGCTGTTGTACCACTACTTTCTCCATTATCTTGGAGAGAACATTTAGGCCTGTTATGGGACGGCGGTGAGTTGGGTCCTTGGGATCCAGGTTAGGTTTTTTCAAGATGGGCTGGATTGTGCCCTCTTTCAACAGGGATGGCACTGTGCCTTCCTTAAATGACTGGTTTATAAGCTGTGTGATGGGTGGTGCCAGGATGTCGGCACATTCCTTCAGCAGTTTGGTGGGGATGATATCATTGGGCGATGTGCTGTTCCGCAAAGCACCAATGATATTTTTGGTGGTATCAATGGAGATCGGTTCCAGAGAGAACTTTGTTGATTGTAGAGCGTTTCTGTGGATGTTTTGTGGTTGATTGACGGTAGGGTTGAGGGGGGTATTGTTTTGCATGATGCTTTCCCGGATTCTTTCAATTTTGTTGATGAAGAAATCCGATAGTTCATTGCAGAACTCTTGGGTGTCTGAGTTGGGGACTTCAAGACATCCTGGATTCATGGTCTGGGTGACCATCTTGAAGAGTTCGCGGGGGCGGTTTAGGGCGCTGTTAATCGCCATAGAAAAATGATGTTTCTTGGCTTTGAAGATTTCTTTATGATATCGTGTTGTTATTGCCTTGTAGATGATGAGGTTATCCTCTGCAGGACTTCTTTTCCAGGCGGCTTCCGCCCTTCTGCGCTCTTGCTTCAGAAGCGACAGCTGGTTGTTGAACCAGCCGGACTTTCTTTTTCGGATGCAGGCTTTGCGTTTCGGTGCTACTAAATCGGCTGACTGTAGCAGGGCTGCGTTTATGGCATCCAGTGTATCTGCGGCTGTTTGATGTGGATGGATTGTTTTGATTCTGTTTCCCAAGGTAGATTTGAAGAGTTCCGAATGGAGCTTCTTCTGAGATCTAGCCCAGTGTATTGTCACCGGCTTGGGTGCTTTTATCACTGGGGGATTTTTGGAGATTATGAAATTAATTGCATGGTGGTCTGTCCATGGCAATGGTTCATTTTCTAAAATGCTTATTTTCAGATTTTGTCTGAAAATTAGGTCGAGTGTGTGACCTGAAGCATGTGTTGGCCCGCATAGAAGTTGCTGTAGCCCTAATCCCTCCAGGTGATCAATGCAGGCGTCCGCAATGGGATCCTGTGCGGAGTTGGCCCACAGATTAAAGTCCCCGAGCAGCAAAAGGTGTTTGCTGTTAAGGGTATAAGTGGATATAAACTCCGTTAATGATGGCAAAAACTGCGATTTTGGCCCAGGTGGCCTATAGCAGAGGAGAATGTGAACAGTCTCCTGGGGGGAAGTTTGAAGTTGAAGAGTAAGGGTTTCCATGAATGGAAGAGGATTTTGAAGGGCTGGCTTAGTGATTGTAATGCGATTCTTGTGGATCACCGCCAGGCCTCCTCCTCTTTGCCCTATTCTGTTTTCCGTTATAATGCAATAGTTTTCTGGCACCAATTCTCCGAGAATGGTGTTGCAATCGTCTGAGAGCCAGCTTTCTGTAATAAAGAGGCAGTCTAGATCGTTTTGTAGTAAGAAATCGTGGATTTCTAATCGGTGTTTTACTGCCGATCTTGTGTCGACCCCTGCTTTTTGGCCAGTTTTTTTAAGTGTAAAAGGTAGTCTTATACGCCAGCAAATACAGTATTCCATTTTTTTCTTGGGTGCAGATACGCTTTAATGCCGAGGCCTCTCAACATAAATGCTGATGCTATTCTGTTGCCAATGCAGCCCATAGATATGAATGGCTGTGCATGGCTGTACTAGGTAATTTCCTTAACACCAGTATTGCACATGGGTGTATGCAAAAAATATAACGTTTTGGAATACTGTAAAGCTGCAAACTTGTACACTTTGGAAGGCTGTTCACTGCACCTGGGCTGCCCTGGTGGGGGAAAAACATTGACATTTAAATGGGCTCAACTGCCTATGTGCAAGGACCCGAACTACATTTTTTGTTGGATTTATGTTTAATAAGTAAAAACAAAACACATTTAATAGTTTTCATATTATTACACACATATGGCAATAACTATATTAATCCCACACTTTCTCTTATTCAATTCAATCATACGCGGGTACTTTCAGAAACATGGGCAACCTAGGAAGAGGTGGCAATATGAGTCTTCATGTATTTCACTCCCGTTTCTCAGGTACAAATGCCACCACGTGAGTTTAATTATTGTGAATTTGTCAGTGTTAGAAAAAAGTAAAACATTTCTGAGTCATCTTTAGAGGAAAAGTTAGAGTAGAGAGATTTATTTTACTTTAGTTTTGCCATACTTCTTTGATGTGTGCACTTTCATACTTTCTAGCTGTTTTTCTTCTTCTTGGAAAAACAGCAACATGACAGTTGATAACTGATAATTGGATATTGAACATCCAAGACAGTTGGTGCAGTCATGCAATGGCAGCATTTATCACTTCTTCTAATAACAGCATGATCTGAAATTTGCTAGGGTTCAAAATATCCAGAGCCTTTAGATCTTACTAGAAGCGCGTCTGGCCAAAGCCTTATAAAAGCAGCCAAATATGTTTGTGCATGAAGAGTAAAAATTCAATAAGTAAACCCTGAGGTCTCGTTCACACTACAAATAGCTCCAAGCATTTTGATTTTTTAAGCACTGGCAAATTGCTTAGATCTAAGAAAATACCCTTTTTACAAAAGAGTTCACACCAAGGTTTTAGAATGAGAATCATTGGGGGAAAAAAATCTATATACAGCTTTTTCAAAAAAATCTCACTTTCCATTATAGATTATCTTAGCAGTTTTTTAAAATAACGAAATGCACAGTAGGACCTACTAAATTCCTTAAAAAAAATACAAAGAAAATATTCACAAATTACATCAATATGGCGTGCTTTTAAACTACAGGTCAGTGTTCGTTAATGCTAATGCCCTAATGCATAATATTGACAGCATTTTCAAGAGTTGCTGGTTTGCAAAGAAGGCATGAGTGGGTATTGGGTAAAATTGTAAAGGAAATTGTGCTTCAAGGTGAAATTAAAGATGCTGAATACAAGCTGATACAAGCTGATACATAACGTGAAATATAAAATAAAGTGCAATGCTAATGATTTATATAAATGTCCATCGCCTTATGTAAAAAGTGAATTAAAAAAAGGTGAATTCATAAGAACCTGAAAAGTCCCATTCCTTGATTTATTCTCTTTACATTTTCATTTTCATTAGGGATGTGGTGCTTGCAATACCCACTCATCATATGTAAACAAGTGAATTCAACAAAGTTGAATATATATATAATATAATATATAATATATATTACTAGCTGAATACCCGGCGTTGCCCGGTCTTCCTATCTTAACCTTTTGGGGAGGAAAATCATAGTAATATAAATGTACCCATCTTTTATATAAGGGTGTAGGTAAGGGTTAATTTAACTGTCATATATTTTTATTTGGCATATAAGTAATATGTGTAGCAGGTATTATTGAAATATCTCCAGGCGTACAGAAGTTATGTGGGAACATACATTTTCCATTGATTTGCATGGGACTTTAAACAAAAACCCCGACCCTCACAAATGGGGGTAGTTAAGGGATAAATTAACTATCCTATAGTTTAAGTGGACATATAAGTAACATGTGACCAAGTGTTATGGAAATATGTACAGCCGTTTGGAAGTTATGAAGTAACATGTATTTCCCATAGAGTTGAATGGGACTTTAAAGAAAAATCCCGACCATGGCAAATGGGGGTGGGTAAGGGTTAAACCACCTATCCTATGTTTGTGGCTGACATATAAGTAACATGTGTGCCAAGTTTCATGTTAATATCTTTAGCCGTTTGGACGTGATGCTGGAACATACATACAGTTGTGTTCAAAATTATTCAACCCCCCAATGCTGTAAAGGGTTTTAGGGAATTTAGTGTACATTTGTAATTGTATTCAGAATGAAATCCTACAAGGACTTCTTAAAGAAGCATATGCAACTAAAATGACATCAATCGGTTTTGTAATACAGTAGTAAATATTTATTTTGTGAATTCTTCATTTACACAATTATTCAACCCCTTAAAGACTACCACTCTGAGGAACAGAGGTTCATTGAAGTTCAATTTCAATCAGGTATTGAAAACACCTGTGGATGTCAAGGAGCAGCAATAAAGCCTAATAAGCATTAATTAGGCAGCTTTAAAATGACTGTGATACTCAGCTCCTTCTAGACATTTACTGGTGTGGTTACAAACATGGTGAGGTCAAGAGAATGGTCCGGGAAGACAAGAGAAGAGGTGATTACTCTTCACAGGAAGGGCAATGGCTATAAGAAGATTGCAAAGATGTTAAACATACCAAAAGACACCATAGGAAGCATCATTCCCAAATTCAAGGCAAAGGGCACTGTTGAAACGCTACCTGGTCGTGGCAGAAAGAAGATGCTGACTTCGACTGCTGTGCGCTACCTGAAGCGTAGAGTGGAGAAAAGTCCCCGTGTGACTGCTGAGGAACTGAGAAAATATTTGTCAGATGTGGGTACTGAAGTTTCTGCTCAGACAATACAGCGCACACTGCGTAATGAAGGCCTCCATGCCAGAACTCCCAGGCGCACCCCCTTGCTGTCTCTAAAGAATAAGAAGAGTCGACTGCAGTATGCCAAAAGTCATGTGGACAAACCACAGAAGTTTTGGGATTGTGTTCTGTGGACTGATGAAACTGTTTGGGCCCATGGATCAACGCTATGTTTGGAGGAGGAAGAACAAGGCCTATGATGAAAAGAACACCTTGCCTACTGTGAAGCATGGCGGGGGTTCAATCATGCTTTGTGGCTGTTTTGCTTCTGCAGGTACAGGGAAGCTTCAGCGTGTGCAAGGTACCATGAATTCTCTTCAGTACCAGGAGATAGTGGATAACAATGTGATGCAGTCCGTCACAAACCTGAGGCTTGGGAGACGTTGGACCTTTCAACAGGACAATGATCCCAAGCATACCTCCAAGTCCACTAGAGCATGGTTGCAGATTAAAGGCTGGAACATTTTGGAGTGGCCATCGCAGTCACCAGACTTAAATCCGATTGAGAACCTCTGGTGGGACTTAAAGAAAGCAGTTGCAGTGCGCAAGCCTAAGAATGTGACTGAACTGGAGGCTTTTGCCCATGACGAACGGGCGAAGATACCCGTAGATCGCTGCAAGACACTTGTGTCAAGCTATGCTTCAGGTTTAAAAGCTGTTCTAACTGTAAAAGGATGTTGTACTAAGTACTAAGATTGAATGTCACTTGGGGGTTGAATAAAACTGATAATGATGTAAGCACAGAAAAGACATTTGTGGTTATTTTATTATAAATGTTATGTTATATTTATCTGACCTACACGTGCCTCTTTGATTTAATTGTAAGCAGGATGACTGAATGATCAAAATCAATGTCAAACTGGCCAAAACAATCAATATCAGTGGGGGGTTGAATCATTTTGAACACAACTGTACATACATACATACACACACGTTGAGTTTTATATATATAGATGGGCCAGATTCACATAAGTTAGCGGATCTTTAGATCCGCGTAAACTATGTGATTAAAGATCCGTCGTCGCAAGTTTTTGAGGCAAGTGGGTAATTCACAAAACACTTACCTCAAAACTTGCGGTGGCGTATCGTAAATCCCCCGGCGGAATTCAAATTCCGCGGCTAGGGGGAGTGTACTATTCAAATCAGGCGCGTCCCCGCGCCGATCGAATAGCGCATGCGCCGTCCGGAAATTTTCCCAGCGTGCATTGCTCCAAATGACGTCGCAAGGACGTCATTGGTTTAGACGTTTACGCAAATTACGTCCATCCGTATTCACGATCGACTTACGCAAACGACGTAAAAAAAATCAAATTTCGTCGTGGGAACGACGGCCATACTTAACATTGGCTGCACCTCATAGCAGCAGGGGTAACTATACGCCGGGAAAACCCTTACGTAAACGGCGTAAAGTGACTGCGTCGGGCCCGCGTACGTTCGTGAATTGGCGTATCTCGCTGATTTACATATCGTCGCCGTAAATCAGCGAGAACGCCCCCAGCGGCCATTTTTAAATTGCAGTTAAGATCCGACGGTGTAACACAGTTACACCTGTCGGATCTTAGGCATATCTATGCGTAACTGATTCTATGAATCAGTCGCATAGATACGACCGACGCAACTCTGAGATACGATGGTGTATCAGGAGATACACCGTCGTATCTCTATGTGAATCTGGCCCAATGTCTCTAAAGTATGGGATCCAGCACAAAGCAAGGTAGTGCTCCTCCTTTACTTCCTCTCCAATGGATTTTCTCTTCAGCAAGATATCAGGAAACTATTTTTGTGCCAGGATAATCTTTGTTGTGTTCTGCATCAGTAATTGCAATGCACTGGAGTGCTCACAGTGGTCATAAAGAGAGAGAGGCATTTTCTAAGCGGTAGTAAAGTAACCAGATCCTTGGACACAATCTGATGAAAAGGAACCTCAAAGGCTTTAATTCGGAAATCCACTTGGTGTCCAAACTGGGAAGGTAAAAAAAGAGCCTAGGTCCTCTAGCTCGCCCTGGTAACAACCGCCCTAGTCTAAATACACTATATTAGGACACCTGCCTTTATATGCACATGAACTTTAATGGCATCCCACTCTTAGGCCCCGTACACACGGGAGGATTTATCCGCGGATACGGTCCAGCGGACCGTTTCCACGGATAAATCCTCTCGAGGATTTGCGCGGATTTTGATGCGATGGAGTGTACTCACCATCGAATCGAAATCCGCGCCGAAATCCTCTGGCGATGACGTGTCGCGCCGTCGCCACGATGATGACGCGGCGACGTGCGCGACACAGTCATATAAGGAATTCCACGCATGCGTCGAATCATTACGACGCATGCGGGGGATCCCTTTGGACGGATTGATCCGGTGAATCTGTACAGACCAGCGGATCAATCCGTTGGGATGGATTCCAGCGGATAGATTTGAAGACATGTCTTCAAATATTTATCTGCTGGAAATCCATCGCATGGGAGAAAAATCCGCGGAAACAGATCCGCTGGATTGTACACACCATAGAATCTATCCGCTGAAACCCATTCGCTGGGATTTTTCAGCGGATGGATTCTATCGTGTGTATGGGGCCTTAGTCCTCAGGCTTCAACTCTTCTGGGAAGGCTGTCCACAAGGTTTAGGAATGTGTCTATGGGAATGTTTTCCAGAAGAGCATTTGTGAGGCCAGGTACTGATGTTGGATGAGAAGGCATGGCTCGCAGTCTTTGCTGTAATTCATCCCAAAGGTGTACTATCAAGTTGAGGTCAGGTGCAGACCGTCAAGTTCCTCCACCCCAAACACGCTCATCCATGTCTTTATGGACCTTGCTTTGTGCTCTGGTGCTCAGTCATGTTGGAACAGGAAGGGGCCATCCTCAAACTGTTCCCACAAAGTTGGGAGCATGAAATTTTCCACAATGTTTTGGTATGCTGAAGCCTTAAAGGAGTTGTAAAGGAAAATGTTTTTTAACCTTAAAGCGGGAGTTCACCCGAAAAAAAAAATTTAACAGTAGATTGATGCTCATTTTGTCAAGGGGAATCGGGTATTTTTTTTTAAATCGAAGCAGTACTTACCGTTTTAGAGAGCGATCTTCTCCGCCGCTTCCGGGTATGGTCTTCGGGACTGGGCGTTCCTACTTGATTGACAGGCTTCCGACGGTCGCATACATCGCGTCACGGGTAGCCGAAAGAAGCCGAACGTCGGTTCGGCTCTATACGGCGCCTGCGCACTGACGTTCGGCTACTTTCAGAAAATCGTGACGCGATGTACGCGACCGTCGGAAGCCTGTCAATCAAGTAGGAATGCCCAGTCCCGCAGCCCATACCCGGAAGCGGCGGAGAAGATGCATCTCTAAAAAGTACTGCTTCGATTGTAAAAAAAAACACCCAATTCCCCTTGACAAAACAAGCCTAAATCTAATGTTAAAAAAAAAAAGGTTTTTGGGTGAACCTCCACTTTAATGCAATCTATGCATTAAGGTGAAAAAACAACTGATGCTGCCGCCCCCCCCCCCCCGATATACTTACCTGACCCCTCGAAAGTCCCCCGTGGTCCCGATATCCTCTTCGCCGCTCAGCCTAGCCACTGATTGGATAGAGCGGATGGATTGAGAGCAGCGCAGCCATTGGCTGGCGCTGATGTCAATCACATCGAGTGACGCGGCTCGCCGAGGGGCGGGGCCAAGTTATACAGTGAGCGGCTATGGCCACCATGCGAGCTTTCGCATGACTGTGGTGACTAATTGCGGGGAGGACCAGAGACAGCCGCCGAGGGACCCCAGAAGACATGGATCGGGGGCACTCTGTGCAAAACGAACTGCACAGTGGAGGTACGTATAACATGTTTGTTATTTAAAAAAAAAAAAAAAATGTTCCTTTAGTGACCCTTTAAGAGTTCCCTTCACTGGAACTAAAGGGCCAAGCCCAACCCTTGAAAATCAACCCGACACCATAATGCCCCCTCCACCAAATTATTTGGACCAGTGCACAAAGCAAAGTCTATAAAGGCATGGATGAGTGAGTTAGGGGTGGAGAAACTTGACGGACCTGACCTCAACCAGATAGAACACCTTCGGGATAAATTACAGCAGAGAATGCTGGCCATGACTTTCATTTATATCACAAAAGAAAGCTCTATTTGTGTGAAACAAATTACATGGATTTCAATTGGGTACAGTATGTAGGTACTGCATGACATGTGCAATTGTCAGTTAAAGTAACGCAGTGCTGAATAGCATAAAATGGCCTGGTAATTAGGGGTAAAATCTTCCGGAGCTCAAGTGGTTAAAGTGATGGCCATAAGAACTACATGGATTTGTCACATGTGTCAGCACTGTTCCTGAAACTGCAGAAAATGCTTGTCTGGATCAGGCACATGTGGTTATAAAGGGATCTACCACCAGAAAAGTGTTGTAAATGTATTATTCAATTCCCCAAAATGCATTTTTCTTTTTATGTCATTGAAAATGCCCCCAAAAGTTACATCAAAGTTTTAAAGTAACAGCCAATTTATATGTGAAGCCTATACATTCTTTTCTTTGCTTCAGAGGATATTTTTAATTATTTCTACGGTTCTGAAATGCTACATAAAGTTTCTATTTTATGCACGTTTTAGGCACCAGCAGATTGTATTCAGTTGTTGCAGAGCCTTAGGAACAGAAATGTTAAATTAATGATGCATACTAATGGGGAGAGATTAGTATATTGACTTGGCACTGTACAGCTGTTTATGTTCAAATAAAAGAGCGTGTAACAGGTACGAAGATACAGAAAGCACTGGATGTCATTGCTGCCCATGGATTTAGGGCACTATTTTTTTTTACACAAGGAAAGTGATTTACAAAGATATTTGAGCATCTTGGTATGTATTTCTTTTGACAAAAAATATTTTTCTTTGTGGTTTTCTGGGCAGATTTCAGATCTTATGTGTTTGGGTTGCTGAATGACCCCATGGTGTGAATTTGTTGCTCTTTCCGCACTTCGCTATGTGGTCTGTTTTTACAATATAGGATTCAGTGATTTATTTTCAGACCAATCCAGTGCTATGTGTTTATTGGCTCTTTCAATACAGTGGTTCTAAAGTCAAAGGTTTTTTATTCTAATGCATTCTCTGCATTAAGGTAAAAAAAAAAAAATGCCCCACTATTTGTCTTACCCGCCCCCATACCTAAACACCTACCTAAAAAAGAGAAATTCGGAAGCGGGTAACAAACCCTGGGATTTTAACGGTGTTGGTAGAAGAAAATCAATCCAAAACAATAAGATAAATACAAAAGTAATAATTTATTCATACATAGATTTTACATAAAACAAAATACAAAACAAGACATGGATGGTCTCATTGATGGTATTAGCGACTAAAAAAGTAGCAGAAGAACCTGTTGGGAGAAGCCAGTCAAGGGCAGTGCAACAAGCTATAAAATAAAGAAAAAAGAGAACAACAAGAATAAGGCATTATATATATTGCCAAAAACAGCGACAGTTTGAAAAACAACAAACCGCTGCTGTTACAATACAAAATACATGGTGTATATTCAAACAAATAATCAAGGGTCAAGCTAATACCATCAATGAGACCATCCATGTCTTGTTTTGTATTTTGTTTTATGTAAAATCTATGTATGAATAAATTATTACTTTTGTATTTATCTTATTGTTTTGGATTGATTTTCTACTACCAACACCGTTAAAATCCCAGGGTTTGTTACCCGCTCCCGAATTTCTTTTTTTTCTGTCCATACCGGGATGTGGTGTTATTGATTTGAGTATCTGTGCCTCATTTATCTAAACACCTACCTGATTCTTGTCCCCGCTCCAGTGCTGTCTCAGCTGCTGCTCTTATTTCTTGCTTTCTTGTCACCCCTACCGCTGTTAGTCAATCTCCTTTGAGAAGGGAGCTGGGGCATGGCTTACCGTTGCTGTGTGTCTATGGACACACACAGCCCGGCTCGGGAACATTCCTGCACAGGTGCTTCCTTAGCATCCAAAGAAATAATCAAAGATGTGGCCCCAATAATCATACAAAGAAATAACCAAAAATGTGACCAAGCTTGTTAAGGCAGCACAGTAGAATGACAGCATGCAAATATTCTTCTATAATATATATATGTATATATTTTCTATCATGCAGATAGAGCCACCTGTTACTCTATGGGGTATGTAGCGGCCTTACAAACACAGCCACAGGTCCTAATTTGACAGGTATGCAGTTGAAGGTAAGTGTCCCAAATGCACACTGTCTGTGTTTGGTACTGTACACCTGCACCCACATCTCTGTGGGGTGGGGGGGGGGGGCTGTCAGGTAGGTTGTATGGTGCCTAGTGATTTCGAACAGCAGCCCTGTACAGTATATTCATTGCTATAATTAGATCAGTAAAGATATTATTTTTAGTTACTATGCTAGCCATTACACTTTGCACATTCTTTTACACATTCCGTGATCACTGCTGGAATGGTATTACTGATCCAAGCTCTCCAAAGACCAGAATAAATCTTCTCATGCCATGATGCTTATATTTTCATGGATGAATAAATGTGTCTATTTTGGCAAAAATAAATGCTGAATACATCCTCCTACACAGATTAATATTCAACAAGATAGTTTACTAACTCTTCAATGATTATACAATTCAAACAGAACAAGTCAGTAAGGAAAATATTATGCAGGGCAAGTTTTTGTAAATACTGAATAATTGCCATGCAAAAGTGTTTTTATGGTGCAATGCTGTTTATCATGGGCTCCTGTACACACCCCAAATTACATCTTTACACATTTGGGGGCAAAACTAGCAATCATCAACTTTAATGTGAAACACAGGAGTAACACAATAGGTAATGGGGCGAATGATCAGACAGGGAGTAATTGTAACTTGCAATTTACTAAACGGGTACAACATTGGACGCAACACTGCAAAACATGTTCAGAATGGCAAAAACATGCATTGAAGGCAGAATAATATAAAAAAAAAACGGCACAAACGTGGCCTCCCCACAGTAGCTTAGTTGTCTGGAAAAGCCGTGTGCTGGTGAGCTCTGGCCTGGCTTCGTATACACTGGTTCTCACAGTGGAGGGCTCATTGCCTTGCTGCAGATCATGTGCCCAGCTACCTCTACCTCATCAGGTATGGCCTCTGAGCTGCTGAGGGAGGGAAGCTTTGGAATTTATACTCCCTGGGTATTTTTATGAACGCAAGGAGTTTTGAGAAATGGAGTTAGAGGGGCCTGTGTCTGCATCTGATCATGGTGAATAAATGGGCACTGTGTTTCACCCTACATAAATATGTTGTCTCTGGCAATTTTGCATCTTGTGAAAAGTGTAAAGCTGGTCTCCAGAAGATAGGTCTCTGGGAGCGTCTCAGGAGTTGAGGGTTCTGAAGCAGGAGCATATATTGTGCCTGAGTTGGATGACCATTGAATGTTATATTTTCAGAAACCATGGCCCGGATTCACATACAGCGGCACATAGTTATGCCGGCGTAGCGTATCGAATATACGCTACGCCGACGTAGCGCAGAGCGGCAAGCACAGTATTCACAAAGCACTTGCTCCCAAATCTACGCTGGGTTCCCTCGGCGTAACTCGTCGTAAGTGGCAGTGGGCGTGAGCCATACTAATGAGGCGTGACCCCATGTAAATGATGGGCCGAGAACCATCAAGATACGAATAACGAACGGCGCATGCGCCGGCTCATGGACGTACAGTAGTGCGCATGCTCAGAATCACGTTGGAACGAACGCCTAAGATACGTCGAATCACTGCCTACAACGTGAACGTAACCTACGCCCAGCCCTATTCACATACTACGTAAACGACGTAAAAAACTGCGGCTGTGTTCCCTGGTGCAGCCATTTGCATTGATGCTACTGACTTACACCTGTTTTATGAAGCTTAACTTTACGCCGGACGTACGACTTACGTAAACCACGTATATTAATGCGTCGGGCGCAAGTACGTTCATGAATCGGCGTATCTCACTCATTTGCATATTCGATTTGTAAATCAATGGGAGTGCCCCTTGCGGCCAGCGTAAATATGCGCCCACGATACAACGGCGTAGGAAACTTACGTCGGTCGGATGAAGCCTAGTTTCAGGCGTATCTTGCTTTCAGAGTCAGGCGCATAGATACGACGGCGCATATTTACACTTACACAGCGTATCTCGAGATACGTCGGCGTAAGTGCTACGTGAATCCGGGCCCATGTTTTTTCCTGGGAGTCTTGGAGACAGTGATGGAAGACCACTAATCAACTACCATTGAAACTCTGGTAGCAAAAACATATGTGGCTCATAAAATTGGATGTCCCTTAAAAAAAAACCTTATGAGCTTCTTAGTGGGTTTGTATTGGTTTGAGGATTTTACAGTGTGGGCTTCATGGTTTTTAGAAAAAAAGGTATAGTTCTGCAAAGGCCAGCATGGTTGCCAACATCAGCTGCTGCTTCGGGAAGTCAAACACCTTCTGTTATTTTGATCCCCATGTGGCCCTCACCTCTTCTGGCCTACACATATAGGAGCATTTGAATCCATGATGGGAGTAGTACTTGCTAAAACACTGATAATATGTTGCCAGCCCCAGAAAAGTTTGTTTGTTTATAGTATATTTACTGTCATTGGGGCTTCCATTCCTGTATGGACTTTACTTTTTAAGGAATGGGGAGTACACCTTGTCTAGTGATGGTGTGTCCTAGGAACTCGATGCAATGCTAGATAGATGACACCTCTTGGGATTGTGCTTCAGCATTTTAATGGCACAGCTGGGCCAACACAGAATCTATGTGTTCAAGATAGCCCTCCAATGTGGCAGGAAGCACTTCTATATATATATATATCGCTGGAACAGCGGTTCTTGTGACTTGCGAGCTAGTATCAAGGGGCACTTGATCTCTTGCTCACCAAAACAGTCAACCACCACATCTTTGTTTCTTGGATGGGAGGGGGGTTGTTTCACTGCAGGGGGAGACAGCCAGCAGACTTTCCTTCCTCTCTCCCCTTATCACTTGTCACATATCACATGACTGGAGAGAGGAACGATGCTGCCTTCAGAACTGTGATGAGTACACGTGGGAGGGGCAGGAGAGGGTGGATATTCTCATGTGAAGAGGGCTGCTGATGGGGGACACACTCTGATGTAAGGGGGCTGCTGATGGGGGACACACTGATGTGAAGAGGGCTGCTGATGGGGGACACACTGATGTGAAGAGGGCTGCTGATGGGGGACACACTGATGTGAAGAGGGCTGCTGATGGGGGACACACTGATGTGAAGAGGGCTGCTGATGGGGGACACACTCTGATGTAAAGGGGCTGCTGATGGGGACACTTTAATGTTAAGAGGGATGCTGATGGGGACGCTGATGTAAGAGGACTGCTGATAAAGACACTCTGATGTAAGGGGGATGCTGTTGGGGACACTCTAATGTAAAGGGGGTGCTGATGGGGACATTCAAAATGAAAGTGGGCTGGTCTAGATGAAATTCAGGGCCATATTTTTGTCCCAGTCCAGTCCTGATAGCAGGGCAATTTTAATGGTGCCTTCTACGATGATCTCCAGCTTCCACAGGGATCCAACAGGTATGGCACATACATAAATACATTGGCCCGGATTCACAAAGCACTTATCTCCAGATACGCCGCGTTAGTCCAAATATGCGCCGTCGTATCTGTGCGCCGGACCCACAAACTAAGATACGCCTAAAAATAGGCGTAACTTGCCTACTCCGGCGTAGAGTAGGCACATATTTACGCTGGGCGCATGTGGCACTCCCATTGATTTTGTATTTAAATATGAAAATTAGGAAAATACGGCGATTCACGAACTTAAGTGCGCCCGACGCAGGCTACGACTGGTGCGCGTAAGTTGTACATCCGGCATAAAGTTAGGCCCCATAAAGCAGGTGTAACTCAGCAGCAGACATGCAAAGGTCTGCACCAGGGAACTCAAGCCGATGTATTTTACGTAATTTACGTTGGAATATGACTAGGCGTAGGTTATGTTCACGCCGTAGGCAGTGATCCGGTGTATCTTAGGCAGTTGTTCCGACGTGATTGTGAGCATGCGCACTGGGATGCGTCCACGGGATGGCGCATGCGCCGTTCGTTATACGTATCTGTTTGGCGCTCGGCCCATCATTTGCATGGGGTCACGCCTCATTTTCATGGCTCACGCCCACTTCCACTTACACCGACTTACGCCTTGGAATCCCAGCGCAGTTTTGGGAGCATTAGCTTTGTGAATTCAATGCTTGCCTCTCTGCGATGCGTCGGCGTAGCGTACAGGAGATACGCTACGGCGGCATAAATGTGCGCCAATGTCTGTGAATCCGGGCCAGAGGTTCTAGCTGGACCAGTGTAACTATGTAATTAATTACCATATCTGGAATTCAGAATAAACCCATGGAATCCAATCAAAATCTATCGTGTACTGGCTTGACCTCAAGAGAGCAAATTTGGGTTGGTTCCAATTATGTTAGTGCATGTAAAAGTATCAGAATCTTTATTTGTGTGTGTTTCAGACATTGAGAAAGAATATTTGAAGTGCCTAGTCAGGCGTACAATCGCTTTCAGAAGTTTCAGAAAACAGGGATATACAGAGAAAACTACAGGAACTATATTGCTTGAGGGCAACTGACAGAACCCAGCATTAGCTACATAAAAAGTGAGAAAGATTTGAGGGCACATGCAGCTACCATTAGAAGTGACAAATATCCAGCCGTGGCAAAGTATAGCTCTTCATGGTGACAAAGTTGAAACACAATCTCCGGGACAACGTTTCTGGCAGGTTCAGGGAATTTTAGTAACAGTTGATACACTTTTCATCAAATGTCAATCAATTTTGGATGTGAGCTTTTGGAAATAATCTGTCAATCCTGAAAATATTGCTTCATAAACATAAACAAATCTTTTATTCGCTCTAAGCCTTACCTACAGAACCACCTTGTAAATGTCAAATGCATAGGAACACAATAGTTTAAACATATTGTGGAAGAAACCCGTGCCAGCCATAATAAATAAGTGCAATCTGCCTCAATGTCCTACAGCAATATCTGAATTGCAGAATAAGATTAGTAGTATGCAGACTGCATTCTCCAGAAGTATCAAAATGTACTTGTTTCGATTAATTACCGCCTTGGGACCCTACAAAGATGTACATTTTTTTTTAATGTGTACTCGCCCTGCCATCTCTGAAATTGTGTATAATACTCAAATTCTCATGGGTAAACTTAACAGACACTATGAAACGTGTAATAATGCATCAAATACAGCATTTAAAGGGTTACTAAAGGATTTTTTATTTTATTTTTAAAGTGGTTGTAAACCCAAATGTTACACTTTGTATTAAGACATGTATATTTACACCCCCATGCGTCGCTCTCTTTGTTTTTTTCCTTACCTCCTTCCTTCTCGGGATATCGCCGATATCCCACGTGGTGACGTCACTCCGCGCATGCGCCGTCTGATAGCTAGACCGGCCAGCCGAGACCATGCCGGACAAAATCTCTGTTCATGTCGGGGCTGCGTCATTTCCTGCTGTTGACGTCAGCCCCGACATCGCGCGATGGTTTGCGGTGTGATCCCCTCCCCCGCAGAGGCTCATGGATGTTTACCTTGTGACTCCTACGTCACAAGGTATGAAGGAGGAAGACGGCGCAAGATTCCAGAGCGAGAAGCCTGGATTACTGATTAGCTGCTACACGATTGGTGACCCAGCATCTGCAGCATGCTCCGGAAGCTCTGATAACAGCTTCCTGGCATACGCTGTGAGGAGCTTCTCTTCGTTTCCATAGTAACCGGAAACGAAGAAGAGGCTTGAATATTTGCCGTGCGGGATTACAGCCATCGTAATCAACTGTGGGCGGAAGTTTTCACTGTAGCAGACGCGGAAGACCACAAGAACAATGGCGCCGGCATAGTAGAAGAAAGAGACTTCACAAAGGTAAGGATTTAAACCATAAAAAGAATAGTGACATTTACTAGATAAAGATCGATGGATGCAGCGGGACACTGGCTTTAAGAAGATGTTACTCGTTAGGGGAGTAGATGGGGGTTTACAACCGCTTTAATAACAAATATGTTATACTTACCTCCACTGTGCAGTTCATTTTGCACAGAGTACCCCCGATCCATGTCTTCTGGGGTCCCTCGGCGGCTGTCTCTGGTCCTCCCCGCAATTAGTCACCACAGTCATGCGAGAGCTCGCACGGTGGTCAGTAATTGCGGGCTCGCTCCCGTAATACAGCAAGCGGCCATAGCCGCTCACTGTATCACTTGGCCCCGCCCCTCAGCACGCCGCGTCACTTGATGTGATTGACAGCAGCGCCAGTCAATGGCTGCGCTGCTCTCAATCCATCCGCTCTAGCTAATCAGAGGCCAGGCTGAGCGGCGAAGAGGATATCAGGACCGCGTGCGGGACTTTTGAGGGGTCAGGTAAGTATAACGGGGGCTCAAGGGGGGGGGCGGCATCATCAGATGTTTTTTCACCTTAATGCATAGAACATTTTCCTTTACAACTCCTTTAAGGTGATTTTGCCACTTGAGTTGTAGAGTGCTGCAAAGTGGAGGGGGTGTTTATGGAGTTTGCATTTGTATATGAACACACTGGGCCGGATTCAGATACATTGGAGTATCTTTAGGCGGGGCGTAACGTATCTCATATACGTTACGCCGCCGTAAATTAGGACGCAAGTTCCGTATTCAGAAAGAACTTGCGCCCTTAGTTACGGCGGCGTAACGTATGTTGTCCGGCGTAAGCCCGCCTAATTCAAATGTGGATGATGTGAGCGTGTTTTATTTAAATTCACTGTGACCCCACGTACCTGACGTATTTTACGAATGGCGCAAGCGCCGTTCGTGAAAAAATCCCAGTGCGCATGCTACAAAGTACGCCACAAATCGTCATTGCTTTAGACGTGAACGTAACTTACGTACAGCCCTATTCGCGAACGACTTACGCAAACGACGTAAAATTTTCAAAATTTTATGCGGGAACAACGTCCATACTTAACATAGCATACCCCTCATATAGCAGGGGTAACTTTACGCCGGAAAAAGCCTAACGCAAACGACGTAAAAAAATGCGCCGGGTGGACGTACATTTCTGAATCGGCGTATATACCTAATTTGCATATTCCTCGCGGAAATATACAGAAGCGCCACCTAGCGGCCAGCGTAAATATGCAGCCTAAGATATGACGGTGTAAGACACTTACGCCGGTCGGATCTTAGGGAAATTCTGGCGTATCTTGCTTTCTGAATACAGAAAGAAGATACACCAGCGCTTCGTAGCACTTACGCGGCGTATCAATAGATACGCCGGCGTAAAGGCTATCTGAATCCGGGCCCATGGGCTTCATATTCTAAAAATTTTGAAAACATTTCTGTGATTAAATTCAAATCGCTTACCTTTATACAACTCTTCAGGTGATAAACAGGTTCATTTTGAAAATTCAGAATTAACCCCTTTGCACACTGCTATACACTTGTCCATATTTCTAGCAAATTTTTACATAAAAACAGGGATTCATGGTTCACATACTGTACACTCATCGGCCTCTTTATTAGGTACACCTGTTCAAATGCTTTGGTAACACAAATTACTAATCAGCCAATCACACGGCAGCAATTCAATGCATTTAGGTATTTAGACGTGGTGAAGACGACTTGCTGAAGTTCAAACTGAGCATCAGAATAGGGAAGAAAGGGGATTTAAGTGACTTAAAGTGGAGTTCCACCCATTTTTTTATGTTTGTCTGTGCTGCATGCCCTAATCTCATAGTGTTCAGAATGGACAATTTTTATTTATTTTGTTGCTTGTAAATACCTTTATTTTGTAGTCCTTCATTACTTCCTCCTTCTTATTATCCTTATCCTTCTATCCTTCCTTATTATCCTTATCCTTCTTATTAACCTAGGCTATTAAGTCACAAGGCTATTCGCAAGGGTTTCTGGGATAGGCATCATGTATCCCAGTAGTCCTTGCAAATAGCCTATTTGCATAGAGAAGGGGCGGCAATTTCCTCTGAAACTCCCGTTGCTATGGAAACCTGACTAAAACCTATTACATCGCTTGTGCAGCACTGAGCATGTGGGAGATCTGCAAGGCTGAAATCCAGGAAGTCATACAGTCTGGCTTCATGATGCCCACACGTCAAGATGGCCACGGTCTATTTCTAGATTACAAACTAACTAAATGCTCTAACAACCTAACAAAACGGACCTTAGTTTACAGACTAACTTTACTAGACTACATTAAGCTTGTGTATTACAGGGGTGTTTATATTTAGTGTGGCATGGTTGTTGGTGCCAGAAGGGCTGGTCTAAATATTTTACTACTGGGATTTTCACACACACAACCATCTCTCGGGTTTATAGAGAAAATATCCAGTGAGCGGCAGTTGTGTGGAGGATAATGTGGAGGATAATGCCTTGTTGATGTCAGAGGTCAGTGGAGAATGGGCAGACTGGTTTGGGTAGAAAGAAAGGCAACAGTAACTCAAATAACCACTCCAAGTACAACCAATGCATAAAAACCTTTAATACCCAGCCACTGCATGTATGAGTTCACGGTGGTCTAAGATTCTGTGTTGATTCTGTGTGCTCCGACAGCTCTTGGTCATACTTTGTTATCAGGAGCCAGCAGGATAGACTCCTGATCATGTGACTGCTGTGGGAACCAATCATATGATCAGGAGCCAGCAAGATAGACTCGTGATCATGTGACTGCTTTGGGAACCAATCATAGCGATCACATTATTGGGAAGCTACTCCGCCTCCCATCATTAAATCCCACATAAAGCGTTGACAGAAAGGGGCTAAAGTGGCAGAAAACATTCTCATAATGAAGACTGCATTATGGGCCAGTTCACACCATGGAAACGCAGCCCAGATGCATTCCAAATGCTTTTCTGTATGCACGTTTTTGACGTGTTTTTGATGCGTTCCAGTGAGTTATTCCTCCTCATTTTTTCTTAACCTTACATAAGGACATGTGTGTTTCAGTGCATTTTTTATGCGTTTACTGAAAGCTTTGCAATTTATTTGAAAGCTTGCTGCACACATAAGCTGAACCTTTTTATACAGGGCCATATAAGGGTTAATTTGCTAAAGGCAAATAGACTGTTCACTTTGCAAGACAAATTTCACTTTGTAAAGGAATTTTCCCCAGAGCTTAGAGAATGAGGTGAAGCTCTCCTAATGGCCATCAACCAATCATGCGCCAGCAAAAATGTTTTTGTTTATTTTTTCATATTCCTTGCGCATGATTGGGTATTCCATTGTTGTCACCCTTCAGTATTTCTCCTACCAGTAAGAGGAAAAGGTTGCCAGTAAAAAATATGCCTGTGACCCTTGGCTCGAAACTGCGCGTGCGTGGCTCAAGTCCGGAGCTGGGCGAGACCATTCAACTGCCTGCTACAGTGTGTTCGGGTGGTACTGGCGGGTGGCCAGGTCTGGTGGAGGCGGTGCCTGAGCGTTTTGTGTGATGCCATGTTGCAAGGGGGCCAAGAAGAGCGACGGGAGCCTTGTGTGCGGGTCTGCGGGATGGGAACAAGGCAAGCCAGGAGCGGAACTGTCAGTGCTGTTTGGACTGGAGGGGACTAAAGGGACCACCTGGCATGGAGAGACACTGTCACTGTGACTCAGGGGGGATGTGTCAGTGATCTGTGCTGCTGTACACTGCTGTCAGTGCCACTGTGAGAGTCCATTTCATGTGTGCGTGTCACCTAGGGTTGCCATCTTTTCTTCAAGCCAAACCCGAACACTTTAGCGGCCTGGGACACCTTTGGGTGCCCCAAGGAGTGTAGTAATGCTGGGCACTGCAGTGAATGGTGGGTGTGGCCAGATTACTCTTCCTGACATCATCACCCTGCCCCCAGTGATGCCAAATCTGCTACCAGATGGCCGCTGCAGTTCTCAGACAGCAACAGGTTTGCGTTTGACTATCTTAGTTACTTGGGGAGCCACAGTCGGGTCTAAATAATGTGTCCGGATTTCAGTCCACCTGAAACCCGGACACAAGATTCAAAACCTGAACTGCCCAGGTGAATCCCGTACAGATGGCAACCGTAAGTCTGGTCCCTGAGTCACTTACTTACTATATTGAAAATAAAATAAGAAATATGCTTTTTGCCTTAATATCTACCTGTACTTGTAAAGGTTTGTTCTTTGTTTTGTTTTTAAATATCAAACATGTCATATTTACCTGCTCTGTGCAAGGGTTTTGCACAGAGTGGCCCCAATCATCCTTTTCTTGGGTCCCCTGGCAGCGCTCCTGGCTTCTCTTCAACAAGTGCCCCCACAGAAAGCCACATTCCATGGGGGAACCTGTGCGGGCAAGCTCCTGAGTCCTGCTGCTGCGTACATTGACACAGACAGAAGGACTCGGCCGCTCCCCCGGCTCCTGTGTCACTGGATTTGATTGACAGCAACGGGAGCCAATGGCTCCTGCTGCTATCTGAAGAGATTTTAAAGGGTACTCCAAGTACCTGACAGACCACCCTAAGGTAAAGCAAGAAAACTATTTGTCAGAATGAGACAAAATAATCTACTCACTACAGTTTCTGATCACCTTATCTCAGCAGTGCCTCCATCTGAAGAGATTTCAAAGGGTACTCCAAGTGCCTGACAGACCACCCTAGGGTTAATAGTGCAATCTACCAGAAAACCTTCAGTAACCGTGAGACAATTCTTAATGAACAGAGAAATGCAGAGAGTACGTTCAAAAATTGTCTAACCTTTATTGGGCGGGTATACAGTTTATATATGGTTCAACCTTACGGATCACACACAACCAATCAGAATATGGGAGGGGGGAGTGGTTAATAAAGAATACATTGAATATCATTAATAATTAAATCTCTAAGAAACATGACTGACACAAGGGGCCAGATTCACAAATGAGATACAATGGCGTTTCTCCTGATACGCCGTTGTATCTCTGTTTCTATCTATGCGACTGATTCATAGAATCAGTTACGCATAGATAGCCAGAAGATCCGACAGGTGTAATTGTTTTACACTGTCGGATCTTAGGATGCAGTACCGCGGCCGCCGCTGGGGGGAGTTTGCGTCGTAAACCAGCGTCGGGTATGCAAATTAGGAGTTACGGCGGATCCACAACGGTTTTTCGTGTTCGCTACGTCGCCGCTAGTCTAGTTTCCCGTCGCAAAGTTACACTTTTTTTTTGGTGCCTTAACTTTAGTCAGCAAGTGTATTGCTGTCTAAAGTATGGCCGTCGTTCCCGCGTCGAAATTCAAAATTTAACGGGAATACGGAAGTACGCTACGCGCGTCGCCGTTCAAAAAAAATGACGTCACGGCGCACAAAGCACTGCGGGACTTAGGAAACGGAGCATGCGCAGTAGGTCCGGCGCGGGAGCGCGCCTAATTTAAATGGCACACGCCCATTTGAATTGGCCCGCCTTGCGCCGGAGGCCGCGGGCGTAGTTTTCATCGCAAGTGCTTGGTGAATCAGGCACTTGCGATGAAAAATTGCGGCGGTGTAACGTATCTAGGATACGTTACGCCGCCGCGATTCTACGTGAATCTGACCCAAGGTTACTTGTTCACTAACAAGTAATGCTTTTCCTGTTTCGTATACCGAGGAAAAGAGAAGAAAGTCTAACTTGCAACCTTTATATAGAAAATACAAAGTAGAAATGCTTGTGCAAGCTATCTTTTTGTGTGCGTGCCTTGCAAATGCAGTTTTAAGCTGAAATAACAGAATGAGTTAACTAACTTGAGTCTGAATGTACAAGTTAAGATATATGAATTTATGGTCCCACAAAATGGAGTCACTGTTGTTCAGTCATATTACTACACTATCAATCTATCCAATGAGGACAGAGATGGTGGCTGGAGCTGCAGGGCTCATTCTCGTCCCTGGAAGGATCGTGTTCAGGTAAGTAAAAGGGGGGCTCTGGGGGGCTGCTGCAGCACAGAAGGCTTTTCACCTTAACGCATAGAATGCATTAAAGTGTTACTAAACCCACAACAGTAAAATCAGTCTGTATATGCAGAATAGCATGTTTGTTATACTCACTGTGGAACTTAAGAGGTTAATTCTCTGCATTAGGTAAAAAGGATGTTTTATCCTGTATGCACAGATCCTCCCCCCTTCCCGCACTGTCTATCTGGGTAGCCGACCTGCACATGCTCAGTTGTGTATTTTATATTGGAGAGAACATTTACTTGTTCTGAGGCCTCGTACACACGTCCGAGGAACTGACGGGAAAAACTCATCGCTTTGCTCGTCGAGTTCTGTGTGAAGCCGCCGAGGTTCTCGGCGAGCCAACTTTCCTCATTGAACAACGAGGTAATAGAGAACATGTTCTCCATTTGGCTCGACGAGGAACTTGTCGGCTTCCTCGGCCGAAAGTGTACACACGCCGGGTTTCTCGGCAGAATTCAGCTCCGATCGAGTTTCTGGCTGAATTCTGCCGAGAAACTCGGTCGTGTGTACGGGGCCTCAGGGATAGCCAGGTCACATGATATTGACATCACACATGTGGGCGTGTTTACAGGCTGTAGTGAAAATCTCCACCTTCCTGAACTCTGGAGAAACTGTGCAGTAACCGTGGTATACAGATCATCCAAAACGTTATATAGTGGCAATATTTTAATGTAAAAAGATGATTTATAAGCTATGGGCACTGTGTGTGTGGGGACAGATTAACAATTTTCATATTACTGGGTACAGTAACACTTTAAGGTGTTAAACCTTGAGGCCCAGATTCACGTAGGGCGGCGTAACTTTGTGCGGGCGTAGCGTATCTTATTTACGCTACGCCGCCGCAACTTAGAGAGACAAGTGCAGTATTCACAAAGCACTTGCGTCCTAAGTTACGGTGGCGTATCGTAAATGGGCCGGGGTAAGCGCGCGTAATTCAAAGTAGGCTGGTAGGGGGCGTGTTGTATGCTAATGACTCGTGACCCCACGTAATTGACGCTCCTAACGAATGGCGCATGCGCCGTCCGTGAAAGTATCCCAGTGCGCATGCTCCAAATTACGCCGCAAATAGTCAATGCTTTAGACGTGAACTTAACTTACGCACAGCCCTATTCGCGTACGACTTACGCAAACGACGCAAAATTCTACGCTGTCCCGACGTCCATACTTAACATTGGCTACGCCTCATATAGCAGGGGTAACTTTACGCCGAAAAAAGTCTTACGTAAATGACTTAAATCAATGCGCCGGGCGCACATACGTTTCTGAATCGGCGTATCTAGCTCATCCACATATACGACACGGAAATCAACGGAAGCGCCACCTAGCGGCCAGTGTAAATATGCACCCCAAGATACGACGGCGTAGGAGACTTACACCGCTCGTATCTTGGCCAAATCTATGCGTAACTGATTCTAAGAATCAGGCGCATAGATACGACGGTGCACATTCGGACTTACGATGGCGTACGTGGAGATATGCCGTCGTAAGTCCTTTGTGAATCCGGGCCTGAGACTTTACAACTCCTTTAAATCACATTGCTAGATGCACACTGTACTTGTTTGTAGCCTAAATACTGAAATTTGCACTTAAAACTGTAATTTTGTAACTTTTGGAAATGACAATAAAAACATGACTATGCCAGTAAATTTTGGGCGTCGTGTCAGTAAATTTCAATCTGGTAGGTTGGCAACACTGTGGTATTCTGTGCAAAATAAAACTTTTCCACATTCACTAAGCTCTGGGGGGAATCCCCTTGCAAAGTGAACAGCCTGTTTGCCTTTAGCCTGTTTGACTTTAGTAAATCAACCCCTATTGCATCAAAGGGTCGACCTTCACCTGTCAAAACAAATCACAAGTCATATTATAAAGAGGAGTTTGTGAAGAGACACCTCACCCATTATAACAAAGCAAGCACTAATGGGAATAGAAGAAGTGAGCAATATGTGAATAACAAAATGTGCAATAGAGTGATTATTAGTGTTACATGACTGTGTGATTTTTTGTGTGATATTTTTCTGGCAATCTAGAAAGCTATTAAAATGTGGGTAGGGCTCACCATATCACATTCTGTACTCAAAACCACAATCATAAAAAGAAGCCACAATGTGCAAACAAAAGAAGCCACCATATGCAAATAATTATTGTTGCCTATTCAAAAAAATACCTCTACTACTACCCTTGCAACTGTGCAACTTGTTCCTATCGCTTTCTTGACAGCATAAATACAACTTGCCCAAAAACTTTAAAAAGTAGTGGGGTTAATTTATTAACACTGGAGATGTGCAGCTCTACATAGAAACCTCAGCTTCCATTTTTCGTTTGTCAAAGCTTAACCTCCCTGGCGGTATGATTCTGTCTGGAATTACGTACCAAAAGCGGTACATTTATTTTGCAAAGAAAATTGGCGTTTTATACTGTAGGCCTGTAATTTTTAGAAATAACTCACTTAAATCTGACCAAGCAAGAGTCTTGTAGGCATCCCGGGTATGATTTTTTTTTTTAAAACAAAATTATAAATTATAATATAATAAATAATTATAAATAATTATAACAAATAATAATATAATTATAATAAAAATTATTCAATAATGTAATCAACTCAAAATCACTGAAATTTGCTCAGTTGCAGAATTGTCGCTGTCATTATTTTATTTTTTTTATGACGAATTTCCCCGCAAATCGCTATCGCACATTTCTGCAAGTGATTATAATTTATTATCGCTGTTTTCTAGCTGATCTAAAACTATTTTTGACATAAAGGGACACTTTTGGACAATCTACAGTTTTTAGGCAGAAATGACATTTTTTATTATATAAAAGTACATGTAGGACACTGGGCAGACCACTAGGGACAAGGGGGGTGTGTATTTTTTACATACAGTACTGTAATCTATAAGATTACAGTATACTGTATGTAATGTGTTTGTTTACTTTTTTGAATTTGGCGCCGTTCTCCGTCCCCGTGTGTCGTAACGTCGCAGGGAACGGAGATCGGCGTCACACGGGGACTGTGAATCGAGCGAGGAGGTCCCGCTCGCTCACACAGCGGGTGGCATCGCTGGATCCAGGGACAAGGTGAGTAAACCAAGCCTGTGGATCCAGCGAAAGGTAAGCCCGTCCAGCCTGAGCGTGACTCGGGTTTGCCGATCCTAACATGTAAAACCAACCCCGAGTCACGCTCGTGTTTACCGTCAGGGGCGTTAAAGGAGTTAAAAAAAACTCCTGTGTGTAGCAGCCCCCAGCACCCCCCAATTACTTACCCAAGCCACATCTCCCTCCAGCGATGTCTACGAGTGTCTAAGCCATCCGGGACACTCCTGATTAGCTGAGACACTACAACAGCACCATTGGCTACCACAGCTGTTAATCAAAGTCAGTCAACCAATCAGGGGAGAGAGGGGTCGGGGCCAGGATGGATGCTCCATGTCTTGGCTCAGGTGCCCCTATAGAGAGCTGCTGGCTTAGGGGACACTCGAAAGGAGGGAGGGGCCAGGAGCAGCAAAGAGGGACCTGTGAAGAGGAGGATCCAGGCTTCCCTGTGTAAAACCAACTGCGCAGAGGAGGTAAGTATAACATGTTTGTTATTTTTAGAAAATAAAAAGCAGACTTTACAATCACTTTAATAACATGCGGACCACCTGCCTGCAATGTACTGCAGATGGGCAATCTGCACAGGCAAAGTGACTTACCCGTACATCGCTGCCTACTTCTAGGTTTAGCACGCCCCCAGCTGGCACCTGCTTTAAGTCTAGGTTCACATCTATGCGGCTGCGCTTGTTGGGTTTTTCAGGCATGTTTTACAGTGCATTTTGCATGTTTAAACCCTCGGTTTTTATGCATTTTTGCATGCAGTTTTCATGCATTTTGTTTTTTTTTTTCTCTTTAAACACACTGTAAACACACTGTATATAGCTGGTTGCTAAGCAGGTGGCCGAGAAGCCGTCCACCACGTCCTTAACAACCGATGAGTCATCAGCTGTCCACAAAAGAAAAAAAATTGCCAGCAAAGTCCATACCAAACCCTTATCCGAGCATGCAACCTGGCAGGCCAGGCAAGGGAGGGGACAAGCAAGCGCCCCCACTCCTGAACCATACCAGATTGCATGCCCTCAACATGGGGGGATGGGTGCTTAATGGGGGATCGGCCCTCCCAAAGCACCCTGCCCCCATGTTGATGGGCACAAGGGCCTCTTCCCAACAACCCAGGTCAGTGGTAAGCAGGGTCTGCGGGCGGGGGGCTTGTACAAGGCTTACCTGTAGGTACTGGAAATATAGGCTTGCGTCAACGTCATCGGTGCATGCTCACTGAAGAAAAGGCGCTATAATGCCGCTTCTACAGGGCCTGTGCCCATGGGCGTCCGCAGAACTTTTTTCAGGGGGGGCATAATTTTAAGGTCACCCATGCTCCGCCCCATTCGACAATGTCATGAAGGGGTGGGGCTTAGCCGAGACTCATAAGTATTTATTTTTAAGGGAAAGTAGCAGACTTTATTCTAGGCATGTGTTATGTACATGTTGCAGATTCCAGGCGTGTGCTATGTACAGGGTGCAGATTTCAGGCGTGTACAACCCATGCATACGCCTATGGCAGACACTTTGCTGATCCCTGATTCCAAGGGGTGGCGCCCCCTTGCCCCTACCTGCAGACGCCCATGCCCGTGCCGTGTATGTCGCGGAAGTGACATCACGCGACTCCAGCCAGTCACAGAGCTGTAGTCCACGGCCCAGGAAGGAAGAGGGGTGGAGATGGACGTGGCCACCAGCGGGATCCTCAGGGACATCGCAGGCTTTGTTTGCAGGTAAGTGCAACATAATGGGGTAGTATGCGATTCTAGTATGCTTTTACTTTGCAGGGGACTAAAAAGGAAGTAAAACCCATCAGGGTTTACTTCCTCTTAAAGAAGGGGGCCCTCGATTCCAAAACTCTGGGCATGAATCATGTGATAGTCAAACAGGAAAGCAAATGCAGTGTGCTGAATGTCATTAGAATATCACTTTTCAATGTGAAAAATTCGATTTTTGCCTTGCATGTAAAGTGTTCTGTTGAATATCACACCGAATAGCAGGTGTCACCACTTCCTAATACAAGAAACATGATTTTATATGATATTTTATACAATTTTAAACAGTTTAATGTCCAATGTTGCGGTGGATTTGCCTAGTGTTCCATTTTTGGAACGCCACATAACTCAGCATCGGAATATAATCAAAAAAACAAATTCTCTTTTAATTTTTGTTCCTTGGGTTTTTCTAGGTAACATATATAAATTTGATTTTGCACAAATTCAAAAAATTACAATTTCAGACATAAATGGGTTAATATTTGCTGGTGGTCATTACTCATATGGTGATACTGGTGTCACAAATGACCATCCCTTCCATGTCTCTCCATCTGAGATCTATATTTATTAGATTTTTTTATTACGGTACATGCTCTCTGTGCTTGTATTTACATTTATTGATCATTTAGCCCTGCGTCATTTGGATGTTTTATATTTTTCTACTCAGTCAGTACAACTGCTATTGTCCGCAGCCATTTGCTACTTAAAAATGTGGTTGGTTGGCGTAAAACTGTTTTATTTGTTACGAATGATTGTGCACTTAAAAAGTCTTGTAGCTGTAATTGTGACATCGGTTTGTTTAGTAAAACGCATCAGTATAACACAGCTTTGCCTCATTTGAGCCAATGCACTAAATGACTTGTTCTGGAAGCCTTACAGTCTGGTTATTAGTCCTGTCATGCTTATGACTGCAGTCAGCTGTATGTCAATACAAACATCCATCAAACCATTCTTCCTCACCATTGCTTGAGGTGTGAACAGCACGGATCAGACACATCTGCCGAGGAGCGACGTTCCAGCTTTCCAATGGGAGGAAGTACTTCATTCTGTACATCAAAAAGGTTGCCTGGAAGGCATTTGCAAGTACATATCCAGTACAGACGTGTGTTGCCTATACGATGCTATAAATTCCAATGCATTTCTTCCATGTCTAAGCCATCTTCTAATATATGGGTGCAATATATAGAACTAAAAATAACCAAAAAAAATCCAGCCAGCTATGTTCTGAACTACCGCAGCATGTTAGAGATGTGCAATAAATACCACTGGCAGGAGTCAGCTGGAGCAGGATAAACCAACATTAGCATGCTGCCTGTCAGCAGGTTTCTTGTAACACTTGAGGCAGATGCTGGAAATAAACCATTGACACTTCACAAATAATCAACATGATAGTGTCACTTGTCCAAGCAGAGGCCTGGTTATGCTTCCTCCCCGGCAAAATGTTAGAAACTGAAAAACTGGGAAAAGGTGATATACTGCCAGCTTGACATTGCATACTATAACGCAAAACCCTTTTTTAAAGTGTATTTCCCGGAAACCTGTCTTAGATTAGGGACACAGTGGCCCAGATTCACGTAGATGGGCGCAAAATTGTACGGGTGTAACGTATCTCATTTACGTTACACCGCCGCAAGTTTTTCAGGCAAGTGCTTTATTCACAAAGCACTTGCCTGTAAAGTTGTGGCGGCGTAGCGTAAATCACCCGGCGGAATTCAAATTTGGTGGGTAGGGGGTGTGTTTCATTTAAATGAAGCGCGTCCCCGCGCCGAACGACCCTAAAATATCCCAGTGTGCATTGCTCCAAATGACGTCGCAAGAACGTCATTGGTTTCGACGTGAACGTAAATGACGTCCAGCCCCATTCACGGACGACTTACGCAAACAACGTAAATTTTAAAATTTTCGACGCGGGAACGACTGCCATACTTAACATTGGCTGCGCCTCATAGACCCAGGGGCAACTTTACGCCGGGAAAAGCCTAACATAAACGTCGTACCTTTACTGCGTCGGCCGCGCGTATGTTCGGGAATTCGCGTATCTAGCTAATTTGCATACTCGACGGGGAAATCGACGGAAGCGCCACCTAGCGGGCAAAAAAAAATTGCAGTTAAGATCCGACGGTGTAAGAGACTTACGCCTGTCGGATCTAATGGATATCTATGCGTAACTGATTCTAAGAATCAGTCGCAGAGATACAACGGCGTATCTGGAGATGCGCCGTCGTATCTCTTTTGAGAATCTGGGCCAGTGTGTCCAGTTTAAGAATCTTGGTTGAGATGGGTACATGTATCTTACTTAATTGAGCAGATGTCCACATCAGGAAGTGATAATAGTTTATGTATGCCTTAAAATATAGATTCCTTAAGTCTCTTAAATATTCATTGTACGACTCCCTAAATATGTTGTCTACTATGCAATGCAAATCATAGATTTCCTTTTTTTTTCTTTTTTGTACCTTGTATTGTAAAAATGTAATAAAAACTACTGAAACATAATGTGTATTTCCACCATTGTACTCAAATTTGACAAAAGCCCACTACCTTGGCTGAGAAGCAGTCCCACACATGAATGGCCTCAGGATGCTTTACTGTTGGCATGACAAAGTACTGATGGTAGTGCTCTTTTTTTCTCCAGACAAGGTTTTTTCCAGATGCTCCAAAAAAACAGAAAGGGGATTCTTCAGAGAAAATGACTTTACCCCAGGCAACAGCAGTCCAAACCCTGTATTTTTTGCAGAATATCAGTCTGTCCCTGATGTTTTTCCTGGAGAGAAGTGGCTCCTTTGCTGCCCTTCTTGACACCAGGCCTTCCTCCAAAAGTCTTCTCCTCAATGTGCATGTAGATACACTCTCACTTGCCTGCTGCCATTCCTGAGCAAGCTCTGCCCTGGTGGTGCCCCGATTCCGCAGCTGAGTCAACCGTAGGAGAAAGTCCTGGAGCTTGCTGGACTTTCTTGGGTGCTCTGAAGCCTTCTTCAGAATTGCAGTGGAATTGTTTTTTTATGGGATTAAGTCAGGGTTTGACAAATTTGCTTGGAATCTAGGAGCCAGCTAAAAAAGTTAGGAGCCAGAAAACGCGCCCCGTCCGGACGAGCTTGCACGCAGAAGCGTACACATACGTGAGTAGCGCCCGCATATGTAAACGGTATTCAAACCACACATGTGAGGTATCGCCGCGATCATTAGAGCGAGAGCAATAATTCTAGCTCTAGACCCCCTCTGTAACTCAAAACATGCAACCTGTAGAATTTTTTAAACGTCGCCTATGGAGATTTTAAATGGTAAAAGTTTGTTGGCATTCCACGAGCGGCCACAATTTAGAAGCGTGACATGTTGGGTATCAATTTACTCGGCGTAACATTATCTTTTACAATATAAAAAAAATTGGGATAACTTTACTGTTGTCTTATTTTTTAATTAAAAAAAGTGTATTTTTTCCCCAAAAAAGTGTGCTTGTAAGACCGCTGCGCAAATACGGCATGACAGAAAGTATTGCAACGATCACCATTTTATTCTCTAGGGTGTTAGAATAAAAAATATATATAATGTTTGGGGGTTCTAATTAGAGGGAAGGAGATGGCAGTGAAAAATTACACATTAGAACTGGTTTTACTTGTAATGCCAACAGCCACCACCAGATGGCACCAGGTCACAGAAGGAAGCTTGGGACTTCACAAGGCTGCAAAGCCGCAGCCTCAATTACGGCGGGGGAGGTGGGGGCGCACGGAGACACAGGATCCGGGCCCGCGACGGCCTGTAATTGAGGCCGTGGCTTTGCGACCTTGTAGGCCGCAAAGCCGCGGCCTCAATTACCGGCGGGCGCCAGGTCACAATTTCTTGTCGCAATTGCAACCTGACGCCCGGATATTGTCGAGCCCTGGATTAAGTTCAATTTTCATAGCAAAGACGGTTTTAATTTCAATTCATCTGATCACTCTTCATAACATTCTGGAGTATATGCAAATTGCCATCATAAAAAGTGAGGCAGCTGACTTTGTGAAAATTAATATTTATGTCATTCTCTAAAATTTTGGCCACGGCTGTATGTTTGTTATGTGTTCCTATTTACATAGAATATCTTTTTTTTTTAACTACTATATTCTAAGTACACCCAGAGAGTGAAGGGTTTACAAAGAGTGTAGTGTTAGGCCTCGTACACACGACCGAGGAACTCGTCGGAAAAGACACATCGTTTTCCTCGACGAGTTCCTTGTTAGGCTTGTCGAGGAACTCGACAAGCTTGCTTTGCGTACACACTGTCAAGACAAAATCTCCTCGTTCTCAAACGCGGTGACGTACAACACATACAACGGCAGGGGAAGTTCGATTCCACTGGCACAACCCTTGGGGCTGCTTTTGCTAATCTCATGTTACTGCCTGTTAAGTAAAAGTTTGGTCGGAGACGATTTGCATTTTTCAGTCTGTTACAGAGTGACAAATATGTTATCTCCATTACAAATGCTACTTTTACTCCCGTCTCATACTTTATTCTGAGCATGCGTGGGTTTCTTAGCATACACACGCTCGAGTTTCTCGTCGAAAACCAGCCCGACGAGGAACACGACGAGGTAATCGAGACTCCCATCGAGGAAAAAGAGAACTTGTTCTCTTTTTTCCTCGTCGAGTTCCTCGACAGTTTCCTCGATGAAAAACATACACACGACTGGTTTCCTCTGCAATAAAGCTCTGCCACCAAGTTTCTTGATGGATTCTGTTGAGTTACTCGGTCATGTGTACGAGGCCTATCCCTCGAAAGGGCCATTGGTAATGGACTGGATTAATTTTCCCGGTAATTGCCCCGCAGCCAGGCACACAATCACAGTCACTGTTTGGCTCAATATCAAGTCTAGTTATTTTTGGTGTTATTCTTTTTTGGGGTAATTTGGATAGGGATGGGGAATTAGCGTGGGATACTCCTGTAGCATCCCCTGGTTTACATAATGTAAATAGGTTAGATGTAAGTAGCTTAGGCAAATTCAGTTTGGCTCACAGTAGCTAAAGTGAGCATGTCTGTGGGGTTTAAGCTCAGGTCAGGCTGAGAGGCTCTACAGGCCAGGGCCCTGTTGCCTTCCCCTGGTTTTGGAGGTTTCCAGTAACTTCTAGAAGCTTGTGGGTGAAGGTACAAAGGCAGGGATCTGATTATTTATGGAGTTTGACCAATTCCCAGATGGGAGGACTAACAGGGTGGTAAGATGTGTCCATAAATATCGAAGAGCTTGGCCAGTTGGGCGTTGTTGCTGGCTATAGAGTATGGAGTGCCGAGTTGAGGATCCTGAGGCCTGGAGGGGACCCCAGGGGTGGGGGCTCTGACTCCAGGCAGGATCTGAGAGGAAGGAAGGAAAAGAGTTGTTTGACCAGAGGGATCTTCACCACCATTTAGTCTCATCCAGGAGACACCCTGTATTGCAAGGGAGGACTTGTACAGCTGGAGACCTGAACAGCAGTCTTTGCCAGGCAGCAGGTTTTTAAGGGACAGTGTAAGTACCTCTACCTACCATTCCCAGAACCAACCAAGGGAGAAGGCAGCCAGGATGCAATATTTAGCTAGTCTTTAAGAGGGACAGTGTCACAGATTACCTTAATCCCTCTGATATTTATTCAAGTATGCCACATGAGCTGGTATTTTGCTATTTTCTACTAAGGTGACACAGAGCTCCTACATACAGTTGTCACTTTGTTATTTCTACTAATAGGACACAGAGCTCCTGTAAGAATATATTTGCTACTGATCCTTTAAGGACTGACATTATTCCAGAGGAAGTACAGTCCAGGATCCATTTTGCTGCATAGAGAAGTAGTCATCCAAGTTGTTACTGAACTTAGTTTTGGCATTCTATAACCCCTTATCCCCATCCAAGTTTATATTTCCCTAATAAAACATTAAAAAAGCCCAAGGACTGGTTACTGTCTGTGAATGCAAGCTGCAAAATTCATGTTGCCTGACTGTGCTTTAGGGGGACCCAAAAAAAGGCCCTTTAGGGGGTAGCGCTACACTTCAAAAATAACAAGACGAGGATGGTAAACTTCATTCTGAAGAGCTGAAGCAGACATGCTTGCAAAAGCAAACTGTGGACTTGGCTTTGTAGCAGAAGCAGTTTAAAAACACACAAACTTCTTTCTCTAGAGCAAACAGAGCAGACTCCCTTCACAAAGATCTACATAGACTGAGCTCTTCAGGACACCAGCCAATGTCATCTTTCCATAAACAGACAGCTGACTCTCTGGCACAAGAGGGGTGGCAGCAACACTAAAGTTTCTAAGATCTCTCACAGCAGTCTGTACTCGCAAACATCCCAAGGAAAGTTGGTTGCCTCATTCCAACATCATTGTGGCACCTTTCTCCAGTAATACCAAACTTCAGGCGACTGCCCCTCAATCCACTCTCTGTAGCTTCAACATCCAGGCCCTCAGGTCACCCACCTGATGCCTCACGAACAGCAAAACCTCCAGGCTGTGTTCCTCTTCTGAATGAAAAGATCCAGCGACTCGGTGTCTCAGAGTATTTATACAAACTCCCAGCAACCTTCAGGGCCACCCTCCATGTGATTGGCCAGGGCTGTATTAATATTCATGCTGTTCTTTGCATTGCTCCACACCTATGTTCCAGAGAATTCTACTGTTCTCTGAAAAGCAGAGTAAACAATTAAACAAGCAGCAGCTGAAACACTAAACAGAAATAATTAAAGCGGTTCTCCACCCTAATTACATCATTTGCTTAATAACATTGGCGCTATCTGTTATGCTAAAAACAGTTATTTTTTTTAGCTAAATGTGTACAGTACCTGTACATTACTGTACCTTCTGGTCTGCATGTATGCAGGAGTTTTCCGGGCATTGCATCACTTCCTGTTAGATGCAGTGCGCTCTGGGAGCTTCTCTCCATAGCTCCCTGTGTTCACTGCGCAGCCGTGTTCTCAAATCTCACGCTATTTCGAAAGCCGCTGCTCCCCATTGCTCGTGCTCATGCACATGCGCGAGATCGGAAGAAGGAAGTGCAGGCCTGTGGGCTTATGCCCACAGTTAAAATGGAACCAAAACGGAAGGAGGAATATAAGTTTATATTTAACACAGGATGGCAGTGGAGCGGCCGCGGGAGACAGAAAACGTGAGTTCAGCAAATTATGGGCATTAACCGTTTAACTAGGCATTAAGAAAAAAAAAATGTTGGCGTGGGAGATCCGCTTTAAGCACGTGCAGCTGCACTGATTACAGTGAGAAAAAGAAATTACCTAACAACATAAATACAGTTCCAGTGAATACAGTAAGTCAGAACTAAATTTTGCTAATTCTAGGAGTGTGCTACACAAGCTCCTGGCTAAAGTAGCAGCAATGAGCTTGTTAATTTTTGGTTTAGCCAGCTCTTGGCTGTCTAGTAAAAGGTATTCAGATGGCTGTATAGCCGCTCGATCACTTTTACAGTACAGGTGGTATGGTGCCCCCTGCTCCATGGTTCTTGAGCTCTCCCACTCTTGCTGGGAGCACAGGACCACAACATATGGTCTCAGGACAGTGAGCGTATGTTCCCTGATCTCCCTTTCTATCAATGAAGCTGGAAATTCTCCGTTAAAAGCTATACTTTTAGACCCACTTATGCCTTGCAGCCTTATGCCCTGTACACGCGATCGGTTCGTCTGATGAAAACGGCCTGATGGATTTTTTCATCAGATATCTGATGAAGCTGACTTTCATCACTCTTGCCTACACACCATCGGTTAAAAATCCGATCGTGTCCAACGCGGTGACGTAAAACACAACGACGTGCTGAGAAAAATGAAGTTCAATGCTTCCGAGCATGCGTCAAATTGATTCTGAGCATGCGTGGATTTTTGACCGATGGATTTCCCCACAGACGATTGCTTTTTTCTAACGGTTTTTTAACCATAAGAAAAATTTAAAACAGGTTCTATTTTTTTTCACTGATGGGAAAAAAACGATGGGGCGAACACACGATCGCGGTTCGTCCGATGAAAACGGTCCATCGGTCCGTTTTCATTAGACGAACCGATCGTGTGTACAGGGCATTAGTCATAGCTATCAGACAGCCATAAATATGTCAGTGAGGCTGAAATGCGTAAAAAGGGTCTGATAGTATGAATTTTAACTTAATGTTTCCATAATGCTTTTATTATAAGTCATGCCATGTGCCAACCCCGTTGGACTTCAGCTGCCATTCCCTGGCTACTGCAGCCAGTGAAGCAGCTAATTAAGCACTTGATTAGCTTAACTGGAGGGCAGAGGAAACTTTGAAGGTCTATTAGACCCTCCCCCCAATATATTCATAAAGAGTATCTATCACCTGCCCAATGCAATCACATAGGCAGCTTATTTGCCTCTTGTCATATCAATAAAGTTAAATGAAAAAATATATAATAAATAAATATGCAAAAAAAATAAAAAAATATAATTATAAGAAAATGTAATTTAAAAACAAAAAGAAATGCAAACACAGCAAAAAACTTTTTTTGCAAGGCCTCTACTTTCAAAAAACACATTTTTGTTTTGATGGTTTAAAGTAATTTTTTTGCCAAAAATTAAGATTTTTTTTTAACATGTGTAAGCAAAATGGAAAAGTTCCTCTAGAGGAGAACTGGTTAGACATATTTCTTACCTTTTCAATGTTTTAAGTAGAAAGTGTCATTGCTGACTATAAGCATTTCTTAGCTTAGTCAGCTTACTATGATCTGTCCCATTTTAGGTTAACATATTGAAATAAAGGGGTAGCGCTGTAACCATTTGGATATAAATGTCCGGATAGATGGTCTGGGGTCTGGCTGAGTCCAATTCTCATTAACATACAATGGAGAAAGAAAAAACAGTGGTTAATTTACTAAAACTGGAGAGTGCAAAATCTGCAGTTGTGCATGGTGGCCAATTAGCTTCTAACTTGAGCATGTTCAATTAAGTTTTGATAAAAAAAATCAATAAAAAAATTATAAAAAAACAAACAGAAAGGGCTGCACCAGATTTTGCATTCTCCAGGTTTAGTAAGAGTTCATTCACACTTGTGCGACTTAAAAATTGTGTGATTTCCATTGCGACTTTACCCTGTGGACTTGATGCAACTTTGGATGAGTGCGACTTTGTTACTACTTTGGCTTTGACCAATTTGCTTATTTTGTTTGCACTCCACAAAATCATTTGACATGTGCAGCATGGAAAAATGTGTTTAGTTTAGTCTGGTTTCTTTATTTTCTAACAAATTCCAAATTTTCAGAATGATTCAAATATGAACGGATTGAAAATGTATTGACTGATTTGAACTCTGTGCTGGTTGTTAAGGAACAGGCCGGGAAGCTGGGCACTGCCTCCTTAAAGGAGTTGTAAAGGAAATTTTTTTTTTTTGCTGAAATTACTGTTTACAGGGTATAGAGACATAGGGCCAAATCCACAAAAGGGATACGACGGCGTAATTGCTGTTACGCCGTCGTATCTAGGGTTGCCAACTCATCCCTTTAAAACAGAACACATATTAATTACACAGGTTCTGAGGCTAATATAATGCAAATAAGGCACCAAGTGAGTTTAATTACCTCCTTAATCAGCCACATAACCTGTGTAATTAATATGTGTTCTGTTTTAAAGGGATGAGTTGGCAACCCTAGTCGTATCCCTGTTTCTAACTATGGAACTGATCCACAGAATCAGTTTTCCATAGTTAGGCAGAAGATCCGGCATGTGTAAGGGACTTACACTGTCGGATCTTAGGATGCAGTACCGCATCCGCCGCTGGGGGCATTTTGTGTCGAAATGCCGCCTCGGCTTATGCAAATTAGCACTTACGGAGATCCACGAAGCTTTTCAGCTTCGTTTTTTCTCTGTAAGTTTTAGTTTGCATACGCAAAATTAGGGCTGCTTTTACAAGGTGTAAAGTTAGTACACCATGTAAAAGCAGACCTTTCTGTCCAGCGACGCGATTTTTTTTAAATTTTGAATTTTTTTTTCCCGACGCAACTTTATTGACCCGTCGCAATCCACAAAGCTTGGCGTAATGTAATTTTGCGCTATGCACATCGGGAAAATTACGTCACGAGCATGCGCAGTACGGCCGGCGCGGGAGCGCGCCTAATTTAAATGGGAATCACCCCCATTTGAATAGGAACGCCTTGCGCCGGCGGAATTTAAGTTACACAGCCCAAAATTTCTAGGTAAGTGCTTTGTGGATCGGGCACTTAGGTAGAAATTTTAAGGCAGTGTAACTTAAATGGAAAAAAATAAGTTACGCCGGATCTTTGTGGATTTGGCCCATAATAGTTACCTGATTCCTTTTAAAAATTATTAAAAATAGATAAAAATCAATCATATAATGTACCTTCAGTTTCTAGTTTAGTTTTTGCATGTTGTTTCCTGCTTCTGTGATGTACAGAGCACAGAGCCAATAGAGGGCAGTGATGGTTTGGAAAACGAAACTGATTGGTGCTGAGGGGTTTTAGACACACAGTAATCACACCGACTTGATTAGTGACCACAGAGAGAAAGCTCCCAGTACTGTGGTTATTAGGAAACAGACAACCAGGAAGTGTGGAGATCAGAGAAGAATTACAGCAATTTGAGAGAAAAAACGAACAATGAGGACATGAAAACAGCACTGCATTAAGGTAAAGGAAGCTATTAGGATAAAAAAAAAAAAATCCTTTACAAACCCTTTAACAACTGATGAGTCATCAGCTGTCAGCGGGTTTCCCCACTGACAGCTGAACAGTGGCGGCTGGTGCTAAGAAAATTTGGGGGGCGCAAATAAACTGAAAAGAATTTGAAAAAAAAAACATCAAACGCTGCCAATGTGCCCACCGTGCCCAATGCTGCCAGTGTGCCCAATGATGCCGTGTGCCAGTGTGCCCAATGCTGCAAGTGTGCCCCAAGTGTTGCCACAGTGCCCCAAACGTTGCCCTCCATCTGCCCGACCCTTGCCTTGTCACGGGTCGGCAGCGGCAAGCGGTGTCCTCCATTTCGTCCTTGATGAAGAAGACTCTTCTCCCGCCTGCTCCTGCTCTCATCCTTCCAAGCCTTCAGCCAATCAGGTGACCGGTAACCAGACCCAGTGAACCTGATTGGCTAAGAGGCGGGTCAGTGTTAGGGAAGCGATTTCCTAAAACAGCACTGTTTAATCAGGGAATTCCCTCTGGTTAACCATTTGGAAGCCGATTAGAGCCCACATGCTCTAATCAGGAAGCCTATTAGAGCCTCTCGCTCTAATCAGGCACTTCCAAAACACATCCACCGCTGTTATTCAGATGGCCGGCACTCAACAAGGGGCCGGACACCTAGATAGTGGGCAGCAGCGGCGACAATACATAGATTCATGCAATGCAATGAATCTATGTACTGTTGATTGATGGGTGCAGGAGAGAGGGGGCGGTGCTCCTGCGCCCACTATGGACGCACCGCCACTGTAGCTGAATGTACAAAAAAGAATGCCGACACTGAAAAATAAATTGAAAAAATGGTCGTGGGTTCCCCCCCTCCCCAATGCATACAAGACCCTGGGTATGGGAGACTTTTTACCCTTTATTTTCACCAGGTGATCCTGCCAGTAACACACTTCCTGCCCTAGTGTGACAACACTCCCTCACTGTACTGTATCTGTGGGGAAGCAGTGTTCTCACCCTTGGATGGAGCTACAGAACACCTAACTTCAACTTAATTCCCCATAACATGGAGGAAATGTTCTTTAATCTGCAGCGATAGATGGCAACAATAAAACTGATTGTCAGGGAGCACACGATGTTATTAGCTCATAAGATTTTTTAAAAGGTTCAACAGATATTACAAAATGCTATGTTTAGAAGCTCATTATTAGGGTTCCTACACCACTGGCAACAGTGCTGGCCCAAGACATTGTGCTGCCTGGTACCAGAATGAAATGCTGCCCCCTCCCCACCCAAAAAAAATTACGCCCACCAAAATGCCCCCACATCCATTATTTTATATCATGATAACTAAAGTGGACCTATCATGGCTCTATACATGTATATAGGAATATAACGAGGACCTGTTATGGTTGTTTACATGGATAGGAGTATAAAAAGGACCTGTTATGGCTCTATTCATGCAATTAACCCCACAGTGGAGTGGAGAGCAGAACGGGAGGAGCGGTCGGGCGGCAATTAGCCCCACAGTGGAGTGGAGAGCGGAGCTGGCAGGATGGGATGGCGTGCGGGCGGCAATATGCCGCCCCCCTGAAAGTGCTGCCTGGTACAATGGTACCATCGGGTCCCATGGTAGGGCCGGCCCTGACTGGCAAGAGCAGACCCTGAAACTCAGGTTTGGTAATAACTCCTTTACTCAAGACTTTAAAAAAGACAGTGACTCTTTGGAGGTGATTTACCGTGTTTCCCCGAAAATAAGCCCGGGTCTTATTTTAATTTTGGCAACAAAAGACACAGTAGGGCTTATTTCCGGGGTAGGTCTTACCATGTAATGTGGTGTCTTTTCTCCCCCTCTCTCTCCCTGCCTGTCAGGAATCCCCAGTGTAAATGGAGTTAAAATGTTTGTAAAATCCTATAATCCACTCTATTATAGTAGTATATAATGTATAATGTGTGTGTTTCTGTAATATAATTGTGCCAAATACCTTCGTTCAGCGCTTCTGTGACCCGCCGGAGCTCTCTTCCCCACAATTAAATTACAGAAACACACACATTGTACATTATATACTACTGTAATAGAGTGGATTATAGGATGTTACAAACATTTTAACTAGGGCTTATTTTCGGGGTAGGGCTTATACTGCAGCCCTCCTGAAAAATAACACTAGGTCTTATTTTTGGGGTAGGTCTTATTTTCGGGGAACACGGTACTAAAGGCAAGCGGGCTGTTCATTTCTGCAATGGAAGTTGTACTTTGTAAGGTGAATGTGTTGATATTTCACTTGCCAAATAAAACCCACTCATATGCAAGGAGAAAAATAATTGCCCATGATTGGATGATAGAAGTCAGCAGAGCTTCACTCCATTCACTATGCTCTGCGGCAAATTCCCTTTGCACAATGCAATTTCACTTGTTAAATATAAACTACTAAAAGATCATGCAATCTATCAACAATTATGTAAGGCAAGAGCCTGGCTCATTGGATACAAACTGAATGGGATTGTTTAGGTTGGCCCTCACAACGCATGTTTTGGTAAATCTAAAGGTGATCGTACAGAGATTATTTAACATGTAATGTGCATGGCTACACCAGGAAGCATTCAGTCTTCACCAAAACTTATGGTTTTCCTGGTTTGACAAGAGTATCCAGTTACCATCCTTTGTGAAGCAATGGATCATTAAGCATAGGTTCTGACTAGGAAATAAGCAACCCTCAGCCCTAGTAATAAGACAAGGCTGGTGTTGTGGAATCATGAGGAACGTGTTGGTTTAGTGTGGCAGTATGAACTTGATAAGATATACTCAAGTGGTTTCTATTTTGTTCAGTCAAGGCACTAAAATAGTTTGGGTTAAATAGTGACTGGCATGACTACATTTTAAGAGAAGAGACACATGCATGTAGGCTGCCATATCTGCTGTATTTGTGGTTTTAATGATTAATAAAGGCAGAAATATTTAACAATTTGAATTTGTATTTAGCTTGAAGTGTATGTATGTATGTATAGAAAATTCATTTTTTTCCAGGGTAGGAAAAGATTGAAAGAGCAGTCGATTCAGATGGGTAGCTTTTCCTTCACTCTCAGAGTCACGACAGGACGTGAGAGGAAATTAAATCTCTATGAAGTGAGATAAATTATCCTCTCAGGCCTCGTACACACGACCGGTTTCCTCGGCAGAATCCATCAAGAAACTTGGTGGGAGAGCTTTTTTGCCGAGGAAACCGGTCGTGTGTACATGTTTCATCGAGGAAACTGTCGAGGAACTCGATGAGCAAAAAGGAGAGCAAGTTCTCTTTTTCCTCGACGGGAGTCTCAATTTGCTCGTCGAGTTCCTCGTCGGGCTGGTTTTCGACGAGAAACTTAAGCGTGTGTATGCTAAGGAACCCGCGCTTGCTCAGAATAAAGTATGAGACGGGAGTAAAAGTTGCATTTGTAATGGAGATAACACATTTGTCACGCTGTAACAGACTGTAAAGTGCAAATCGTCTCTTACCAAACTTTTACTTAACACGCAAACTCATGAGATTAGCAAAAGCAGCCCCAAGAGTTGCGCAAGTGGAATCGAACTTCCCCTGCAGTTGTATGTGTTGTACTTCACCGCGTTTGAGAACGAGGAGATTTGGTCTGTAAAGTGTGTACGCAAAGCAAGCTTGTCGAGTTGCTCGACAAGCCTAACAAGGAACTCGACGAGGAAAACGATGTGTTTCGCCCGACGAGTTCCTCGGTCGTGTGTACGAGGCCTAAGTCAATTATCACCAGTTGCCCTGAATGATCTTCCCCCTTGTTCTGGTAAAAAGAGAGGGGATGCAGACAGCAATAAAAACTTGACATTGGTTTTAACCCTTCCTTAGGCCCCGTACACACCATAGAATCCATCCGCAGATAAATCCCAGCAAATGGGTTTCAGCGGATAGATCCTATGGTGTGTACACGCCAGCGGATCTTTTTCTGCGGATATATCTCCCCTGGGATGGATTCCAGCAGATCGAATATTTGCTGACATGCAGAACATATCCATCTGCTGGAGTCCATCCCAACGGATGGATCCGCTGGTCTGTACAGACTCACCGGATCCATCCGTCCGAAGGGATCCCCCGCATGCGTCGTAATGATTCGACGCATGCGTGGAATTCCTTATATGACAGCGTCGCGCACGTCGCCGCGTCATAATCGCGGCGACGGCGCGACACGTCATCGCCAGAGGATTTCGGCGCGGATTTCAATGCGATGGTGAGTACACTCCATCGCATTAAAATCTGCTGAAATCCTCGAGAGGATTTATCCGCGGAAACGGTCCGCTGGACCGTATCCGCGGATAAATCCTCCCGTGTGTATGGGGCCTTACTCTTTAAAAAAAAATAGCCTTAGTGATACAGCATAAAAATAAATAATTAAACTCAAACTGTTATACATTTTCATACAAATATATATTTGAAATCAAATCTTTATAATATTTTGGCAATAACATGGTGTGTGCATATTTCTACCAGTCATAGGCTGTGTCACTTCCTTCCAGCCTGTGTCTTAGAACAACAAGGAGGTGAAGCCTCCATCAATTAATATGTAATATTCCACCCCGTTGTGTTTAGATGGTTAGTGGACATGGAGGGAGTGGGCTGTCATTTACCACTGTGTATACTCCCACATGTGTGACTCTATAGTCACATGGCTGCTCAGATGTGATAGGGAAGAAATGCTCAACATAGAAACTCACTGAAAACTGAGCATGTGCAGAGCTGCCAGCACTGCTCTGCAAAATCAACAACTGTGTTGGGGACAAAAGGAGGAGATAACAGATAACAGCAGGGTCAACCAAGATGTTTGCAGAATACAGAAAACAAATCTTATAGTGACTGAGTAAGTATAAACAGCATGTATTGATAGACTGATAAAAAAATATTCTGTTGGCTTGTAATTTTAGGATAAACATTTTGGGCCAGATTCTCCAATATTCTGCGGCGGCCTCGCGTAAGCTATTTACACTACGCCGCCGCAACTTACTGGAGCAAGTGCCGTATTCCTCAAGCACTTGCTCCGTAGTTTCTTCGGATCTTCAGCGTATCTATGCGAAAATGATTCTAGGAATCACTCGCATAGATACGCGGGTCAAAAAAGAGAGATACGACGGAGTTTCCTGAGATACTCCGTCGTAACTCTACTGAGAATATGGCCCCATATCATTTTCAACATATAAATAAATGTTAATTAATTTACTTTAATATTTTAAGTACCTTATTTAATTTTCATTAGTTCTTAAAACACACCTTTTACATTTACAAAAATAATGTATAATATTGAGTAATCTAGAAAAAAACCTTTAAGGTATGTGCATTTCCATATTCCAATTCAGTTACATTTACTTTAATAAATTATCTTTTCATTTGACTGAAATTGCAGGATGCATATGGTTGCCAAACGTGCAACACGAGTTTTGATGCTGTATATTTTAAAGAGTTTGATGTCTTTTGGAACTTTGAAAGCCTGCACAAGGCAGTTCCCATATGTTTAAAGGAGTTATAAAGGTTTGTTTTTTTATTTTCTAAATAGGTTATTTTAAGCTAGTGCATTGTTAGTTCACGTACCTTTTCCTTCGATTTCCCTTCTAAATGTTTTTTTTCTTTGTCTGAATTTCTCACTTCCTGTTCCTCCTCAGTAAGGTGTTCAGTAAGCTGTTCTAAATTACTTTGCACCGCTCGGATGATGGTGGAAAGCTTACTGAGGAGAAACAGGAAGTGAGAAATTCAAACAAAGAAAAATAAACATTTAGAAAGGAAAAGGTAAGTGAACCAACAATGCACAAGATTAAAGGAACCAATTTAGAAAATAAAAGACGAACCTTTACAACCCCTTTAACCACTTCCTTACCGCGTCATTGTGAAATGACGGCGGCAGGAACCCCTCCTCGATCCAGGAGGACGTCATATGACGTCCTGGGCTTTGCGGGTGGATATCTGAATGATGCCTGCAGCTAGAGGCATCATTCAGATATCCTTCTCTCCTGCCGGCGATTCTGCACAACATAATAACGATCATAGCGGCGATTCCGCCGATAGATCGTTCTTACAGGCGGCGGGAGGGGACATCCCCCCCTCCCGCCGCCATCCGGTGCTTCTCCGGGCTCTCCCGTGCCATCGGGGGCCCGGAGAACGAATCGTCCGGCGCTGGCAGGAAGCATAGAGATGACTGGTGACCAGTCATCTCTATGACCGTCGGAGGACCCGGGTGCGATGTGATGACGTCAAGCCCGGGTCCCCGTAAGTAAACAAAGCCGCAATTGCGGCTGCTAAGCAACGGTAAGCATGAGATCGGTGAATTTTTTTTCACCGATTTCATGCTTTCCAGCCTGGAGGAGAGATGTGCGGTCTTATTGACCCCGCATCTCTACATAAAGAGTACCTGTCACACACATTCCTATTACAAGGGATGTTTACATTCCTTGTAATAGGAATAAAAGTGATAATAAAAAACATACCATCCAAAATGTTTATTTTATTTGACGATTAATATATTTATAATAAATGGACATACATTCATTGTATGCACCTATTGAGACAACTCACTTGTGCGCACGCAAAGTTTGCACTTACTGCATGCGGCAGAACGCAACCAAGATTCAGGATGAGAGACCACCAGCTGTTAAGCCTAAAATCTATTTTGCGCCACAAAAATGAATGTTTCAGCCGGTCCGGTTTTTGAGATATTGGAATTCAAATTCAGATTATGTAACATCAAGCCCCGCCCACTTTGCACCCAATGTTATTATCAAAGATGGCATTCATTTGCACTGCATCTGTGCCGATTTGTGCTGCAAAAACGAGCGTATGTGCTGGTTTGGTTTCAGAGATATTGTGCATTATAGTTGATGAAAACTCCCACACTTTGCACCATGTTATTACATTTTAAAAACAATTAAAAAAATTTGTTTGTGCTGATTTGTACCTCAAAAACAAACTTTCTGTTTGTTCGGTTTTTGATAAATTGGACATTCAACTCAACTTTATATTATGTAACCTAAAGCCCTGCCCACCTTGCACTCTGTTATTACATTTCAAAATCAAATAAACCCTATTTGCTGCTTTGGCAGAAAAAACAAGCATATTGTTATAGTGTATTTTTTCATATAGCGCTCTCATTTTGTATCAGAAAGAATGATTATGGGACTCATTGATGCTTTTAGCCTGAGCCACCCTGAAAACCTAAAATATACCTTTGAAGTTTTTCAGATCTTTTTAGAGCTAGATGTGGGGAATCAATCTTCAAAAGTTAACACTTTAAAGTGCAAATTACTTTCCTAAAAGGCTTTAAAAAAAAGTTAATACATTCTGATATACTGTATGTTACATGTGTGTGTTTCAGTTTGATTTGTTAGCTGAGAAAGAGACATTTTTTTTTTAAATGTTTACATTTACATTTGATGTTGCTTTAATATTACATTTGTAACACTTTATAAATAATTAATGTTAATTTGTTTTGAAAGCCTGTTTCATGAGACTATTCTTTAAAAAAAAAAAACATATTATTGTATTATTTTTATATAAAAACCTTAAAACATATATCAAATACATTTGTAAAATATGTTTTACCAACTTAAAAAGATTGAGTAAGTTAGAAGTTAATATTACTTAAAATGAAGCGACTAATGCCGCGTACACACGATTGGTCCATCCGATGAGAACGGACCGATGGACCGTTTTCATCGGTTAACTGATGAAGCTGGCTGATGGTCCGTCGCGCCTACACACCATCGGTTAAAAAAACGATCGTGTCAGAACGTGGTGATGTAAAACACAACGACGTGCTAAAAAAAACAAAGTTCAATGCTTCCAAGCATGCGTCGACTTGATTCTTAGCATGCGTGGATTTTTAACCGATGGTCGTGCCTACTAACGATCGGTTTTGTCCTATCGGTTAGGAATCCATCGGTTAGATTTAAAACAAGTTGGCTTTTTTTAAACCGATGGTTAAATAACCGATGGCGCCCACACACGATCGGTTTTGACCGATGAAAACGGTCCATCAGACCATTCTCATCGGTTTAACCGATCGTGTGTACGCGGCATAAGTAGTAGGGCAGCACAGTGGTGTAGTGGTTAGCACTTTCGCAGAGCAGCAATAGGGTCGCTGGTTCATAATCCCAACCACAATACTACATGTGCCTGCATCGGCTTCCTCCCACACTCCAATTACCCTACCTCCAAAGGTAGGGTAATTGGCTCCTGTGTAAATTGGCTCTAGTACAGTATGTGTATGTATAAATGTGAGTTAGGATTGTAAGCTCCTTGAGGGCAGGGACTAATGTGAATGTACAATGTATATGTAAAGTCCTGTGTAAATTGACAGTGCTATACAAGGACTTGAAATAAATAAGTCAATGAATGTGTTCCTATCTTAAAGTTTTCTATCAACTGGAAAAATTGAGTTGGCTTTACTTGAACCTACTGTATGGTCTATAACATGGAAAAATTTAGTTGGCTTTGCTTGAACCTATTTAATTGAATGTCTATAAACTGGTAACATTTAGTTGACTTTACTTAAAACTATAGTTCCAGACAAGTTAAAGAATATGGGCCAGATTCTCGTACATCCGCGTATATCTTTGCGCGGGCGTAACGTATCCGATTTACGTTACGCCTCCGCAACTTAGACGGGCAAGTGCTGTATTCTCAAAGCACTTGCTCCGTAAGTTGCGGAGGCGTAGCGTAAATCGTCCGGCGTAAGCCCGCCTAATTCAAATTTGGAACAGGGGGGCGTGTTTTATGTAAAATACCCATGACTAGACGTGATTGACATTTTTCACGAACGGCGCATGCGTCGTCCGTGGACATATACCAGTGTGCATTGCTCCAAATACGCCGCAAGGACGTATTGGTTTTGACGTGAACGTAAATTACATCCAGCCCCATTCACGGACGACTTACGCAAACGATGTAAAATATTCAAAATTCGACGCGGGAACGACGTCCATACTTAACATTGGTACGCCGCATGTACGCCACCATATAGCAGGGGTAACTTTATGCCGGGAAAAGCCTAACGTAAACGGTGTATCTGTACTGCGTCGGCCGAGCGTACGTTCGTGAATTTGTGTATCTAGCTGATTTACATCTTTCTAGGTGTAAATCAGCGTACACGCCCCTAGCGGCCAGCGTAAATATGCAGTTACGATCCGACGGCGTAAGAGACTTACGCCGGTCGGATCTAATAGAAATCTATGCGTAACTGATTCTAAGAATCAGGCGCATAGATACGACGGCACAACTCAGAGATACGACGGCGTATCTGGAGATACGCCGTCGTATCTGGAGATACACCGTCGTATCTCCTCTGTGAATCTGGGCCTGTATTCCCAACTTATAACACTGTGGTCTATAAACTGAAAAAAATTGAGTTGGCTTTACTTAAAACAACAAAGTTGAAAACATGAAAAGTCTAATGATTCAGAAAAAAATAAGTTTAGTTGACAGTACTTAACCTGCCTAGCGGTATTCCCGAGTCAGGCTCGGGGTGAATTTTACATACCAAAAGCGGTATCCTCGAGCTAGACACGAGATCGCATTGCAGGATACAGGGGAATGTCCCTGGATCCTGCGTTGTGTCACCGCTGTGTGTGCGAGCTGTCATCTTGCTCGATTCACACACTGGTGAGACCCGACGTGCTCTGTTCCCAAGCGGTGCGATGCACCGGGGCAGAGTTCGGCCCCAAATTAAAAAGAGTAAAAACTCAGTATAGATACAGTATACTGTAATCTTACAGATTACAGTACTGTGTCAAATAATTACACATCCCCTTTGTCCCTAGTGGTCTGTCCAGTGTCCTGCATGTAGTTGTATATTATAATATTAGAGCAGCTAGAAAACAGCGAAATTAGAATCACTTGCAGAATTGAGCGATAGCGATTTGTGGGGAAATTCATCATTAAACATTGAAAGTAATGACAGCGACAATTCTGCAACTGAGGAAATTTCAGTGTTTTTGATTTGATTACATTATAGAATAATTTTTATTATAATTACATTATTATTTGTTATAATTATTTATAGTTATTTATTATATTATAATTTATGATTTTGTGTTTCAAACTTTATCATACCCGGGATGTCTACTAGACTCTTGTTTGGACAGATTTAAGTGTATTATTCATAAGAATTACAGGCCTACAATATAAAATGCAAAATTTCAATGCAAAATAATTGTACCGCTTTCAGCATCAAAAATCTGAAAGAATCATACCGCCAGGGAGGTTAAAAAGCGGATGCAAATAGTTGCCTCAATTTTTCTGAGTAGACCCAGCACAATATTTTTATGCAGTGTAGATTTTTATGATGGGGGTTTAGTGACACTTTATGGCCTGGTTCACACTGGTATGATTTGAGATGCGATTTGAGATGTCAAATCGCATCTCAAATCGGCTGCATTTGCCGGCAGTTGTCGGCAATGGCACCGTCCTAATCGGTGCGACGCCGCATCTGCGGCGCTGCACCGATTTCAAAAGTAGTTCCTGTACTACTTTTTGCGATTTCGGGCCGCGATTTACATTGACATCTGTGCAGAAACCTGCACAGATGTCTCTGAAATTGTGGCCGAAATCGGGACTGAAATCGTGCGAATTCAACTGAACTCGCACAGCTTCACTCCCGCAGCCCAGTGTGAACCTGGGCTAAATGTTTGAATGGGGAATTAGGTCACTTTTTTTCCCCAACCTGCTGGTTGAACAAACAAATCAGACTCATCTATGGTCAGCCTTTAACCCTCTGTGTTTTTTTTTTTTTAGCTTAACACCTTGAACACAATAAAATGAACATTGTCCAGTAAACCATGTTTTACATTCCTTATTCCAGCACCCATGCTGCTAGCTGCTGCTTCCATGAACTTCCAGTCTTCACAGGAAAGAGTTAACAGTGGACAGTGCAGTCTGGAGTCAGCCAGTTAGATTTGAGAAGGGAAGTGCAGGGGGATGCCTCACCAACATAGGCTACAGGGCAATGTGTCTCTGTTGATATAGGGAGACACAACTTTAGTCCCTGCATGCAAAGGTGGCTCTGTAGAATGCTGCAAGAGAAAGGAGCCACCCTGAAAAAGGAAACCTTGGCCAGCAGTCATGGCCAGTGCTGATCCTGACCTCCCTGGGGCCCTAAGCAAAATGACATGTCACATTAAAGCACTAAAGTTGAGAAGCGGGGGGAGTGGGTGTTCTGCTGTCGGAAATGGCATCTTACATTAAAGTGAGAAGTGGGGGGTGCTGTCTTCTTACCTCTTCTCCAATGCAGCCAGTGAGTTGAGAAGCAGGGTGAGGGGATGAAAATGACTTCTCACCAGATCTAGTAATTTGGGGGGGCCTCCACAGCTTTGCGGGGCCCTACGTGGCTTGCATAGTGAGACTATAGGGCGGATCGGCCCTGGTCATGGCACCAGTTGAAACTGGAACATAGGCAAGGATCAAAAGGTAAACCATGTCAACTATGGACAGCTGGAGCAAGGGGGCAGGTAAAGGAACGGTATCTTCTGTAAATGATTAACCCAGCTGCTAAAAGTGCTTAAAAAAACTAAGGGTTTAATATCACTTTCAGGGATTTCATAATAACAAGTAACCTGACCCATGTATGTTGAACAATCTCCATTATAAAAGCCTTTCCTCCTGAACAATAACCATATGTACTAGATATGTAAAACTCAAGTTCTAAATATTTATGTTTTCCAAAAAATCTCTATAAACTATAATTTCTATAATATCTATATTTTGACCTTATTATAGGACAATCCATCTCCTAAGTGACAAAAACTTTTGAGACTTCTAAAAAATAGACTCTTTGACATTGACAAGTAAATAAATGCATAACAATGTGGATTTCTTTAAGGAAGAAAGATATGTGACAATCTAAATGAATACCTCAGATTTTTGCAAAATGAATAGAAAGTACTGTATGTTGAGAAAGCTTTTGATAGAATTAACAGGGAGTTCTTTTTTTTTTTTTTTACTGAACAAAACTTTAGTTTTACATCAAAAATAATAAATAAAATCATTCTACATAACTTCCCCTCAGCTAAAATTAAAATTGATAATTCCTTGGTTGATTATTTAGTAGAAATAATGGAATAAGACGGGGTGGGCATTCCTCTCACTGCTTTTATTGCTCGTTATTATGGAAACAATCTCTCAAAGTATTAGGGAAAATATGGAAATCTCTGGTCTTAAGTGCTTTGGTTTAGAATTTAAAACAGTCTACTTCTGAGATGACTTCATATGTATTATTTCCCTTCCTATAATTTCAGATATATTGAAGGTATACAAGATTTTCTTTCAAATTTCAAAATAAATTATTAAAGATGAGAATCTCTTAATATTACTGAATAGTATATACATTCACATATACAGGTGCATCTTAGAAAATTAGAATACCATCAAAAAGTTAATTTATTTTAGTAATTCAATTAAAAAAGCGAAACTCATATTATATAGATTTATTAGACACAGGGTCATATATTTCAAGCATTTCTTTCTTTTAATTTTGATGATTATGGTTTACAGCTAGTGAAAACCCAAAATTCAGTATCTCAGGAAATTAGAATATTCAATATTGTAGGCTCGTGATGTTACACTCTAATCTAATCTAAAACACCTTTAAAGGTTTCCTGACCCTTTAAATGGTCTCTTATGGCCCGTACACACGATCCGAATATCGTACGAAAAATGAAGAATCGGACGATTATCGAAACGTTAGTACAGAGCTTTCGAGAGCTGATCATGACAGTTCATCCGATATTATTTTATCGGACATGCACGAAAAATGTTCTCGTGCAATACCAGATCGTACCAATTTGGTTTAGTCAGTACAGTTGTCCTCCGAAAATACAATACAAATACAGTACAACACATGACATCACTTCTGATTATTATTTATTTCTGTCGTACGAGAATTTTCATGACTTTAATAACCTATTTAATTTGTACTTGCGACTATTAAGCGAAAAAAGTCGTATGATCTGTCGTATGATATTCAGATCGTGTGTACGGGGCATTAGTCTGGTTCAGTAGGATACACAATCGTGGGGAAGACTGCTGACTTGACAGTTGTCCAGAAAACAGTCATTGATACCCTTCACAAGGAGGGCAAGTCACAAAAGGTCATTGCTGAAGAAGTTGGCTGTTCACAGAATGCGGTATCCAAGCATATTAGCCACTTAAGTCCCAGACCAATATACAGGTAAAGGACCAGGCCCCTTTTTGCGATTCGGCACTGCGTAGTTTTAACTGAAAATTGCGCGGTCGTGCGACGTGACTCCCAAACAAAATTGGCGTCCTTTTTTTTCCCACAAATAGAGCTTTTTTTTGGTGGTATTTGATTACCTCTGCGGTTTTTATTTTTTGCGCTATAAACAAAAATAGAGCGACAATTTTGAAAAAAAATCAATTTTTTTTACTTTTTGCTATAATAAATATACCCAAAAATATATAAAAAAACATTTTTTTCCTCAGTTTAGGCCGATATATATTCTTCTACCTATTTTTGGTAAAAAAAAAAATCGCAAATGCGCCGTTCGTAAAAAGCGTCATTTACGTAGGGTCACATACAATTTACATAACACACGCCCACATCTTCCACATTTGAATTAGGCGGGCTTACGCCGGCCTATTTACGCTATGCTGCAACTTACGGAGCAAGTGCTTTGTGAATACTGCACTTGCCCGTCTAAGTTGCGGAGGCGTAGCGTAAATAGGATACGCTACGCCGGAACAAAGATACGCTCTCCTACGAGAATCTGGGCCACAGTGCACGTGCAATAACCTCCCTGCTGCTAGAATGCACGTGATTGGCTATGCATGTGCAGTGCACACTCCATGTCAACTATGGACAGCTGGAGCAAGGGGGCAGGTAAAGGAACTGTATCTTCAGTAACATTATTTAACAGCTGCTAAAAGTGCTTAAAAAACTGAGGGTTTAATATCACTTTCAGGGATTTCATAAGAACAAGTAACCTGACCCATGTATGTTGAACAATATCCATTATAAAAAACCTTTCCTCCTGAACAATAACCATATGTACTAGGGGCCAAATTCTCAAAAACTCTGCGTAACTTAAATTTCAGCAGTTAAGTTACACTGACTTAAAATTTCTACCTAAGTGCCTGATCGTCAAAGCACTTAGGTAGAAATTACACGCTGTGTAACTTAAGTGCCGCCGTCGTAAGGCGGTCCTCCTCTCCTGGGGGCGTTTAAAATTTAAATGAGGCGCGCTCCCGCGCCGGCCGTACTGCGCATGCGTGTGACGTCATTTTCCCGACGTGCAGCGCGCGAACGTAATTAACGCCGGTCGGCTTTGAGAATTTCGACGGGACACTAAAGTTGCGACGGGTGAAAAAAAAAGACGCGCCGGGAAAACAAATAATTATAAAAAAAAATGACAGCGTCGCTCAGCATGCATTCCTGAGAGGGAGAACTCCATGCCAATTTTCAAAGAAAAAAACGGCATGGGTTCCCCCCCCAGGAGCATACCAGGCCCTTAGGTCTGGTATGGGTTGTAAGGAGACCCCCCCACGCCGAAAAATTGACGTAGGGGGTCCCCCTACAATCCATAACAGACCCGTATCCAAAGCACGCTACCCGGCCGGCCAGGAATGGGAGTGGGGACGAGCGAGCGCCCCCCCCCCCCTCCTGAGCCGTGCCAGGCCGCATGCCCTCAACATGGGGGGGTTGGGTGCTCTGGGGCAGGGGGGCGCACTGCGGGCCCCCCCACCCCAGAGCACCCTGTCCCCATGTCGATGAGGACAGGACCTCTTCCCGACAACCCTTGCCATTGGTTGTCGGGGTCTGCGGGCGGAGGCTTATCGGAATCTGGGAGTCCCCTCAAATAAGGGGGCCCCCAGATACCGGCCCCCCACCCTAAGTGAATGGATATGGGGTACATCGTACCCCTATCCATTCACCTGGAGGCAAAAAGTAAAATGTAGTAAACACACAACACAAGGCTTTTTAAAATATTTTATTATTCTGCTCCGGATGCCCCCCCTGTCTTCGTTATTAGCTCAATTACCAGGGGGGGCTTCTTCTTCCACTCTCCGGGGGTCTTCTCCACTCTCCGGGGGTCTTCTCCGCTCTCCGGGGGGGCTTCTCCGGACTCCGGGGGGCTTCTTCCATCTTCTCCCCTCTTCCGCTCTTGACTCGGCGAACCCCGGTTCTTCTGCAGCTCTCCGGTGCCTTCTTCTTCAGCGCTGGCTGCCTGCTATGTTTGTGTGTTAGCTCGATTTCAAACAGGCAGCCGGCGCGGTCTTCTGTGACGCCAGGGTCTTCTGGTCTTCTGTTCTTCCGATGTTGCCTCGTCGCCTGTTGTCGCTGTAATGATGGAAGCGCGCCTTGCATCACATTTATATAGGCATCACCGTCCCATCATGCTCCGGTAGGTACCCACGTGGTGGGTGCACGTGGGTAGGCACCCACCACGTGGGTACCTACCGGAGCATGATGGGACGGTGATGCCTATATAAATGGGATGCAAGGCGCGCTTCCATCATTACAGCGACAACAGGCGATGAGGCAACATCGGAAGAACAGAAGACCAGAAGACCCTGGCGTCACAGAAGACCGCGCCGGCTGCCTGTTTGAAATCGAGCTAACACACAAACATAGCAGGCAGCCAGCGCTGAAGAAGAAGGCACCGGAGAGCTGCAGAAGAACCGGGGTTCGCCGAGTCAAGAGCGGAAGAGGGGAGAAGATGGAAGAAGCCCCCCAGAGTCCGGAGAAGCCCCCCCGGAGAGCGGAGAAGACCCCCGGAGAGCGGAGAAGACCCCCGGAGAGCGGAGAAGACCCCCGGAGAGTGGAAGAAGAAGCCCCCCCTGGTAATTGAGCTAATAACGAAGACAGGGGGGGCATCCGGAGCAGAATAATAAAATATTTTAAAAAGCCTTGTGTTGTGTGTTTACTACATTTTACTTTTTGCCTCCAGGTGAATGGATAGGGGTACGATGTACCCCATATCCATTCACTTAGGGTGGGGGGCCGGTATCTGGGGGCCCCCTTATTTGAGGGGACTCCCAGATTCCGATAAGCCTCCGCCCGCAGACCCCGACAACCAATGGCAAGGGTTGTCGGGAAGAGGTCCTGTCCTCATCGACATGGGGACAGGGTGCTCTGGGGTGGGGGGGCCCGCAGTGCGCCCCCCTGCCCCAGAGCACCCAACCCCCCCATGTTGAGGGCATGCGGCCTGGCACGGCTCAGGAGGGGGGGGGGGCGCTCGCTCGTCCCCACTCCCATTCCTGGCCGGCCGGGTAGCGTGCTTTGGATACGGGTCTGGTATGGATTGTAGGGGGACCCCCTACGTCAATTTTTCGGCGTAGGGGGGTCTCCTTACAACCCATACCAGACCTAAGGGCCTGGTATGCTCCTGGGGGGGAACCCATGCCGGTTTTGAATTTAAAAATTGCCGTGGAGTTCTCCCTCAGGAATGCATACCAAATGCCGTCGCTGGAATGGGCCTTTACAAGGTTTGGCTAACTTTCCACATTGTAAAACCAGCCCTAATTTTGCGCCGGCAAATTCGGAACTTAGGCAGAAATCAAAGTGCTGAAATGCTTTGAAAATCTGCTTAAGTCCTCATTTGCATACGCAAAGCTGGATTTCAATGAGAAATGCCCCCAGTGGCGGATTCGGTACTGCATCCTAAAATCTGACCGTGTAAGTGTCTTACACATGTCAGATTTTCTGCCTAACTTTGGAAAAAGCCTTTTGAGAATCGTTTCCAAAGTTAGGCACAGGGATACGCAGGCTGAACAGCAGTTAAGTCTGCGTATCTCTTTTGAGAATTTGGCCCTCGATATGTAAAACTCAAGTTCTAAATATTTATGTTTTCCAAAAAATCTCTATAAACTATAATTTCTATCATATCTATATTTTGACCCTATTGTAGGACAATCCATCTCCTAAGTGACAAAAACTTTTAAGACTTCTAAAAAATAGACTCTTTGACATTGACACGTAAATAAATGAATAACAATGTGGATTTCTTTAAGGAAGAAAGATATGTGACAATCTAAATGAATACCTCAGATTTTTGCAAAATGAATAGAAACTACTGTATGTTGAGAAAGCTTTTGATAGAATTAACAGGGAGTTCTTTACTTTTTACTGAACAAAACTTTAGTTTTCCATCAAAAATAATAAATAAAATAATTCTACATAACTTCCCCTCAGCTAAAGTTAAAATTGATAATTCCTTGGCTGATTGTTTAGTAGAAATAATGGAATAAGATGGGGTGGGCATTCCTCTCACTGCTTTTATTACTCATTATTATGGAAACAATCTCTCAAAGTATTAGGGAAAATATGGAAATCTCTGGTCTTGAGTGCTTTGGTTTAGAATTTAAAACAGTCTACTTCTGAGATGACATCATTTGTATTATTTCCCTTCCTGACATTATAATTTCAGATATATTGAAGGTATACAAGATTTTCTTTCAAATTTCAAAATAAATGATTAAATATGAGAATCTCTTAATATTACTGAATTGTTTTATATATATATTTATATATATATATATAGATATATATAGATATAGATTTAGGGCCAGATTCACATAGAGATACGACGGTGTATCTCCTGATACACCGTCGTATCTCAGAGTTGCATCGGTCGTATCTATGCGACTGATTCATAGAATCAGTTACGCATAGATATGCCTAAGATCCGACAGGTGTAACTGTGTTACACCGTCGGATCTTAACTGCAATTAAAAAATGGCCGCTGGGGGCATTCTCGCTGATTTACGGCGACGATATGTAAATCAGCGACATGCGCCAATTCACGAATGTACGCGGGCCCGAGGCAGTCACTTTACGTCGTTTACGTAAACGTTTTCCCAGCGTATACTTACCCCTGCTTCTATGAGGCGCAGCCAATGTTAAGTATGGCCGTCGTTCCCGCGTCAAAATTATTTTTTTTAACGTCGTTTGCGTACATCGATTCACAAAACCGCTCGACGCAAGTTACGCTCACACCGAAACCAATGACGTCCTAGCGACGTCATTGGGAGCAATGCACGCCGGGAAAATTCGCGGACGGCGCATGCGCAACTAAATCGGCGCGGGGACGCGCCTGATTTAAATGCTACACTCCCCCTAGCCGCGGAATTTGAATTCCGCCGGGGGATTTAAGATACGCCGCCGCAAGTTTGGAGGTAAGTGTTTTGTGAATTACCCACTTGCCTCTCAAACTTGCGGCGGCGGATCTTAAATCAGATAGATTACGCGGATCTAAAGATCCGCTGATCTATCTGAATCTGGCCCATCGATATATAATCATATATACTGGTGCAACTACGAAAATTTGAATATCATCAAAACGTTTTTTTAGTAATTCAATTAAAAAAGCGAAACTCATATATTATTATATAGATTTATTAGACACAGGGTGATATATTTCAAGCATTTCTTTCTTTTAATTTTGATGATTATGGCTTACAGCTAGTGAAAACCCAAAATTCAGTATCTCAGGAAATGAGAATATTCAATATTGTAGGCTCGTGATGTTACACTCTAATCAGCTAATTAACTTAAAACACCTGTAAAGGTGTTAAGATAATCCCGATAATCTGGACTTGTTGTGTATCCTAGCTATGTGTACAATGCACAGGCCCGAGACAAGGGGTGTGCCATAGGTGCAGCAGTAGTGGGGCACTCCCTCACCGCACACATGCTCCAGAGCAGTGGCTACCAACCAGAAGGCCATGGTTTCATGTCTGCTCTGACAGCTACTATTGTCACACTGTGCTCCAATATTTCCACCCCATCTGCTCACAACTGACATGAAAAACACACAGTGCACCTGAAATTACCTCCCTGCTGATAGAATGCAAGTGATTGGCTATGCATGTGCAGTGCACACTCCAACATCCTTGTTCTAGCCACCTCCTCTCCAAATAGTCCATTTGCACTGGCAATTCTTTTGGGAAAAGGTGCATTCATCTTTTTGTTCTTTCCCTCCTTCCTCCACTTTGTATTGTACAAATAAGATGTACAAATAATTTAGCCTTGGAGTAATGTAACCACTTGTCGACCAGCCGCTGCAGATATACTGTTTTGGATATATATATATATTTTTTTAAATGTCTTTTTTTTGTTTATAGCGCAAGAAATAAAAACTGCAGACGTGGTCAAATACCACCAAAAGAAAGCTCTATTTGTGGGGAAAAAGGACATCAATCTTGTTTGGGTACAGCGTCGCAATTGTCAGTTAAAGCGGCGCTGTGCCGTATCTCGAAAAATAGCCTGGTTATTTAGGGAGCAAATGCTTCCAGGACTGAAGTGGTTAAATTGAATTAGTCATAATCAATACAGAATTGTAATCAATACATATATATATACACACACAACAATTGTACAGAAATGGAGGACTACAGACTCCAAGCTGGTATTTTAAAGAGCAGCCATCCACTCTAGCCTATCAGTTGCCAGGCTGAGCGGCGAAGAGGATTGCCCATATGTTTCCACACCAAGTTAAGCGGACACAAGCCTGGTCTAGTGTGGATACGCTTGGTGTATCGCATTATATTGCCAATTATCCCATTCCAAAATGGCGATTTTAGCATCGGGACGCTTGGAGCTCAGAGCTGGGCGTTCCCTGTCCAATTGTAGAGTATATATGGCGGTGAGTCAGCACGCCGCCTGTGCCCCAGGGCGACGTCATATGTGACGAAACGGAATAGGGAGGAGCGGCGTGCTGATGTCACCGTAAACAACGCAAAGTCCCGGAAGGAACGGGCAGCTATCGAGAGCCGGCCGGCTCGAACACATATGAGATGCTATATTTTCTACTATTGATTGTTAGTGCAATTTTTGTCTTTAAACTAATAAATATATGCAGTATTACGCTATGGTGGTCCTCTTTCATCTTTACATGGGCAATCACTGAGTGTTGGTACTACGGAGGACATCCAGGTTAGAGGATCTGGGACATCCTGTTGCTAACACAGAGACCCGAGGCTGGGGTAAAAGCTACAGGCGATTGTGATCTCCTTTAAAAAGAGATCTCCTTAGATCAGTGATATTAAAGGTGGAGAAACTCTTTCTATCATACCCATCACATCTTCCTGGGTGTTTGCTTGTTTGAAGTCACCATGGATCAAAAACCTGAGAAACTTTCTATATGAACCCTTTTTTTGGAACATTTTGTATATTGTTTTGGTCTTTACAAGATCATTAGTAATACGAACACTGGGAAAGAAATTCAGTTCCTCTAATTGTGATTCATATGCACATTTGAGGTTTTGGTCTTAAAGAGGAGTTCCACCTAAAAATGGAACTTCCTCTTAACCCACTCCTCGCCCCCTTACATGCCACATTTGGCATGTAATTTTTTTGGGGGGGGAGTGGGGGCTTCAGGAGAAGGGGACTTCCAGTCCCACTTCCTCCTTCCGCCGAGGGGCTGAAAGGCGATTAGCTTAATCGCCTTTTCACAGCCCCTCCCTGTAGGCGAGCGCCTGTCCAATCGGACGGCGCCGAGCCGCTCGCGCATGCGCACTGCCGCTCGCGCATGCGCAGTGGGTGCCTGGCCGTGAAGCCGAAAGCTGTCACTGCCGGGTGCCCACACTAAGAATGAAGACGCCGGCCGGTGGGGGGGGGGGGGCGAGGAGCGGAGCCCCGGCCGGTGCGTCACTGGAGCCGTGGAGCAGGTAAGTGTCAGTTTATTAAAAGCCAGCAGCTACACTTTTTGTAGCTGCTGACTTTTAATAAACTTAAAAAAAAGGTGGAAAACCCCTTTAATATTGTATCATTATTGTCATATTTGGAAGATTTGCAGTTCTCACTGATTTCTTTTGCATGTTTATTGATTTTCATGTCACCATTTTTTATAATCATTCACTTAGCGCAGCTTACTTTTGACGTTCTATTTATTGTGTGTATCTCACATTATAGTTGCAGCAGTTCACCTTTTAGCATTTACCAATCCGTATGTTTATACACAGCGATCTACAGGCAGCGCAGTAATTCACCTTTGACAATATATATTCAACAAATCAGCCCCAATGCTCTTGTTTAAATACCTAATAACGCAGTGGTTCTCAACTCCTGTCTCCTGGACCCACTAACAGGTCAGGTTTGCCAGATAAATGAAACACATCACAGGTGATATCATTTGCTGCTCAGTGATTGCAGTATTCTAGTCTGCATCCCCCCAAGGTAATATTTAAAATCTGGCGTGTAAGTGGGTCCTGAGGACAGGAGTTAAGAACCATTGCCATAAAGCTTATAAATATCAAGTATACAACCCATTAATTTTAATCAATTTTAGGTTTTGAATAGAAGGAAGAAGTGGCTGGCTAGAGTGAGACTCTGAGATAATCAAGGTTCTAAAGGGATTTAAAAAAAAATTATAGCAAGAGAAAGGTGAAAGAAAGAAGAATAAAGTATCCTTACATAATTACATACTTAGTAAGACCGAAGTCCACCCAGTTCAACCTGAATGTGTGCGTGTGTGTGTGTGTGTGTGTGTGTTTGAGTGTGTGTCATTATTATTTTCCACATCCCTGTATATTGCACTCATTAAGAAAAACATCTAAAAGCTTTTTTTGTTTTTTATTTATCTTCACTTCCTGCTGACACCACTAACTACAGTACCTGTTGCCGAGAATGTGTTTCCAGCACGACGGCATTGCGCTGATTCTCGGCGACAGGGTGCCAACATCTCGCACTCGCTGGAATAGAAAAAGCACATTCCAGCGAGTGCGTCATAGAAGCGATGGGGATCCGACTTGGATTCCCCGCAAATTCTAGCCGGCGTTTGGTATGAATCATGAGGGGGAACTCCACGCCAAATTTTAAATTAAAAACCGCCATGGGTTCCCCCCCCCCAGGGGCATACCAGGCCCTTAGGTCTGATATGGGTTGTAAGGAGAACCCCCCTACGCTGAAACATGCCCGCTGGAATCCTGTCCGCCGGACATGTTCGGTTGTCTGTACAGACTTACTGTACATGTCCGAGCAGCCGCCATCCCTCGCATGCGTCGAATCACTTCGACGCATGCGTGGAAGCATTGAACTTCCAGGGCCGCGCACGTCTCCGCGTCATCGTTGCGGCAACGGCGCGGCCTTGTCACCGCGTATCGTGTACGCGCGGATTTCTGTATGATGGTGTGTACATCATACAGAAATCTCCGGGCGGACATGTCCGCTGAAAACGGTCCGGCGTGTACGAGGCCTAAAAGAAATAGTTTCCTCCCAATAATACAGTCACTATTTAAATATTTGCACATCACAATAATTTTTCTTCTTAATTCTGTCATCTCCAGGGAGAATAAGTTAATGTTTGTAGTCGATCCTTATGTCTGAGGTCCTCAAGCCCATTTATTAGCTTTGCTGCCCATCTCTAGACTCTCTTCAGTTAAAGCACATCCGTCCTGAGGATTGGTGACCAGAACTGGATAGCAAACTTAAAGTGTTTGTAACCCTAAAAAAAAGAAAAAAAAGAAGAGTGATCCTGTTACCTTACAGCCGATTTAACAGCACCGTGCTTGTGCTGTCTAATCTTCCCCTCTCTAAACTGTAAATAACCTGCCTGATCCTGCCACTTCCTGTATCATCTGACCACGATAATCATGGCTGCCGAGCCCTGATTACCATGGTTAGTTTGCGTCACTCCGTCATACAAAGCTGTCCTCTGTCCCCCTCACCCCTCCCTCCCTGCCTGTCAGCTAAGTGTCTGTGTCTCTGCCCCCCCTCATCCTGCCGCAATAGTTTGCTATCCTTGTTTGCTGCAGCATGGCTTTGCTATTGCTGAGTCTGCGATCTACCAGGACACCCAAATCCTTTTCCATCCTTGGTGCCCCCTAGCTTTTGCAGATTACGTAAGCTATATGAATACAAATTCAAGTTGTGGTGGAATAAGGGCTTTTTGGAAAAATACATTCAAATGACATATGTGCCTGAGAATGAAGGTATTTCTAATTATTTAAAAGCATCCCCCGCCCCACCTCAAACCAAACATCACCCAACAGTTACCATTTGATTACATGTAAATAAAGATAACAACAGAATTACCTTTCCTTCTTCATTACCTCTGACAGGCATTATCATGCTGGTATTTTAGCCCTAAAGGTATAACTGCATAAATCACCTTCTCTATATAATCAATTTAGGAATAATAAATTAGACTCACTAGGGTATATCAATAAAATATTAGCATCATGCACTGTAGATGTCTGAACAGTACATATGCATGAAATTAATCCAAAACACTGAGTCAAAAGCTATTACTGACTGGATAAATTATTGTAGGTAGACTTATACTGGGCCCTTGTGCTGCGCGCCCCATAATTGCATTTTAGTTCATTATGCTATATAGTAATCTCTTAAGTTAAAAATAACAACACAAAAACTGCAATAGAAACTATTTGAAAACCCATTAACTGACTCAAAGCTAGCCAAAGTTTGTTTTTATCTAAAGGCAGTATGGCTGATAGGGCAGTACAGCCGGCCTTCCTATACTGGGTCTGGTCACCTGCCAAACAGGAGAGCCGGCTGTACTAGTTTATTGCAGACACTGATTCTCTTCTCCATCTACCTGCAGTGCTGACAGATTCTCCTCCTGTTTCTCCCTAAGGTTCACAGCAGGGAGATCAGTTCTAGCATCTACGCCCCTATTCCCTGCTGTCCGCGCCCCCTAATGTCCCCTGTGTTTGCTATGCTTTAATTTGTGATTGCACAGGAAGCTTCAGAGCACTTCCTATTCATTCATTTGTGCAGCTGGGGCTGCAAAGAAAGGGACTGCTGAATCTATGTCCTTGGTCCCTTTTTCGGTTTCGAAAGTGATATAAATAAAATAAAAAATATTAAAGTGGTAGTAAACTCTGTTACACCACTTTTACCTGCAGGTAAGCCTATAATAAGGCTTACCTGTAGGCATGGGTGTCCGCTTCATAGGGCAAGGGGGGTCAATTGCCCCCCTGGAAGTCAGAGTGGACTGCACTGAGAGTGACAAGATTGCTCCGTGTATGATGTGTCTCCCCTCCCCCACCGTCTCACTAGCGGCATAGTGTCAGTCCACCCCGCATTAATGCTGAGTGCAGGAGGATCCTAAGAACTTAAAGCGGGGGTTCCGCGGGAAAAGTTTTAGTTTTTTTAAAGACTATTCTAACGCTGTTAACATAATGAATCGTGTACTCACTAAGCCCATAGTTGCAGCCGCCAGGATGTTCATTTCCCCGAAAAGGATGTTTTATAAAAATCTAAGATGGACATTGCCATCTTAATTGTGGGCACTCTGAAGCCTGTATTTGCTTCCGGGATGCGGTGAATGCTGATGTCCCAGCATTCACCGCTCTATCCCGCGCATGCGCAGTGTGACGGCGAGCCGCGCAGTCAACACTGCACAGTTGCTATAACAAAGGCCAGCAGCATCCTGAAAAGGACAGTCCCCACTGTGACCAGCACAACAGTTCTGACACTCGTGATCAATCCCATAATTCATTTCGGCGATAGCGACACGCCCATTCCCGCACAGCTAAAACCAGGAAGTGCCTGGTTCAGGACAGCGAAATAAGGTATCTAATTTTTTTTTTTTTTTTTAACTGCGAACTAGTACTATACATCCAGAGGACTATTATTTAAGTAAAAGTTCTAAAATCAGGTGAACCTCCACTTTAAGTGAGCTTACACTGCCTGTCGCTGATTGCATGCAGGAGTGAGCCGGTGGGCGGGCCCAGACAAGGGGGAGGCAGATGAAGAATCCAAAAGCATGGACTAGGATGCGCCCATATCTGCCAGCTTCCTTTCTATGGCAGCAGCAGCACACTCTTTCTCCTGGGCACAGGCTCCTTTCAGGCTGGGAGGCTGGATCCGGGCTGTAACAAAACTCCTCTATAGGTGGGTAGAGCAAGCAACCCTACACAGACTGCAGCCCGATCACTGCTTCCTGCCCAGCTGACATCAAGGCTCACCCTGGGGCAGATTGAAGATAACAGAGGACAGATGCCACACTGCATATTCTCCTCCCGTGAGTCCCAACCTGTTTTGCCTTCCAAGCTGTATGATTCTGTGCTGTAAACCTGTTCTGCATCTTGCAGTGTGCAGGTTTACTGAAAGAGAAAGGAAAAATCTCGGCTATGTCAGGAATATATTGGGACTTTTCAGGCTCCACATGGATACATTACACACACACACACCATATCTTATTAAAATGTATTATTTTTGATAATGTGGAATACTTTCTATGTAGAACCTGAAAAGTCTCAGTATATTCCTGACATTGTCATGAGTATAAAGAGACATACAGAATACAGCCCACCTCCAGGAAAGGGAAAAGTCCACCCTTGCACTGCTGGGGGGAAATTACCACTTTTACTTCCATGTTCCAGTCAGCTGCATTGCTCTCCTCCTCCACCCAAAGTCTCAGGATCCAGGGCCGATCCTAGGCGGGCGCCTGGGGGGGGGGGGACGCCGAGGTGTCAGAGTGCTGCTCCTCTCCTTGTTCTATGCACTCAGAAGCGACACTATTGTTAGGCGGTGCAGTCTGCCAGTGAACACAAGCCGACAAATCGTAAAGTCACAGGGGGGGGGGGGGGGCGGCGCCAGGAGCCGCGACCGCCCACTTACAATTTTTTTTTCTCTGGTGGCCTCTCTCCGAGCATGTCTGGGCTAGCTGACATCAGTGACGTCACATCCGCCAACCCGCCGCCATTGCTTCTGGGAGTTGTAGTCTGCGGCTCTGTGCACAAGCTCCCTGCTCCTGGTGGGTATAGAGAGTCTGGAAAGCAGGAGAGCAGCGCAGCAGCCTCAGGCTAAGGAGAGGAAAGTCATGTTGTACAACTCCCGGTTGGTTCTTTCTGATGCTGCGGGGCTGGTCTGGGCATGTTGCAGTCAGTGCATTAAATAGAAATTGACCATAGGACAGGAGCATCGCCATCACCCCCCCATGGAGGAGGCTGTGCAACTTACAAGGAGAAGGGCCTGTCCTGTTGAGCTGGCAGCTGCCATCAGCCCATCGCTGAGATGAGAGACCCTGACCCCCCCCAGCTGACCCCCCACATGATCATCCTATCTATTTTCTATCCTGCTGGGAGATGCTCATGACCTGTGGGTCCTGCTGGAAGCTAGCCATGGCCCATAGGCCATGACCAGCTCCCAGCAGGACCCAAAGGTCCGGCAGCCAGCTCCCAGCAGGACCCACAGGTCTGGCAGCCAGCTCCCAGAGCAGGACCCACAGGTCTGGCAGCCAGCTCCCAGCAAGACCCACAGGTCCGGCAGCCAGCTCCCAGCAGGACCCACAGGTCTGGCAGCCAGCTCCCAGCAGGAACCACAGGTCTGGCATCCAGCTTCCAGCAGGACCCACAGGTCCGGCAGCCAGCTCCCAGCAGGACCTAGAGGTCCGCAGCCAGCTTCCAGCAGGATCAACAGGCTGTTATGGTATGCGGGTTTACAATGTGTTTCACGTTTCCCTGTTGAAACCACTAATATGCAATCGTTTCACCTCCTCTGCCTCGTCCTGTCCAGGTGGGCGATCATGAAGAATACGAGGTGAGCGATATCCTGGACTCACGCTTGGTCCGTGGCCGGTTGCAGTTCTTGGTCCACTGGCGTGGGTATGGTCCAGAGGAGCGTTCCTGGGTTCCCTCCGCAGATGTCCATGCTCCTGTCCTCCTCCGAGCCTTCCACGCGCGCTTTCCTCAGAAGCCGTATTTTGCGCCGCGGAGGAGGGGCCCTTGAGGGGGAGGCACTGTCATGGTCTTACCTCTTTGCTGGCTCCTCATCACTGACCTGTGCGAGCAGCCATCTTGCTTCATGGGGTTCTTGTAACCTGCCACACCCTGCGGCTCCTCCTTTCCACTGGGCGGAGCTGGCTGCTCAGCATATATATATGACGGCAGCTGCAGCATTTCCTCGCTTGGGCCTCTTCGTCTGACACCTCTCCTGTGATCGTGCTGCCTGCTCCTGGTTTTCGACCCGGCTTCGGACTTCCCTTCTGGTTCCTGATTCCTGGCTTCGTTTCACCCCGTCTCTGGCTTCAGACCCCGGCTGACTCTCACCCCTGGCTATCGACCCTGGCACCGTTTGACGACTCTTCTGGCTGTTTCGATCATCTGTGTGGACTTTGACCTTGCTGTTTGGTTTCCAATAAAATCTTCTTATTCATTTATCCGTTTTGTACGTCTGATTCATGGTTCCGTGACAGCGGTGCATCAGGGGTGGGGGCTTCATTTGTTCTTTGTGGGTCTTTCTGCCTTTAGCTTTGCCTTCAGCAAGTGAAATGCATGCTCAATTTGGTTGAGATCAAGTGATTGAGTCGGCCATTGCAGAGTTTATTCTATTTCTTTTCCTTCAAAGCTCCTGGGTTTCTTTTGCAGTGTGTTTTGGATCATTGTTCATTTGTACTGTGAAGTGCCATCCAATCAACTTTGCTGCATTTGGCTGAATCTGTCTGACAGTATGGCCCGCATTCACAAAGCACTTATGCCGACGTATCTCGAGATACGCCGCGTAAGTGTAAATATGCGCCGTCGTATCTATGCGCCGGACTCTGAAACCAAGATACGCCTGAAAATAGGCTTCATCCGACTGACGTAACTTTCCTACGCCGGCGTATCGTGGGCGCATATTTAAGCTGGCCGCAAGTGGCGCTCCCATTGATTTTCTATTCACATATGCAAATGAGGGAGATACGCCGATTCACGAATGTACTTGCGCCCAGCGCATAATACGCGGTTTGCGTAAGTCGTACGTCCGGCGTAAAGTTATTCCCCATATATGAGGCGCAACTCATGCTAAGGTATGGACCAGGGAACACAGCCTTCATATTTTACGTCGTTTACGTAGTACGTGAATAGGGTTGGGCGTAGGTTACGTTTACGTCTTAGGCAGTGATCCGTCGTATCTTGGGGAGTAGTTCCGACGTGATTCTGAGCATGCGCACTGTGATACGTCCACGGGACGACGCATGCGCCGTTCGGTTTAAGTAATGGGGTCACACCTCATTAGCATGACTCAAGCCCACTTCCACCTACGACGGCTTACGCCGAGGGAACCCAGCGCAGATTGGGAGGCAAGTGCTTTGAGAATTCGGTGCTTAGCTCTCTGCGCTATGTCGGCGTAGCGTATATTAGATACGCTACGCCGGCATAAATATGCGCCAATGTATGTGAATCCGGGCCAATATCAATAAATACTGCAGAATTCATCCAGCGGCTCCTGTCTTCTGTCACATCATCAATAAACACCAATGACCCAGTGCCACTGGAAGCCATGCATGCCCATGCCATCACACTGCCAGCTCCACCATGTTTTACAGATGACCTTATGTGCTTTGCATCATGAGCTGTTCCAAGCCTTTCCACACTTTTTTTTCTTCCCGTCATTCTGGTACAGATCATCTTGGTTTCATCTGTCCAAAGAATGCTTTTCCAGAACTGATCTGGCTTTTTTAGATTTTTTTTGGTAAAATCTAATATGGCTTTTCTGTTCTTTAGGCTTTTGAATGGTTTTCACCTTGTGGTATTTGCTCTCATGAAGTATTTTCTTGATTGTAGACTTTGAAAATGATGTGCCCACCTCCTGGAGAGTGTCCTTCACTTGTCTGGATGTTGTGAATGGGTTTTTCTTTTCCTGCGCTCATCCACCACTGTTGTCTTCCATGGACTTGCAGGGCTGAGTTGCTAAACTCACCAGTGCATTTTTCTTTCCTCAGAATATACTAAACTGTTGATTTGGCCACTATTAATGTTGCTGCTATCCAGGGCCGCCATCAGGGGGGTATAGGCATTACACCTGTAAGGGGCCCGATGGTCCCCAGAGGCCCAACTGGCCTCCCTCCTGTTTTTTTTTTTTTTTGCATTACACCTGTAAGGGGCCCGATGGTCCCCAGTGGCCCTTACAGGCCCGGCTGGCCCCCTTCCCGTTTTATTTATTTTTTGCATTACACCTGTATGGGGCCTATTGGTACCAGGCTCCCTCCCACACTTATCTCGCGTCAGGAGAGAGGAGAGAAGAGATTGCACTTTTTTTCGTCAGCACCTCCACCCCCGGTTCTCTGCTCCAGGTGGGCCCTGCCTAAAGCTGTGTAAGGGGCCCCAAAATTTGTGATGGCTGCCCTGCTGCTATCTCTCTGATGTGCAAAAATATATTACTGCGCTGAACCTAATATTAATCTTATAGGTAATACAAACAATAAAGCAACAGCATTATTTAAAAATAAAATAAAAAATATAAAAATAAATACACCAAAAAACAAAAGTTACTCAGGGCCAGATTGTCAGGGGATGCCTATGCAGGCATCTGAGTACTGGGTAACAGGTCAATGGGCTGCACTAACGGAAATAGGCACCAAGATAGTGAAAAATATATGTTTATTAAAGGTTAAGCACACGTGCAAAACAATCATAGAAAACCCCCAAGACAAGTAAGCATGACACAGCAAACTATAAACCACCAGAACTAGTGAATGAATATATACCAGAAATCAGAGCGTAACTAGCAGGTAATGCAGGGATGAGACACAAGCAAGTCCAAGGTTCAAGTCGGGGGTCCAGGATAGGAGAGAGCAGCAAAGTCCAAAAGTACAAGCCGGGGTCAATAAGCGACAAAGGGGAGAACCAGAGTCCAGGGCAGGGAGCAAATCAGGAACAGGTTGGCTACAGCTATCAGATCAGGTAGGGAACAGGCTGACAAGCAAAATACTGAAGCCCTGACCTGTAGTGAAGGGCGGGATTATATACCTGTAGCAGTTCACCTTAATTGAGAGGAGTCATCCCATGGGAGACACCCGCTGGTGGACACCAGAACTGCACCCCTGTTACTGGGAGAAACAGTGCCACCAGCAGGTGACCAAAGCCATGACACAGATCATGACACAGATTCTCGTACGATCGCATAACTTTGTGCGGGCGTAACGTATCTGATTTACGTTACGTCTCCGCAACTTAGACGGGCAAGTGCTGTATTCTCAAAGCACTTGCTCAGTAAGTTGCGGCGGCGTAGCGTAAATCGGCCGGCGTAAGCCCGCCTAATTCAAATTTGGATCAGGGGGGCGTGTTTTATGTAAATCTTCTGTGACCCGACGTGATTGACGTTTTTCCCGAACGGCGCATGCGCCGTCCGTGGAATTTCCCAGTGTGCATTGCTCCAAAGTACGCCGCAAGGACGTCATTGGTTTCGACGTGAGCGTAAATGACGTCCAGCCCCATTCACGGACGACTTGCGCAAACGACGTAACTTTTTCAAATTTCGACACGGGAACGACAGCCATACTTAACATTGTTACGCCGCACTTATGCCACCATATAGCAGGGGTAACTATACGCCGGGAAAAGCCTAACGTAAACGGCGTAACTTTACTGCGTCGGCCGGGCGTACGTTCGGGAATTTGTGTATCTAGCTAATTTACATATTTTGACGCGTAAATCAGCTAACAGATATCTATGCGTAACTGATTCTAAGAATCAGGCGCATAGATACGACGGCACAACGCAGAGATATGACGGCGTATCTGGAGATACGTCGTCGTATCTCGGCTGTGAATCTGGTCCTCAGTGTTTAAAAAATAGATATTCATAGGTCAACAAAATGCCTCCTGACAAAGTTCACTCTGTTCCTTTATCGCTAAAAATATCATCCATAAATGCAAAAGGGCTCAACATCCCTGAAAAAAGAACTAAACTTATCAACAAATTTTCCAGACGAAAAGCCAACATCATTCTTATACAAAAAACCCACTTTAAATCTGATAAGATTCCAATAATAAGAGATAAAATATTTCCAACTTCATTTCACGCTACCAATCCAATAGGTGAGACAAAAGGCGTTTCGGCACTGATATCCAGACAGACCCCATTCCAAATTGTAGACACTTTGATTGACCCCGAAGGTCGATATATTTTTCTGAAAGGGAAGCTGAATCAGCACCCCATTACTATCGCCAATGTCTATGCCCCAAACGTGAGGCAGGTAGCCTTCTTCCGCAAAATCAAAGATCTCTTAACAACTTTCGCCTCAGGAACCCTGATTTTTGGAGGAAATTTCAACACTCCTTTAAATCCTCTTATAGATAGATACCTCAAATGGTTCGAGTTTACCGTTTAGGGCCCTGAAACAAATCAAGATTCAATTTCAAGACCTCATGCTTCATGAAACATGGAGAATTATGAACCCTCAGACTAAGGACTACACATACTTCTCCAATATACACCAAAAATATTCCAGAATTGACTACCTCCTCCTCTCACAGCCTGACCTTCCACTTCTGACGGACTCAAAAATTGAACCTATTACTCTCTCGGACCATCATCCAGTAACCATGACTTTGACTTTCCCAGAAAAGAACAACATAACCAAGACTTGGAGACTCAACACGGCGGTACTGAAAAACCCTTCTGACACATTAGAGTTTAAGGAGACGTTAAACCATTATTTTCTGCGCAACGAAAATGACGATACTTCACTGACTACACAATGGGAAGCTCACAAATGTGTCATAAGGGGAGAGTTTATTAAAAAAGTGACTAGCATAAAAAAAATAAGATCCCTGTTAAAACGCATCCACCAGTTAGAACTTACACACAAGCGAACTTTGGCACTCTGCACTCGACGAGCTAACGCATTCCCAATCAACTCCACTCGCATGTTCTTCTGCCTTGACTTAAGTCTCGGCCAGCCGCCTGCCTGCCTATGTCCTTGCCTTCCCCAGTGGAGTGATCTTCCTCTGCTCCCCACCCAGTAGTAGCCGGGGGCCCGGAGAGTAAGACTTGAGAGGCTGTGAATCGGGCGGCGGCAGTGATGGGCAGAGAGTCGCTGATTGCCAACATTACTAGTAAAAAAAAATATGTCCCCGGATTTCATTTAAAAAATGTGGTCACCTTACACTGACACCATCGCTATGAGAGAGCGCACTGACACCATCGCTATGAGAGAGCGCGCTGACACTAGAGAGATTGCACTGACACTATCGCTGAGAGAGAGCGCACTGACACCAGAGAGCACGCACTGACACTAGAGAGAGCACACTGACACCATCGCTGAGAGAGAGAGAGCTCACTGACACTAGAGAGATTGCACTGACACCATCGATGAGAGAGAGTGCACTGACACCAGAGAGTGCGCACTGTCACCAGAGAGAGCACACTGACACCATCGCTGAGAGAGAGTGCGCACTGACAATAGAGATCGCACTGACACCATCGCTGAGAGAGAAAGCACTGGCACCATCGATGAGAGAGAGCACTGACACCAGAGAGAAAGCACTGACACCATCGCTGAGAGAGCGTGCACTGACACCAGAGAGTGCGCACTGACACCAGAGAGAGCACACTGACACCATCGCTGAGAGAGAGTGTGCACTGACAATAGAGAGATCGCACTGACACCATTGCTGAGAAAGAAAGCACTTACACCATCGCTGAGAGCGAGCAATGACACCAGAGAGAAAGCACTGACACCATCGCTGAGAGAATGTGCACTGACACCAGAGAGAAAGCACTGACACTATCGCTGAGAGAGTGTGCATTGACACCAGAGAGAAAGCACTGATACCATCGCTGAGAGCGCGCGGAGGGGATCGCGACCGTTCGCTAGCTGAGCGGGGACGAGACTGAAGGAAAAATCTCCTTCGCCCGTCCCCATAGCTCTGCTGGGCGGAAGTGACGTCAAAACGTCAGTCCCGCCCAGCCTCTTAAAGAAACATTTTTTTTTTTTGTCATTTGAAAAAATTACATTTCCAAATTTTTTCTTTTTTTTTGCATTTAAGCCTAAATATGAGATCTGAGGTCTTTTTGACCCCAGATCTCATATTTAAGAGGACCTGTCATGCTTTTTTCTATTACAAGGGATGTTTACATTCCTTGTAATAGGAATAAAAGTGATAATTTTTTTTTATTTTTTTTTTCAGTGTTAAAAATTGTAAAATAAATAAAAATAAATGCGAAAACCAAAAAAACTTTTTTTTAAAGCGCCCCGTCCCGACGAGCTCGCGCGTAGAAGCGAACGTATACGTGAGTAGCGCCCGCATATGAAAACGGTATTCAAACCACACAAGTGAGGTATCGCCGCGATCGTTAGAGCGAGAGCAATAATTTTAGCCTTAGGCCTACTCTGTAACTCAAAAAATGCAACCTGTAGAATTTTTTAAACGTCGCCTATCAAGATTTTTAAGGGTAAAAGTTTGACGCCATGCCACGAGCGGGCGCAATTTTTACGCGTGACATGTTGGGTATCATTTTACTTGGCGTAACATTATCTTTCACAATATATAAAAAAATTGGGCCAAATTTATTGTTGTCTTATTTTTTAATTTAAAAAAGTGAATTTTTTCCAAAAAAAGTGCGCTTGTAAGACCGCTGCGCAAATACGGTGTGACAAAAAGTATTGCAATGACTGCCATTTTATTCTCTAGGGTGTTAGAAAAAAAAATATATAATGTTTGGGGGTTTTAAGTAATTTTCTAGCAAAAAAAAATGGTTTTGTCTCTTGTAAACACCGACTCTGAAAAACAGGCCCGGGGCTAAAGTGGTTAAAACCAAACTAAAAACAAACAAAGAAAAAAAGAAAGAGAAAAAAACGAAAAAAACATGACACTGGTTGTTTTTTTCTTTCCCTTGCAACCTGCTTGGACTGTTTTCAATTCTATTTTCTTTAATGTTTGTGCTCCTTTCCTTTTTTTTATTGATAGGGATTGAACTTAGTTCATAGAACTGGCCATCATTGTGAGCCCTCTTCCATTCATATCAGGCATCTTTGTTTCAATTGTCGCATTATCTGGGTTTTCCAGTATGTAGAGGTAATTATTAATTGCCTATATGCTTTAATCATTAGAGACATATTATCTTTATAAAGGAATTTAGATCATTATATTCCTTATATATTGCTTGGGGCTCCCTATATATATGCTTGCTTTTTTCTTTCCCCTTCACAGTATTTGATGTACATGTCTCACTATGGGAAAGGCACTTCGGGCCAGATTCACAAAGAGATACGACGGTGTATCTCCTGATACACCATCGAATCTCTGACTTAAACTGGTCCTATCTATGCGCCTGATTCATAGAATCAGGTACGCATAGATATGGCTAAGATCCGACAGTGTTACACTGTGTTACACTGTCGGATCTTATTTTCAATTGAAAATGGCGCCGGGGGCGTTCCCGCTGATTTACGTTGAATAATATGTAAATCAGCGAGATACGCAAATTCACGAACGTACGCGGACCAGACGCAGTGTTCTTACGACGTTTCCGTAGCGGCTTTCCCGGTGTATACTTACCCCTGCTTCTATGAGGCGCAGCCAATGTTAAGTATAGCCGTCGTTCCCGCGTCAAATTTAATTTTTTTTACGTCGTTTGCGTAAGTCGTTCTCGAATACGGATGGACGTCGTTTGCGTAAGCGTCGAAACCACTGACGTCCTAGCGACGTCAGTGGGAGCAATGCACGCCGGGAAATTCCGCGGTTGGCGCATGCTCATTTAAATCGGCGCGGGAACGCGCCAGATTTAAATAGTACACTCCCCCTAGCCGCGGAATTTGAATTCCGCTGGGGTATTTACGATCCGCCACCGCAAGTTTGGAGGTAAGTGGTTTGTGAATTACCCACTTGCCTCTCAAACTTGCGGGAGGGGATCTTAAATCAGGTAGATCGAGCGGATCTAAAGATCCGCTGATCTACGTGAATCTGGCCCTTCAAGTTCATTCTAATATTCTCAGCAGATGACCTATGTTTCTCGCGTTTTTAAGGTATGCCTCAAGCCCCTCCCCCGGCCGCCTTCTGTTGTCAGTAATCCCACGCAACTCCAATATTCAATTAATTTAATGAATTTAATACTTAAACCAATTGATTTTTAAGCGCTTTTCAGCACATACCTCTGCGCATAAGCTGTGCAGTTAGACAGACACTTACTGACAAAGGGGGCTTTTCTTGTGGCCCCTCCACCTGTATGTCCATTTGTGCATCTCTTCACACACGGGGAACGACCTGAATGAGGAAATATTGATACTTTCTGTGTTTCTGTTTTCTGGTATCTTACTTTTGCATTACTATTTATATTTTTTCTTTCATTTTAGATTATACAGCGACAACCTTGCTTGACCCTCGCTCTGATGAAGAGGCTCTACCCTATATAAGCCTCGAAACGTTGGCACGTTGGTCTTTACTGCAATAGACAGCTGTTTTAGAGGGTGTTTTCTATACGCAATTTTTTGTCGCTATTATATACTGTTTTCTATGTTTTGTTATTATTCTTGTAATTTTTGATGTTTAAACCTCTGTATGCCCGGATTTGCTTACCCCTTTTCTTGGTCATATTGGATGCTTTTACCACATTTTGTAAACTTTGGCCTTGATGTGTTGTTCACCTTAACAACACTAAATAAAATTTGATACTTTGTGACAATATTATTGTTTACCAATCAATTTTTCACTTTATTTACAACCAGTCTCCCAATCTAAAAGTCCCACCGAGGAAACACAACCCCAATTTTGGGGTACATATATATTTGATCAGTAATGATCCGCCTCCGTGTGTCCGTAAGCTCAGTGGGGATCGCTCCGTAGATCCCCGCTGAGTCGTCGGCTGACAGGGCGGTCCCCGCACACTGTGCAGGGACCACCCTGTCTTTTCTCCGCTCTCCCCTATGGGGGGATCGGATGAACATGGACCGTGTTCATCTGATCTGATCCGCAGACGGAAGAAAAAATAGGACAATGTAAAATACGAAGGCTCTGTTCCCTGGTCCATATCTTTGCATGAGTTACGTCTCCTATATGGGGAATAACTTTACGCCGGACGTACGCCTTACGCAAACCGCGTATATTATGCTATATTAGGCAATGTCCGTGACCGCCGGGTCCGCATAAGGTATAACGTTAAATCGCTGCTGATAGCGGCGGTTTACCACGTGATCGCTCCGTCCAATGACGGAGCGATCACTTGTAAACAAACCGGTTCCTCCCTCCCCTCTCTGTACCGAACGGTACAGTGTGAGAGGAGGGGGGGAGGGAGAGAGCGGATGCAGCACGAGTGCTGTGGGCAGGATCTGTGACAACTGCAGTCACAGATCCAGCCATCCATCCCTGCTCAGCCATCCCTGCCCCATACTAAGACTGTGCAATACTCTGCAATACCCCACACTACTCTGCAATACCCCACACTCCTCTGCAATACCCCACACTACTCTGCAATACCCCACACTACTCTTTTTACAGAATTTTTTCTCTTATAGCGCAAAAAATAAAAAACCCAATGGTGATTAAATACCACCAAAAGAAAGCTCTATTTGTGTGAAAAAAAGGACGAAAAATTAATTTGGGTACAATGTTGTATGACTAAGTAATTGTCATTCAAATTGTGAGAGCACCGAAAGCTGAAAATTGGTCTGGTTATTAAGTGGGTTTACGTGCCTGGTGGTCAAGTGGTTAAGAAGCAAGAGATTTTAAAATTGAGAGTTTTACAATTATATTGGAGACTAGAGAAAGGCTTAATACTAAAGTATAGATTGTGAGGGCAGAAAAACATTTCTGAATAGAGCAGATCCTCTAGCCCTGGATAACAGGAAAACATTTCCTATATATTTTGTGAGGGGAATGTGTAGGAATATAAAATTAATTAACCACTTCAATACCCGGCCTATTGTGGGACTCTTCTCCTACATGCAAAAATCATCATTTATTTGCTAGAAAATTACTCAGAACCCCCAAACACTATGGCTTGGATTCATGAACGACTTATGCCGACGTATCTTCTTATATGCCGCGTAAGTCCACGGATGCGCCGTCGTATCTATGTGCCGTATTCTTGAAACCAGATACGCCTGAATTCTGGCTCCATCCGACTGACGTAAGTTTCCTACGCCGTCGTATCTTGGGTGAATATTTACGCTGGCCGCAAGGGGCGCTTCCATTGTTTTACGCATCGAATATGTAAATGAGCAAGATACTCCGATTCACGAACGTTCTTACGCCAGTCGCAGTAATCTACGCTGTTTACATAAGGCGTACGTCCAGCGTAAGTTTACCCCTCATAAAGCAGGGGTAAGTCATGTTAAGGTATGGGCGCGGGAACAGCGTCGTATTTTACGTCATTTACGTAAGTCGTACGTGAAAGGGGCTGGGCGTAGGTTACGTTCACGTCGTACGCATTGAGCCGTCGTATATTAGGGAGTATATGCAACGTGATTCTGAGCATGCGCGCGCATGCGCCGTTCGTACGGCCATTCATTTACATGGGGTCAGGAATCATTTTAATACAACACGCCCACTACCTGCCTACTTTGAATTAGGCGGGCTTACGCCGGCCCATGCATTTTCACTACGCCGCCGTAACTTAGGCCCCATACACACAAGAGAATTTATCCGCGGATACGGTCCAGCGGACCGTTTCCACGGATAAATCCTCTCAAAGATTTCCGCAGATTTCTATGCGATGGAGTGTACACACCATCGCATTGAAATCCGCGCGGAAATCCTCTGGCGATGACGTGTCGCGCCGTCGCCGCGATTATGATGCGGCGACGGGCGCGACGCTGTCATATAAGGAATTCCACGCATGCGTCAAATCATTACGACGCGTGCGGGGAATCCCTTTGGACGGATGGATCCGGTGAGTCTGTACAGACGAGCGGATCCATCTGTTGGGATGGATTCCAGCAGATGGATTTGTTGTGCATGTCAGCAAATATCCGATCTGCTGGAATCCATCCCAGAGGAGATTTCTCCGCGGAAACAGATCCGCTGGCGTGTACACACCATAGGATCTATCCGCAGAAACCCATTTGCTGGGATTTATCTGCGGATGGATTCTATCGTGTGTATGGGGCCTAAGGGAGCAAGTGTTTTGTGAATACTGGCCTTGTCTCTCTATGTTATGTCGGCGTATCGCATATGAGATGCGCTACGCCCGCTCAAAGATACGCCGAGCTACGTAAATCCCGGCCTATATATATATATATATATATATATATATATATATATATATATATATATATATATATATATATAATGTGTGTTTTTTTAGCAGACACCCTAGGGAATAAAATGGCAGTCATTGCAACTTTTTGTCTTGCACTGTATTTGCACAATCATTTTTCAAACGCCTTTTTTTTGGCAATTAAAAACGGTTTCATGAATTAGAAAATAACAAAACTGTTAGCCCAATTTTTTTTTATAATGTGAAAAATTATGTTACGCCGAGTAAATAGATACCCAACATGTCACGCTTTAAAACTGCACACACTAATGGCACCAGACTTCAGTACTTAAAAATCTCCATAGGCGACACCTAGTGCTAGAAAGCATGAGATTGTGAAAAAAAAATCACGATCTCATGTTGACAGCCGCGATTACGGCTTTGTTTACTTCCGGGTACCTGGGCGTGACATCATAATGTCGCACCCGGGCCGCAAAACGGTCATAGAGATGACTGGTGACCATCTGGTCACCAATCATCTTTATGCTTCCTATCTGGCGCCGACAGATCGTTTCTCCAGGTCCCCGATGGTGGCGGGAGGGGGGACGTCCCCTCCCGTCACCTATAAGAATGATCAAGCGGTGGAACTGCCGCTATGATCATTCTTATGGTGCACAGAATCGTCGGCTGAAAAGATGGATATCTGAATGATACCTGTAGCCTCAGGCATCACTCAGATATTCCCACTGAAAGTCCAGGACGTCATATGACATCCAGCGGTAGGGAAGTGGTTAAAAATTAATGTAAAATTCCCTGAGAACATTATATCTTTTCCTAGTTAAGGGGAATCAAATATCCTGTACTTGGGGTGAAGCTAGAATACCCCTGATGTCTCCACTGAGAGCAGGGGTCAAGTCCTGGGGAAAAAAGTGAGGGAACTCCCACCCAAAATCCACTCCCCCACCAAAAAAAAAAAAATGATACGCTCATATGCATAATTACTAAACTGCATGTTTTTCTTTAAGCAAGTTCTTTATAAATCTCTCGATAATTCGCGGCAGACCTCCGCAATGTCTCCTGGGAACAATGACAAAAGCTCCCCGGAGACATTGCGGCATCAAGGAAGTGACGGAATACCCGCACACTACCCGATGAATCCATATACAGGAAGCGGCCGGTAACATAAAGGATTACTAAGGTTCGCCTGCCCCTGACAGTGACTCGAGCTGGGCATCGCCGCTTAGTGAAGGATTGGCTCGGGTGGCTTGGCTGCTCTCGTCCTGCAAAGGGAACTGCGTTCCTGCTGAGAAAAAAGTGCAGGAACTCCGTTCCCACGCGTTCCCGCAGGACTTGAGCCCTGATTGAGAGGATATTGTCACATAAGGGGCCTGTCAGTATATACATGGTTAGGACACATGTTAATACATAAACACCTATTACACATCCCTACACACACCAGAAGTGGAAGAAGTAGCCATAGAGCCCCTTCCAGCCTTGCAAATGTGGCCTGTGCATCCAAGTGGTCATGAGAGGATTAAATAAAAGAGGAAGCAATTCAAATGTAAATATACCAATTTTTTATTGTGTGTTTATGAAAGTATAATTATGGACCTATAAAAAAAAATATATATTTTCCAACTATATATACTCTGATTAAACCAAGAGTCCTTTGGTAAAATCAATTGGCCAGAAGTGAAGATCTAGTGATCGTCTCGCCCATTCGCTGACACACTTTTGACCAAGAGATTCCAAGCCTGCCCACCACGGCAAGGTAGACTCTTCTAGGGCAGGACCTACACTAACTACACTAAGCTAATACTCCCTCCTAGCACAACCCACCCTATCCCTCCTTTCACTCCCCTAAAATAACCCTCCTAGCACAACCCCCCTAATACTCCCTCCTAGCACAACCCACCCTATCCCTCCTTTCTCCCCCCTAAAATAACCCTCCTAGCACAACCCCCCTAATACTCCCTCCTAGCACAACCCACCCTATCCCTCATTTCACCCCCCTAAAATAACCCTCCTAGCACAACCCCCCTAATACTCCCTCCTAGCACAACCCACCCTATCCCTCCTTTCACCCCCCCTAAAATAACCCTCCTAGCACAACCCCCCTAATACTCCCTCCTAGCACAACCCACCCTATCCCTCCTTTCACCCCCCTAAAAAAACTCCTAGCACAACCCCCTAATACCCCCTCCTAGCACAGCCCACCCTATCCCTCCTTCTTTCACCCCCTAAAATAAACCTGATAGCACAACCCCCCTAATACCCCCTCCTAGCACAACCCACCCTATCCCTCCTTCTTTAACCCCCCTAAAATAACCCTCTAATACCCCCTCCTAGCATAGCCCACCCTATCCCTCCTTCTTTCACCCCCCTAAAATAACCCTCCTAGCACAACCCCCTAATACCCCCTCCTAGCACAACCCACCCACCTCTACTCAAATTCCCATTCTGGCACATGGTTATATGATTTAGAAAGAGTACTAGGCCCCCCACCTAGCACAAACCCTCCCAAATCACCTCCCTAATCCTATCTCCTAGCACAGCCCACCCTATCCCTCCTCCTTCCCCCTAAAATAACCCTCCTAGCACAACCCTCTAATAGCCCCTCCTAGCACAGCCCACCCACCTCTACTCAAATTCCCATTCTGGCACATGGTTATACGATTTAGAAAGAGTGCTAGGCCCCCCACCTAGCACAAACCTTCCCAAATCGCCTCCATAGCACAAACCCTCTCCAATCCTATCTCCTAGCACAGCCCAACCTATCGTCCTCTTTTCATCCCCCCTAAAATAACCCTCCTAGCACAAACTCCCCTAATGCCCCCTCCCAGCACAACCCACCCACCTCTACTCAAATTCCCCATTTTGGCACGTGGTTATAGATGATTTAGAAAGAGCACTAGGCCCCCCACCTAGCACAAACCTTCCCAAATCATCTCCATAGCACAAACCCTCCCTAATCCTATCTCCTTGCACCCCCCTAAAATAACCTTCCTAGCACAACCCCCCTAATCCCTGCTCCTAGCATAACCCCCTCGCCTCTACTAAGATCCCAACAACCTGGTGTGTTTGGCTTTATTTCATCTTCTTCATGGCTTTCCATTCATCACTGACAAAGGAAAAGCCATCAAACATCTTCTGTTCCTCAGCTGAAATTGAAGGTTCAATAGGGTCTCCGTCAGAATCTATGTTGTTCATCAGGTCTTCCGGTTTTATTATGTCTCTTGTGACGTCTCTGAAGCCCTAAAAAAGAAAAAGAGAAAGCCATGAGATCCACCACTTATTAGAGGAAATGCCTCTATGACCTTTGGGGACCATCTGCCCCTGTATGGACCATTCAAGTCTATATGACTGAGATGTCAGATACCAGTCACCACTGTGCAGAAGCAAAGATAAGGATTGTCACTATTAGAATTGTGGAAACTCACTTCTGAATAGTTTATATTTGTCCCCTAATTTCACTTCTCCCGAGTCTTCAGATTGAGTCAGGCTGAGATCTGCCAGTTGCTATCCTCTCACATTCACAGCGTCACACATTGGGGTTGATTTGCTTAAAGGGGTTGTAAAGGTACAATTTTTTTCCCTAAATAGCTTCCTTTACCTTAGTGCAGTCCTCCTTCACTTACCTCATCCTTCGATTTTGCTTTTAAATGTCCTTATTTCTTCTGAGAAATCCTCACTTCCTGTTCTTCTGTCTGTAACTCACCACCGTAATGCGAGGCTTTCTCCCTGGTGTGGAGAAAGCCTCTCGAGGGGGCGAGCAGGAGTGTCAGGACGCCCACTAAAACAAATCTTTCTCTATCTGCAAAGTAGAGAGTGTCCTGACTTGCCTGCTCGCCCCCTCCCCCCTCAAGAGGCTTTTTCCACACCAGGAAGAAAGCCTCGCATTACTGTGGTGAGTTACAGACAGAAGAACAGGAAGGGAGCATTTCTCAGAAGAAATAAGGACATTTAAAAGCAAAATGGAAGGATGAGGTAAGTGAAAGAGGACTGCACTAAGGTAAAGGAAGCTATTTAGGGGGGAAAAAAATCCTTTACAACCCCTTTAAGGCAAATGTACTGGCCCAGATTCAGCATAGCTTTGCGCGATATTTGCGGGGCAGCAGGGCAACGATTTTGCCCTGCGCCCCCGCAAATATTTTGCGCTGCCCTCGATTCACGGAGCAGTAGCTCCGTGAACTGCGAGGGCGCGCCGGCAAATTTGCCCGGCGTAAGCGCGCGCAAGTTAAATGATCCCGCCGGGGGCGGGAATCATTTAAATTAGGCGCGCTCCCGCGCCGAGCGTACAGCGCATGCTCCGTCGGGAAACTTTCCCGACGTGCATTGCGGCAAATGACGTCGCAAGGACGTCATTTGCTTCAAAGTGAACGTAAATGGCGTCCAGCGCCATTCACGAAACACTTACGCAAACGCCGTGAAATTCAAATTTCACGGCGCGGGAAGGCCGGCTATACTTTAGCATTGGCTGCCCCTGCTATTAGAAAGGGCAGCCTTGCGCTAATGTTGCCGTACGGAAACTCCGTACCTGGCTTGCACGGGGCCCGCCCAAGTTTGTGAATCAGTTGGTAGTATGCAATTTGCATACTACACGCTGATCACAATGGGAGCGCCCCCTAGCGGCAAGCACAAGAATGCAGCCTAAAATCTGCGAGGCATAAGTGCCTTATGCCGCGCAGATTTTAGGCTGCAGTCGGTGTAATGAGGTTCCTGAATCAGGAGCAACAGCTGCAGGGGAGAGCAGGGAGCACCAAAAACTGTTGGGCCATATGAGTCTATGGGTGTCAACACTCCCAGGCATTCCAGCCATTGCCGGCACTCTTTGCTCTCCCCTGCAGCTGCTGCTGGCTGACACAAGGTGGATCACCTGACCAGATTGGAGCAGCCCGATAGGTTAATGAATATAGATGTTGGGGGAGGGGGCATTTTTTAGATTAGATAGGGCCTGATTCTCAAAGGCGTTACGACGGTGCAAAGCCATTTGCGCCATCGTAAGTCCTAATCTGGCCCGGCCTATCTATGCGACTGATTCTTAGAATCAGTTACGCATAGATATCCCTTAGATCTGACAATTGTAAGGCTCTTACGCTGTCAGATCTTAAATGTAATTTTTTTTTCCGCTGCTAGGTGTCGCCTCGTCGTTTTCCCGTCGCTTATGTAAATTAGCAATTTACATCGATTCCCGAACGTACGCGCGGACGACGCAGAGAATTTACAACGTTTACGTAAGCGTAAACTTGCCCTTGCTAATATGAGGGGCAAGTTTACGTAGGTCCGTTGTATGCCATGTTAAGTATGGCGTCGGGTCAGCGTCGGCTTTTTCCGTTGTTTACGTCGTTTTCGTAAGTCGTCCGCGAATACGACTTTACGTCAATGACGCCCACGTCGGCGTCATTGACGTTTTCCATCGTGAACTGGAGCATGCGCACTGGGCGATTTTTCCGCCAAGCGCATGCGCAGTTCGATCGGCGCGGGGGCGCGCTTAATTTAAATATAAGCCGCCCCCTTTGAATTACGCGGCCTTACGCCGGGCCAATTACACTGCGCCGACGCAAATTACGGAGCAAGTGCTTGGAGAATACGGCACTTGCTCCAGTAAGTTGCGGCGGCGTAGTGTAAATGGCTTACGCTACGCCGCCGCAGATTCTACAAGAATCTGGCCCTTAGTGTTTAGCTTGGAATTCCTGTCTCACAAATGTCATTGTTTCCTCTATAAACCCCCCCCCGCTAAAAGTGTGTCATGATTGGTCACAGCTGTGTACAATGACAGGTTAGTGGACCGCACATAAACACACTGCTCAGATTTTTTTTACGTACCTTCCGTCGCATGGAAAAAGGAGGGGGTGCCTCCCCCGCTTCCAGTTCCTTCCAGTTTATTCCGTTGAAAAATGGATGATCTTGTATGTCGGCAATGAAATCCTTGCGCCTGCATGGATCTTTACACAAGAGCTGTGGGGGAAAATAGAAAAACATGAGATGACAGCTATGGCATAACATTGCTAAGAAGTCTATTTATACAGTTCTGTGGCCTTCACTCTCCGCACATCGCAGGAAATACTCCACACGGCGCAGGTAATGTACATCCTATTAATAAAATGCTGGGCGCCATGTGGAGTCTGCGGTGTGTTCTCTGCATAATGTTCAGGGCCGGCCCTATGATGGGACCGGGTGGTACCATGGGTACCAGGCAGCACTTTTAGGGGGGCAGCATACTGATGCCCGCCAGCCCGTTCCGCCAGCTCCGCTACCCAAATAAAATTGATGTTCTTTTTTTCCCACAAATAAAGCTTTCTTTTGGTGATATTTTTTGTGCTATAAATATATATATTTTTTAACTTTTTGCCGCCGGCAATTCACAGGTCCCTTTATACTCCTGGATACATGTATAGAGCCCTGACAGGTCCTTTTATACGCCTATATGCATGTATAGAGCCATGACAGGCCCTCTTTATACATCTATAGAGCCATGACAGGCCCTCGTTATACTCCTTTATACATGTATAGAGCCACGACAAGTCCTCTTTATACTCCTATATACATTTATAGAGCCATGGCAGGTCCTCTTTATATTCCTTTACATGTAAAGAGTCTCGACAGGTCCTCTATATACATGTATAGAGCCATGACAGGTTCTCTTTATACATCTATAGAGCCATGACAGTCCCTCGTTATACTCCTTTATACATGTATAGAGCCATGTCAGGTACTTTTTATAGTCCTATATACATTTATAGAGCCATGACAGGTCCTCTTGATATTCCTTTACATGTAAAGAGTAATGACAGGTCCTCTATATACATGTATAGAGCCATGACAGGTCCTCTTTATACTCCTATACATGTATAGAGCAATGACAGGTCCTCTTTATACTTCTTTATACATGTATAGAGCCATGACGGGTCCCCTTTAGTTATCATGATATAAAATAATGAATGTGGGGGCCTTTTGGTTGGCGTGATTTTTTTTCTGGGAGGGGAGGGGGGGGGGCAGCGTTTCATTCTTGGTTCCAGGCAGCACAATGTCTTGGGCCGGCACTGATAATGCTGCAAGTAATGTGTAATCATAGGATATGAGTGCTGTCACATGACACTTTATTTTTTTACAATCATTACAATGAATGGGGCTTCGCTTTTTTTTCAGAGTCCCAAAGCAAGTGAAATTTAAACTACATTTATAAAGCACTATTGGCTCCTCGGCTGAGCCTATATGTCAACTTTACCTGTCCCTCTTGGACTGTCACTACGTACCTTTTCCAGAAGGTCCTTGAGGTCGGGGTCGGGGGCAGGGTCGTCTGGGAAGCATGGCCGACCATACTTTATGCCTCGTGAAGAAGTGAAACTGTCTTTAAAGGCAAGTCGACTCAATGCAAATCGAAATAGTAAGACCCCCAATGCAAAGTAATCCGCGGCTCCATCATACGGACGTTCGAACAACATCTGTGGGAAAATCGGAGAGAGAGAGAGAGAGAGAGAGAGAGAGAAGGATTAGAGTGACAAATCAGAGTGGAATACAGCAACATCATTTAGAACAAGGCTCCACCCAGAAGTTTTCATTCAAATGTATAACTTAGGTCATTAAGAATCATCCAACCTCTATGTGGAGCTGACATAAACAAGGCATTATTCACTGTTTGTACACACAGAGCTATAAGTACAATTCTCTGACCCTTGCAAAACTGGCGAGTGATTTTTATCCTGACAGATTACTATTCAGAATAATGATATCAGTGATACATAGTATATGGATTTAAATTAATCCTGAGCAAAGAGACGGGACCCCCAGGGCTGGATGCTAACTGGACAGGACCCCCAGGGCTGGATGCTAAACTGGACCCCCCAGGGCTGGATGCGAACTGGACAGTACCCCCAGGGCTGGATGCTAAACTGGACAGGACCCCCCAGTGCTGGATGCGAACTGGACAGGACCCCCCAGGGCTGGATGCGAACTGGACAGGACCCCCAGGGCTGGATGCGAACTGGACAGGACCCCCCAGGGCTGGATGCGAACTGGACAGGACCCCCAGGGCTGGATGCGAACTGGACAGGACCCCCAGGGCTGGATGCGAACTGGACAGGACCCCCAGGGCTGGATGCGAACTGGACAGGACCCCCAGGGCTGGATGCGAACTGGACAGGACCCCCCAGGGCTGGATGCGAACTGGACAGGACCCCCAGGGCTGGATGCGAACTGGACAGGACCCCCAGGGCTGGATGCGAACTGGACAGGACCCCCAGGGCTGGATGCGAACTGGACAGGACCCCCAGGGCTGGATGCGAACTGGACAGGACCCCCAGGGCTGGATGCGAACTGGACAGGACCCCCCAGGGCTGGATGCGAACTGGACAGGACCCCCCAGGGCTGGATGCTAACTGGACAGGACCCCCCAGGGCTGGATGCGAACTGGACAGGACCCCCCAGGGCTGGATGCGAACTGGACAGGACCCCCAGGGCTGGATGCTAACTGGACAGGACCCCCAGGACTGGATGCTAAACTGGACAGGACCCCCCAGGGCTGGATGCTAACTGGACAGGGCCCCCCAGGGCTGGATGCGAACTGGACAGGACCCCCAGGGCTGGATGCGAACTGGACAGGATCCCCCAAGGCTGGATGCTAACTGGACAGGACCCCCCAGGGCTGGATGCTAACTGGACAGGACCCCCAGGGCTGGATGCTAACTGGACAGGACCCCCCAGGGCTGGATGCTAACTGGACAGGACCCCCCAGGGCTGGATGCTAACTGGACAGGACCCCCCAGGGCTGGATGCTAACTGGACAGGACCCCCCAGGGCTGGATGCTAACTGGACAGGACCCCCAGGGTTGGATGCTAACCGGACAGGACCCCCAGGGCTGGATGACTCCCGAGCAAAACTTCCAATCCCAGAACTGGTTACGCAGGCGCAATTGCTTACTGAATCTGGGCCACTGTGTATATTGGTTCTCTATCATCTAGGTCTAATCAGATTGATAGTTGCACTTCATACACAGGTTCTCTTTCATTCTGGACAGGCCCAATCTGGTCCTTTATTGACAGATTTAAACAGGTTTCTTCAGGACTAATATGATATATAATTGCTGTGTACATGAGCATATTACAAAAGTAGAATTTTTTATTTTTTAACTTACCTCTGGAGCTCCATTATACATATGTCCAAAGTATTCTGTCACCATGTTGTCTCCAAACACGTTTAAAGCTGCCAAGCCGAAGTCAGCAATATGTACATGACCGGCGCTGTCTACAAGAACGTTTTCCGTCTTCATGTCCCTGTGGAGAAAAAAAGTGTCAGGACTGCAGTTTAGACAATTATCCCCCATATACCCCAATATTACTGATCCACAGAGGGATCAACAATCACAAAGCTCCCTTTTCTAGCACAGTCCATGCAATTCAGGAAACACAGTCATATCTTTCATGAACTGATTGGTTAATGACAGCACAGCTCATTTAGTGCACTTACCTTCCACCGTACAGACCACTACTGGGCATTTTATAAACCATGCTTTTGGGTAGCTGTTGTGTCCTCGAACCACTGTGTACCGAGCCATGCTTGTACAGCTCAGTATACAGACACAGTGTGCAGAGCTGATCTGAACAGCTCAGTACCTTGTGATTGCTGTGATGACCACATTGGTAATTGCTTCCCTTCCGCTTACATCAGAGGAAGGAGAAGAATTGTAATAAAACAAGAATATGGAATGAATGGAACAGCAACTGAACCTTTCATTCATCGGGGGGGTTGGGGTGAATTGTAAAACGATTGAAGAATGTTATACTACCTGTGAACGATGCCTCTGGAATGCAGGTACTGCAGGCCACACACGAGCTCCGCTGCCACGAGTTTGACGGTGGGGAGGTCCATTGTGTACCAGTGGTCAGTTATGCCAAGGACCTCGTCAATGTCATTCAGATCTCCTCCCCTCATGTACTCCATAACGTAGAATAAGTAATTCTGGGGAAAGAATACAGACAGGTCAGTGAATGAATTTCAGTTTAAAGGTCCAAATTAAAGCAACGTTACAATTTTCTACCAAAACAAACTACATGATGTCTATCTATCTATCTATCTATCTATCTATGTATCTATCTATCTCATAAGTAAGTCGCTGTAAGTAACACATTGTATAATTTGCTATAGCATCTCACTTTCAGGAATTTGCTGTAAATACTGTTGTGTTCCCGGATATGTCCCGCGGTCCCGCGAGAAGTGCTATTGTCCCGCGGCACCCCCCCCCCCCCCCCGTGATTCGTGGTAAATATTTTCCTTTCCTGCGTTTCGCGATAAATCCCATGGTCCCGCGTTTGGCGATAAACTCCCCCCGCTCAACAACTCCGATCCACGGAACCCCCCCGCTCAACAACTTTGATCTGCGGCCCCCCCGCTCAACAATCCACGTACCCCCCCCCCCCCCCGCTCAACAACTTTGATCCGCCGGAACCCCCCCCGCTAACAACTCTCTGACCCCCCCCTGCTCCAACAACTTTCATCCGCGGACCCCCCCCCCCCCCCTCCGCTCAACAACTTTCTTTGATCCGCCCCCACTCAACTTCGTTTGGGGGGTATGCTCATTTGTCCCTCATTCTGAAGTTGAAAAGTTGGGAGGTATGAGCAATGTACATTATTTGGTAACATGTTTCTGGTGTCTTCTCCTACATCTGATTCATCTCATCCTAGATACAAGCAATGTTTGTGCTCCTGTATGTCACATTTTATATATGCTGTTCATTTGATAATTCTGTCTTTTTAACTTTTACAACATTAGACTTACCTCCGTCTGGAACGTGGCATAAGCATGGGCGCAGAAAAGATTGCCCCCAGCTATCTCCATGGCTATCCGCTCATTCAGCACCCTGTCTGGGTTCTCCACAATTGGTTCTCTCTTGTGGGCTATTTTCACAGCCACCGGTTGTCCGCTGTCACGGTGTGTCGCCAGCACCACCTGTAGAAGAGAGACAGTTAATACATCATCTTTTCCATGCACTCTAGCTGTAATATCATTATTATACAATCCTCATGTTCTATGCCTAATTATCTTTCATTTCTTCTGTCCTGTTGGTTTTGCCATTTAATTAACCACTTGAGACCCGCGCTATTGACAAAAGACGTCAACAGCGCGGCTCTCAAGTGCCAACTGGACGTCTTTGGACGTATTTTTAAAAGCATTACCCGGGCGCGCCTCGGGTAAACACTGTGCCGCCACATCGCTGGGGACCCGATGCGTGTACCTGGCGGCCGCGATGTCCGCCGGGTACACGCGATCGTCGGTGACACAGCCGGTAACAGCAGAGACGTGGAGCTCTGTGTGTAAACACATTGCTCCACGTGCTGTTAGAGGAGAGGAGACCGATCTGTGTCTCTTGTACATAGGGATACAGCATCGGTCATCTCCCCCAGTCACCCCCCACACAGTTAGAACACACCCAGGCTACACATTTAACCCCTTCCTCACCCCCTAGTGTTAACCCCTTCCCTGCCAGTCACATTTATACAGTAATTAGTGCATTTTTATAGCACTGATCGCTGTATAAATGTGAATGGTCCCAAATTTGTGTCGAAAGTGTCCGATACGTCCGCCGCAATATCGCAGTCCCAATAAAAATCGCAGATCGCCGCCATTACTAGTATAAAAAAAATAAATAAAAAAAAAATCATAATTCTGTTCCCCATTTTGTAGGCGCTATAACTTTTGCGCAAACCAGTCGCTTATTGCGATTTATTTTTTACAAAAATACGTATCGGCCTTAACTGAGAAAAAAAATAGTTTTTTAAAAAAAAAATTGGGATATTTATTATAGCAACAAGTAAAAAAAAAACATTTTTTTTTTAAATTGTCGCTCTTTTTTTGTTTATAGCGCAAAAAATAAAAAACGCAGAGGTGATCAATCCCACCAAAATAAAGCTCTATTTGTGGGGAAAAAAGGACGTCAATTTTGTTTGGGAGCCACGTCGCACGACCGCGCAAATGTCAGTTAAAGCGACGCAGTGCCGGGAGCTGAAATTTCGCCTGGGAACGAAGGGGGTTTATGTGCCCAGTAAGCAAGTGGTTAAATATGACCGACTACCATATGTGTTCTGTACACAGAGAGAGACTCAGCCTTATTCACCACAGGAGGCTTATTTATAAGCATCATAACTCAGAGCGACCAATCAGAATTCACTCCGCAGAAGTCAGACGAGGTGGACTGCCAGGTACAGTGTGGCACTCCCCATTACAATGTTCCCTTGCAGTGGGGTCACCCTCTGCTCTACAAGGGTTAGTTGCTCATTGTACCTTGGGGATGATGAATAAGGTGATATACTGTATTTACTGTATTCCTTACTCCCGCAGGCTTCCCCCCCACTGCATGACCATTCCCTCTGAAGTGTCTTCCCTTCATTGCCTGGTCGGTTGTAGCTCTCTGATCTCATCCCATATAGTGCAGATCCAGGAGTCCTGCATTATATGGAAGGATGTTGAGGGCCATGGGAAGCAGAGGAGAGCGCTGGCTGCCAGGAAAGTGATTAATAAGTTAAGGATCTCACCATATTCACCTCTCTCTAGGCAAAATGAGCATTTAACCCTTGCAGTGGTGGAGCACAAGGGTGTACAGATACTCTTGTTCAGTACTTCATTCCCATCCTTCTCCTCACAGACTTGGCTGAGAGTATATGTTTATGCTGCACATGGTGTACAGTCTTCTGTGAGGAGGGTCATATTGTGTTCCCCCATGTTTATGGTTTCCTTAGTACAGTGGAACCTCGGATTACGAGCATAATCTGTTCCAGGAGAATGCTCGTAATCCAAAGTACTCGCATATCAAAGCGAGTTTCCCCATTGAAGTCAATGGAAACTAAAATAATTTGTTCCGCATTGCCTTCAATGGCATGCAATACCGCATGCAAACAGAGGCAGAGGGGCGCCAGAGAGCCTCGGAAACAGCCGGAAAGGCCAGAGGACAGCTCGGCTGAACTCGGCGAACCTCGGAAAGGCTCGGGAACTCATAGGTAGATTCACGTAGGGGCGCCTAACTTTAGGGCGGCCTAGCCTAGTCTTTTTAGGCTACACCGCTGTAAATTAGTTAGGCTAGTAGTGATTCTCAAACCACTTACCTGCTCATTTTCGGTGGCGTAGCCTAAAACGAGCGGGCGTAAGCGCGCCTAATTCAAATGACTTGGAGGGGGGCGTGTTGTATGGAAATGAGGCTTGACCTCACGTTTTTTGACACTGCGCATGCGCCGGGCGACTACATTTCCCAGTGCGCATTGCGGCTAAGTAGGCCGTACGGGCCTATTGATTTCGACGTGTACGTAAACGACGTAAATCCCGATTCGCGGACGACTTGCGCAAACGACATAAAAAATTTGAATCTCGCAGCGGGAACGGCGGCCATACATGACATTGTTATTCCACCTCATAGGTGGAATAACTTTAGGCGGCCTATCGCTTACGGAAACGACGTTAATCAACTGCGGCGGGCTCGCGTTCATTCGGGAATCGTCGTAAATGCTCATTTACATAATCTACGCCGGCCGCAATGGAAGCGACACCTAGCGGTAAGCCAAAACATTGCAATCTAAGATAGGACGGCGCAATCTAAACATAGGTCGGTGCAGATTCAGAGTTAGGTCGGCTTATCTGTAGATAAGCCGGCCTAACTCTTTGTGAATCTACCTAATAGTATTTCCGAGTTTTTCCGAGCAGCTCCAAACGGCGCCGTTCGACTCCAGCACCCCCCACCTCAGGCCAAACGCGGTACTGCACACCGCTTTGGCCTGAATCTGCTCATTTTGTTAGTCAACACTCACAAACCGAGTTAGGATTTTTTTAAATACAGTGCTCGTATTTTGAAACGCTCGTTAACCACGTTACTCGCAATCCGAGGTTCCATTGTAGTTATCATTGTAGTTATCTTTGATCACTTACCTTCCCAAAGGCTCCTTCTCCAAGTATCTTATGGAAGATGAAGTCCTCCACACCCAGGGAGGCCGTTTCACGTTCTTTTCTTTTTGTGCTGTGAGTCGATGCCGCTCCGCTAACTCCTAGAGAAAGAAAGAAATTACATTTATTACCTCGTCACCAATCATGTTACAGGAATTGAAGGCTCCAAAACAGAAAGAACTGCTAAAACAGAGTACAGCAAACAAAAAAAAATTTCTTCAGCTAGAACTGATCATTGTTTTGCATTTAGGGCACTTTCACACTGGGGCAGGCGGGTGTCGGCAGTAAAGCGCGGCTGTTTTTAGCAGTGCTTTACCGCAGTTTAACAGCGCTTTTCGGCCAGTAGTGGGGTGCTTTTAACCGTCACTAGCGGGCAAAAAAGGTTTAAAAGCACTGCTTCAATGGCACTGCCCATTGATTTCTATAGGCAGGGGCGCTTTAGGAGCGGTGTATACACCGCTCCTAACGCGCCACAAAGATGCTGCTTGCAGGACTTTTTTAGCATCCTGCCAGTACACCACGACAGTGTGAAAGCCCTCTGGCTTTTACACTGGAGTAACAGGAGAGGCGCAATTTTTAGCGCTATATCGCTTGTAATACACGTCTCAATGTGAAAGTATTGTAAAATGGTTAAACAAATGTCAAATCAATAGCCAATTCCACTGCCACAAAGGAAACCCGATCCTATCCAAACAGCTCCCATCCCTGGTATACTTGGGATCTGACTGCCATCTCATCACTCTTCATGCCAGGATTAGAAATACAAAAAATCTGACCTGATAGAAAGCCAGAATTATGATGTCAGGCCTGGAGCATGAGCCATTAAGAGCAGGTCAGCAATTGGAGCCCCTGTATTGTGTTTACAGGTTCCCTTTACCCCTTTCTTGCTAGCTCCTTATGACCCTTTCAACTGGCATCTTTGGTCTGTTAAAAAAAAGCTGAACCGCAGACTTACTGGCCAGATCACCAGGTGATAAACTATGTAAAAGATGAAACTCATGAAAGCAAAGACTGTGGTCTACTGACAGCCTGTATCATGTATGTCATTTTTCATTTTGGGCAGAGTTCCACTTTTCTAAATTGTCCTGATAACAAAACAAAACTCTGCTGTTTGAGTTCATTTTAACTAATGTTGAAGTTGGTGGAGAATTGCCTCCCCTCCCCCCCTTCCCCATATACTATATAATAATCCATCGTTATAACACTTACCTGCTTTGTCTGTTTTTCCTTTCTTCATCACAGGACTCTCACATTCAGGCTCTCCAGTATATTTCCTCTTCTTGCCTCTCTGTTCTGTAGCGTCCTGTACTGTCTCTCTGTCAGTGTAATATCTGCTCAGCATCTCACCATCCTCCTCTGAAGAGCTCTGTAATGTCCTCTTCTTCACCACAGGACTCTCACATTCAGTCTCTCCAGGAAATTTTCTCTTCCTGGAGCTTTTCTCTTCTGCAGAGTTGTGTACTGTCTCTCTGTCAGTGTAATATCTGCTCTGCTTCCTTGTAGTCTCATTATGCTCCTCTGAAAAGCTCTGTAGTGTCCTCTTCTTCACCACAGGACTCTCACATTCAGTCTCTCCAGGAAATTTTCTCTTCCTGGAGCTTTTCTCTTCTGCAGAGTTGTGTACTGTCTCTCTGTCAGTGTAATATCTGCTCTGCTTCCTTGTAGTCTCATTATCCTCCTCTGAAGAGCTCTGTAGTGTCCTCTTCTTCACCACAGGACTCTCACATTCAGGCTCTTCAGTATATTTCCTCTTCCTTCCTCTCTGCTGTGCAGCGCTGTGTCCTGTCTCTGCAGCGCTGTCATATTTTCTCTGCTTCCTTGGAGTTGCACCATTCTCCTCCACAGAATTCTCTCCTTTCTCTCTAGTGCTATCAGATACTTCCTCTCTGCGCCTCTTTCTGGCGCTCATATCTGAATTATTAGATGTTGAACAGCAGACGTTCTCAACTCTGCTGACTTCTTCTTTCTCCTCCTTAGATTCCCCAAGTTGCCTCTGGGAGATTGGAGCAAAACTCTCCTCCCTCTTACGGATCTGTCTCACCATTTTAATTTTTTTTTTTTAAATATAAGTATAAACAAACTGCTCTTTTCCTCCTCGGTTGCGATGTCCTTCCTCTAATATATATTATATAATGTTCTATATAACAGAATGAATAATTCAACAACTCTGAAATGGAGCAACTGTAAAACACGTCTGTCCTCTACAAGCTTCTAGTTAGAAGTGAGAGTTTCATCTGTGAGCAGTTATTTACCAGGAAGGACTCACTATGTGCTATGAGGTCACAAAGGAACATCGTTGCCCTGACAACTAGCTTCCCCCACTCCACTGGACATGCGTTGCCACGGCAACTAGCTCCACCCACTCCACCTCTGTGGAGAGCTTCCTGGGTGGCAGTTATTATGCAAATTAGCAAAATCCCTGCTACATTACTGGACACAAGATGTGACGGTTATTATGCAAATTAGTTCAAATTTCCTTCTAGGTGCCATTCACCTCCTCTGTCTGTAGTGTTGTACAATCACAAATCATTCTACAATAATATAACTGACATATTCTACTCTATTTATTTATTTTTATTTGCAACATCGGCTGGATCCAGTACACAACACTTACACATTTTACATATATGTGCCATTGTGTATGTGTTAATTGTAAGTTTTTTAGTTAAGTGAGCTTCTGAGGGTTTGACCACTTGACCACTGGGCACCTAAACCCCCTTCCTAATCTGACCAATTTTCAACTTTCGGCGCTCTCACATTTTGAATGACAATTACTCAGTCAAACAACACTGTACCCATATGAAATGTTTGTCCCTTTTTTCACACAAATAGAGCTTTCTTTTGGTGGTATTTAATCACTGCTGTGTTTTTCATTTTTTGCGCTATAAAAGAAAAAACTGAAAATTCTGTAAAAAAAATGAATTTTTCTTTGTTTCTGTTATACAATTTTGCAAATTAGTTATTTTTCTTCATAAATTTGGCCACAATTTATACTGCTACATATCTTTGGTAAAATAACCCAAATTGGTGTATATTATTTGGTCTTTGTGAAAGTTATAGGCCCAGATTCAGAAAGAACTTACGCCGACGTATCTACTGATACGCCGCGTAAGTCCACGGATGCGCCGTCGTATCTATGCGCCTTATTCAGCAAATAAGATACGCCTGAATTTGGGCTTCATACGACCGACGTAAGTCTCTTACGCCGTCGTATCTTTGGTGCATATTTACGCTGGCCGCAAGGGGGGGTGCTTCCATTGATTTACGCTGCGAATATGCAAATCACCGAGATACGCCGATTCACAAACGTACTTGCGCCCGTTGCTGTAATCTACGCCGGGGTACGTCCGGCGTATAGTTATTCCACCTAAAGCAGGTGTAAGTCATGTTAGGGTATGGATGACGGAACAGCCGGCGTATTTTATGTCGTTTACGTAAGTGGTACGTGAATGGGGCTGGGCGTAGGTTACATTCACGTCGTTGCCATTGAGCCGGCGTATCTTAGGGCGTAAATTTGACGTGATTCTGAGCATGCGCCGTTCGTTCGGCCCTTCATTTACATGGGGTCACGCTTCATTTTAATAGATCACGCCCACTACCTCCCTACTTTGAATTAGGCGGGCTTACGCCGGCCAATTACGTTACGCTGGCGCAACTTACGGAGCAAGTGCTTTGTGAATACTGGTCTTGCCTCTCTGTTTTACGATGCGCCGTTCTACGTGAATCCGGGCCACAGAGTCTAAAAGTTATGGTGACAATCTCAAAATTTTCATCTCACCTGAAGTATGAACCTATCTCATTTCTTGACACCCTAACAAGCCAGGAAAGTACAAATACCCCCCAAAATTAAACCTTTTTGGAAAGTAGGCATTCCAAGGTATTTAGTAAGAGGCATTGTGAGTTTTTTGAAGTTGTAACTTTTTTCACACAATTTCTTGCAAAATCAAGATTTTTTTCTTTCCCCCCCCCCCACAAAATTGTCATTTTAGCCAGTTATTTCTCTCACACATCATATGCATACCACAAATTAAACCTCCCGCCTATGAGGTGGAATAACAATGTTAAAGTATGGCCGCCGTTCCCGCCGCGAGGTTCGAATTTTTTACGTCGTTTGCGTAAGTCGTCCGCGAATCGGGAGTTACGTCGTTTACGTCCACGTGGAAATCAATAGGCCCGTACGGCGTACTTAGCCGCAATGCGCCCTGGGAAATGTAGGCGCCCGGCCCATGCGCAGTGTAAAAAAAACTTCAAAAACGTGAGGTCAAGCCTCATTACCATTAAACACGCCCCCCCAACCCATTCGAATTGGGCGCCCTTACGCCCGCCGTGTTTACACTACGCCGCCCTAAGTAAGGAGGTAAGTGCTTTGAGAATCAGGTACTTTCCTCTCTTACTTAAGGCGGCGTAGTGTAAACATGCTAGGCTACGCCGACCTAGTTTTGCGCGCCCCTACGTGAATCTACCCATTGGTGTGAAATGGCCCTCAATGGTAACCGTAAACCGCTGGGTTTTTGTTTTTTTAACCTGAAAAGTATACTGCCACATTTTGTAAAACTTCCCTGAAAACGAAGCCTACCAGCAGCGTGCTATCACTGCTGAAGGCACTTCCATTTTCACCTGGTCTTCCTTACGGGTTCGGACGCTGGCTGTATGAGTGGCTGGAGCCATAATAACAACACTCCTGCGCATGTGCGCTGGAGCCACTGTTTATGGCACAGGACTCTGAAGGAAAAGCACAGGTATGCCGTTCCTTCAGAGCATTTCCGCCAGCAAAGTCACCGGCTGCATGTACAGTAAAAATCTCCTGTGCAGGTTGCATATTTAGTGTACCCATAGGTAAGCCTTATTATAGATTTACCGATAGGTAACATTCATGCATGGGGGATTACTTCCTCTTTAAGGGTTTCCATGACCGCTGGCTTTTACCCACCAGTGACTTACTAGTGGCCAGTTTCTGTGATGGGCAGCCACAGTCGCCAGTAGTAAAGCTCAGAACAGGATTGGCCAAGAGCCAGTAACCACAGATCAGGGCTCACTAGATGAGAACAGATTTGTTGTGCAGGAACCTGGAGGTAAGTATGGATTATTTGATTTTTTTCCCCGAAGTACACTTCAGTAAAAACGGAATACATACAGAGAGCACAGCATACCTGTCCTGTACTGCAGTTTTTCTCCAGGTGATCATGTAGTGCACCACAGAAATTCCAGTCTCTTCCCGTCCCCTTTGTTGGTGATGTGAGAAGACATGTTTGCTATACAGGAAAGCAATTCCCAACAAACATCCTAATGTAAAAGAAAGTGTTGGCCTTAGGAGACATCTCAATTCCCACAATCAGATTCAGACTTGCTTAGGATTTTTGTATATGATCGGTGATGCAGGACGCAGTGGGAGAGAGGAAAAGCACCATGGTCGCACATAGTGTCAGACAGGGGAGGGCTGGCAGCTTTAGGCCTGGGGGGCAAGTCCAGTCAAGTGGCCCATAGAGCGTGGAAAAGTGATGGATCGAGGAAAACAGTCTAAGATTTTTCATAATCACAAGAGTCCGCACAGAGGCCCCCCTTACATCAGAGTCTGCACAGAGGCCCCTCTTACATCAGAGTCCGCACAGAGGCCCCCCTTACATCAGAGTCCGCACAGAGGTCCCCCTTACATCAGAGTCAGCACAGAGACCCCTCTTACATCAGAGTCCGCACAGAGGTCCCCTTACATCAGAGTCCGCACAGAGGTCCCCCTTACATCAGAGTCAGCACAGAGACCCCTCTTACATCAGAGTCCGCACAGAGGCCCCCCTTACATCAGAGTCCGCACATAGGTCCCCCTTACATCAGAGTCCGCACAGAGACCCCTCTTACATCAGAGTCCGCACAGAGGCCCCCCTTACATCAGAGTCCGCACATAGGTCCCCCTTACATCAGAGTCTGCACAGAGCCTCCCCTTAGATCAGAGTCCACACAGAGGCCCCCCTTACATCAGGGTCCACACAGAGCCTCCCCTTAGATCAGAGTCCACACAGAGGCCCCCCTTACATCAGAGTCCGCACAGACCTCATATACATCAGAGTCTGCACAGACCCCATATACATCAGATCTGATGTAAGGGGTGTTCTGGGAAATTTGATTTAAGGGTGCATGCTGTGGACTATTGTGTGAAGAGGGTCTCTGCTCACCAAAGCCTGCCCCTCCCCCCCTCCCCTTTAACATAGTCCACAGACCACCCCTTTTTATACACTAGGAGGCAGGAGAGACTAGAGAGGGTGAGCTTACCAGGATGGAGGCTGAGGCGCAGGCAGGCTGTCTGATGCTTTTTTGGGTTCAAACTTCCTGTCCTGTCGTCACCATTACTAGTAAAAATGATAAAAATGCCATAAATCTATCCCCTATTTTGAAGACGCCATAACTTTTGTGCAAACCAATCAATGTACGCTTATTGGGATTTTATTTAATTTTTTTACCAATAATATGTAGAAGAGTAAGTAAAAAAATTGTGTTTTTTTTTTTTTTTCAAAATGTATGCTCTTTTTTTCGTTTATAGTGCAAAAATAAAAACCGCAGAGGTGATCAACTACCACAGAAAGAAAAAAAGGACCTTCATTTTCTTTGGGTACAGCGTCGCACGACTGTCAGTTAACCACTTAAGGACCGGACCAATATGCTGCTAAATGACCCAAGGGGTTTTTACAATTCGGCACTGCGTCGCTTTAACAGACAATTGCGCGGTCGTGCGACGTGGCTCCCAAACAAAATTGGTGTCCTTTTTTCCCACAAATAGAGCTTTCTTTTGGTGATATTTGATCACCTCTGCGGTTTTTATTTTTTGCGCTATAAACAAAAATAGAGCGACAATTTTGAAAAAAAATCAATATTTTTTACTTTTTGCTATAATAAATATCCCCCAAAAACATATAACATTTTTTTTCTCCTCAGTTTAGGCCGATACATATTCTTCTACCTATTTTTGGTAAAAAAAATCGCAATAAGCGTTTATCGATTGGTTTGCGCAAAATTTATAGCGTTTACAAAATAGGGGATAGCTTTATTGCATTTTTATTAATTATTTTTTTTTTACTACTAATGGCGGCGATCAGCGATTTTTTTCGTGACTGCGACATTATGGCGGAAACTTCGGACAATTTTGACACATTTTTGGGACAATTGTCATTTTCACAGCAAAAAATGCATTTAAATGCATTGTTTATTGTGAAAATGACAGTTGCAGTTTGGGAGTTAACCACAGGGGGCGCTGTAGGATTTGGTGTACACTGTGTGTGTGTTTACAACGGTAGGGGGGTGTGGCTGTAGGAATGACGTCATCGATCGAGTCTCCCTATATAAGGGATCACTCGATCGATGCAGCGCCATAGTGAAGCACGGGGAAGTCGTGTTTACACACGGCTCTCCCCGTTCTTCAGATCCGGGGAGCGATCGCGACGGAGCGGCTATAAAGAAATAGCCGCGCCGTCGTCACGGATCGCTCCCCGAGGGAACCCGACCGCCGCATGTAGCGGGGGGGGGGGGGGGTCCCGATCGAACCCCCAACCCGCTAGAAGGCAGGGACGTACAGGTACGCCAATGTGCCTGTACGTGCCATTCTGCCGACGTATATATACATGCGGCGGTCGGGAAGGGGTTAAAGTGTTGCAGTGCCGTATCGCAAAATAATGGCCTAGTCAGGAAGGGGGTAAATCCTTCCAGGGCTGAAGTGGGTAAATATAAAACATCCCTAGTTATAAACCAGAAGACCAAATCACAAGGAGAGATTACCAATGCTATTATTTAAAGAAATACATTTACAGTATTTACCAATGAGAGTCACCAGTAGACATGTGCAGAAGGGAAAGATTCGTTATGTTCCACCTATTTAAAAGTCAGCAATTACAAAAAGTGTAGCTGCTGACTTTTAATAATCAGACACTTGCCGGTCCCACGGTCCAGAGATGCGTGCGCACAAAGCCCCGCTCCTCCCCCCCCCCACCTCTCTGCGGCACCAGCATTCTAACTGTGGGTGCCCAGCTGTGGCTTCACAGTCAGGCGCGCACTGCCCTGTGATTGGCCGGGCAATCTTCTGGGACCTGTGACGTGTCCCAGAAGATTGCAAGGAGGGAGAGGTGACAGGGTACCCTTTCCTTCCCCAAAAAAAGGACATGCCAAATGTGGCATGTCAGGGGGTCACCAACACTTAAAGCTGAAGTTCCATTTTTGTGTGGAACTCCGCTTTAACCACTTCCTTACTGGGCACTTAAACCCCTTCCTGACCAGAGGACTTTTTGCGATTCGGCACTGCGTCGCTTTAACTGACAATTGCGCGGTCATGCGACGTGGCTCCCAAACAAAATTAACGTCCTTTTTTCCCCACAAATAGAGCTTTCTTTTGGTGGTATTTGATCACCTCTGCGTTTTTTATTTTTTGCGCTATAAACAAAAATAGAGCGACAATTTTGGAAAAAAAAACATTTTTTTACTTGTTGCTATAATAAATAGCTCAATTTTTTTTTTTTACGTTTTTTTTTTATCCTAAGTCTAGGCCGATACGTATTCTACATATTTTTAGTAAAAAAAAAAAAAAAAAAATCGCAATAAGCGACTGGTTTGCGCAAAAGTTATAGCGCCTACAAAATAAGGGACAGAATTATTATTATTATTTTTTTTTTTTTTTACTAGTAATGGCGGCGATCTGCGATTTTTATTGGGACAGCGACGTTATGGCGGACACTTTTGACACATTTTTGGCACCATTCACATTTATACTGCGATCAGTGCTATAAATATGCACTAATTACTGTATAAATGTGACTGGCAGGGAAGGGGTTAACACTAGGGGGTGAGGAAGGGGTTAAATGTGTACCCTAATATTAGTGTTCTAACTGTGGGGGGAGGGGGGTGACCGATCTGTGTCCCTATGTACAAGAGACACAGATCCGTCTCCTCTCTCCCCTGACAGCACCGCTGTCTGTGAGAGCCGGCAATGAGAGATGATCTCATATGTAAACATATGAGATCATCTCTCATTGGCCGCACAGATCGCCTAGGAAACGGCCACTCCGATTGGCTGTTCACGGCGATCTGTGACTGGCTGTGTCCAAGGGACACGGCAAGCACAGCAGTTCCCCGCTGCGCGCTCGGGGAACGTGCAAAGGGGCGGCCGTAAAAAGACGGCCTGTTAGAGTTTGGGAGCCGCGCTGAGGCCGTACAAAGTCGTACGGCCGTCAGCTAGTGGTTAAAGAGGAAGTAAACCCTCTCATCCAAAACAAAAAGAGAACCTGCAAGACAAAGGCATAATGAGCTAGTATGCATAGCATACTAGCTCATTATAAATTACTTACCTGAGATCGAAACCCCCGCAGCGGCCCTCGTTCGCCTCCTCCAACGCCGCCATGACACCCCTCAGTGACTTCCGGGTATCGCTGCTCTGGCGCTGTGGCGGGCCTGAGCAGCGATGACGTCACTCCCGCGAGTGCCGCCACTAGCAGCATGATCGCCGTTAGAAGCGGCACGCTCAGTGCGCCTGCACAGTGTGTGTAGAAATGTAGACCCCCCTCTCTTGCTCTCTCCTGAGATGGGAATGTGGGTTGTGTAGTGTGCACAGAGCTGTACATACACTATATTGCCCAGAGTATTGGGGCATCCGCCTTTACACGCACATGAACTTTAACCACTTCAGCCCCGGACCATTTTGCTGGTCAATGACTGGGCCACTTTTTGCGATTCGGCACTGCGTCGCTTTAACAGACAATTGCCACAAGTCTGACACACCAGAGCCCAGGGAAGGTAAAAGTGGCGGGTTCAGTCACTTTGAGAGGCAGCTGACCTACCTGCCCACTACACTGACCTCTAAAATTACCTACCTGCCCACTACACTGACCTCTAAAATGACCTACCTGCCCACTACACTGACCTGACCCCTAAAATGACCTGTCCACTGCACTGACCCCCCCTGACCACTACACTCCTTCCTGCAGTACTCACACTACTGACTACTTCCCCACACAAACACAAGGTAGATGGGTGGATTTCACTCACCACTCCAGGCCTCCATCCATGAAGATCATCCATAGGTGACTGCTATCTCCCAGTCGCTCCAGAGGAAGTTACACGCAGAAGCCCTTCCTCAGGACACGATTCTTTTGTATGGCCCAGTCGCAGGGTCCCTTCTTGAGGTGACATAACTGAGCCATGAGAAAGGGACACTGTGACATGGATCACTTCAGAGGAAGCAGCACTCCTCCCCTGCAGGCCAAGAACTCCAGCAGCACTCTCCACACGCTCGTCTGCACCGAGCACCGTCCCTCCCACTCACACAAGGCAAGCACCTGAGGCATCATGGGGGACAGGACAGGCTGGACCAGACCACTGGAGTCCCTGGGCGGGGGGGGAGGTGCAGGTGCTGAGAGGACTGGAGTCTGCTTTATTGATCGTGCACAGTGATAATAGGGGCTGCTGGAGGAAGTCACTCATGGGATGGGACAGCAGCAATAACATTCATAGCAGCACAGAGGCAGAGGACAGGTTTGAAATGAGCTTACTCGCAGGGGAAAGAGCACTGGCTGCTAGGGTGACCACATTTCCAAACTGCCATTCAGGGACACCCCCCCCCCCCCCTAAAAAATATATGTTTTTTTACATATTTTTTTGCGTATTTTGGGGGCAGGGGCGTATCATGAAATCAGCGGGCCCGTGTGCAAGATCAAAAGAGGGCCCTAGGCCCCATCAAATGCTGCCACTGTGCCCCATCTAATGCCACCACTGTGCCCCATCTAATGCCACCACTGTGCCCCATCTAATGCCGCCACTGTTCCCATCAAATGCAATCACTTGTGCCCCATCAGATGCAATCACTTGTGCCCCATCAAATGCCACCACTGTACCCTATCTAATGCCACCACTGTGCCCCATCATATGCAATCACTTGTGCCATCAAATGCAATCACTTGTGCCATCAAATGCAGTCACTTGTGCCATCAAATGCAGTCACTTGTGCCATCAAATGCAGTCACTGTTCCCATCAAATGCCGCCACTGTTCCCATCAAATGCCGCCACTGTTCCCATCAAATGCCGCCACTGTTCCCCATCAAATGCCACTACTGTGCCCCATGAAATGCTGCCAGTGTGTCCAGCAATTGTTGCTACTGTGCCCCATCAGATGCTGCCAGTGTGCCCATGAATTGTCGCTACTGTGCCCATCAGATGCTGCCAGTGTGCCCATGAAATGTTACTACTGTGCCCCATCAGATGCTGCCAGTGTGCCCATGAAATGTTACTACTGTGCCCCATCAGATGCTGCCAGTGTGCCCATGAAATGTTACTACTGTGCCCCATCAGATGCTGCCAGTGTGACCATGAATAGTCGCTACTGTGCCCATCAGATCAGATGCTGCCAGTGTGCCTATCAATTGCCGCTACTGTGCCCATCAGATCAGATGCTGCCAGTGTGCCCATGAATTTTCGCTACTGTGCCCCATCAGATTCTGCCAGTGTGCCTATCAATTGCCGCTACTGTGCCCATCAGATCAGATGCTGCCAGTGTGCCGATTAATTGTCACTACCGTGCCCCATCAAATGCTGCCAGTGTGCCCATGAATTGTCGCTACTGTGCCCCCATCAAATGCTGCCAGTGTGCCCATGAATTGTCGCTACTGTGCCCCCATCAGATGCTGCCAGTGTGCCCATGAATTGTCGCTACAGTGCCCAATCAAATGCTGCCAGTGTGCCCATGAATTGTCGCTACTGTGCCCCCATCAGATGCTGCGAGTGTGCCCATGAATTGTCGCTACAGTGCCCAATCAAATGCTGCCAGTGTGCCCATGAATTGTCGCTACTGTGCCCCCATCATATGCTGCCAGTGTGCCCATGAATTGTCGCTACAGTGCCCAATCAAATGCTGCCAGTGTGCCCATGAATTGTCGCTACTGTGCCCCCATCAGATGCTGCCAGTGTGCCCATGAATTGTCGCTACAGTGCCCAATCAAATGCTGCCAGTGTGCCCATGAATTGTTGCTACAGTGCCCAATCAAATGCTGCCAGTGTGCCCATGAATTGTCACTACTGTGCCCCATCAGATGCTGCCAGTGTGCCCATGAATTGTCACTACTGTGCCCCATCAGATGCTGCCAGTCAGTGTCAATTGCCCCTATTTGCTTACCTTTTAAGATGATGATAATATGGATGAAGTCTGCATCTGTTGGTGGTGGGGCAGGGGGGAAGTCTTCAGCCAGCGCCGGGCGGTCTTCTCTAACTCCGACAGTCGGGCCGCTCGGGCGGGAGGAGGAGGAGCCAGGCCTAAAAACAGTGCACAGAGTTGCCCACTTGCCCTGCGGCAGCGGGAAGTCGCGGGACGGACGGTGGTGGCCTGCGCTGGGCTGGGCAGTGGGCTGGAGCAGTGGAGGCGGAGCGTGGTGGAAGAGGTCAGAGCTCGGAGGGCTCGGTCTGCGCCGCGGTAGTGCTGAGCTGCTCTCTCTGTTAACCGCGGCTGAAGGAGGAGAGGAGGAGGAGGTGGGGGTGGAGTCAGAGCCTCAGAGAGAGAGAGAGAGCTGGGCACGGTGACGTCACTGGTTGCTACACGCCAAGCGGGGCGGCCTTAGCAACCAGTGACTTAGAATTATGTATGACAGCGGCACTGACTGCGGCAGTGAGTGTGGCAGCCGGGAGGCAGTCAAATGTGTTTAATACTTTGATTCCGGGACACTCTATTGTCCCGGATTGAAGGCTTCCGGGACACGGGACAAAATTTTAAATTACGGGACGATCCCGGGCAAACCGGGACACGTGGTCACCCTACTGGCTGCCCACCCCCACGCTACACTACTGGGCTGGCCCGGCCGGATGACGGTAGAACGGCTGCCTGGCATCAGTTTCTATCCGGGCCGGGACGCTGTATTGTCCCGCAATGGGGGTGCCCGAGACCCGGGATTGATCTGCTAATTGCGGGAAGGTCCCGGGCAATCCGGGACACGTGGGCACCCTACCACACACACCAGTTCCCTCTCTGTACCCCCGCACATCTGCCCCCCACCACACACACCAGTTCCCTCTCTGTACCCCCGCACATCTGCCCCCCACACACACACCAGTTCCCTCTCTGTACCCCCGCACATCTGCCCCCCACACACACACCAGTTCCCTCTCTGTACCCCTGCACATCTGCCCCCACACACACACCAGTTCCCTCTCTGTACCCCCGCACATCTGCCCCCCACACACACACCAGTTCCCTCTCTGTACCCCCGCACATCTGCCCCCCACACACACACCAGTTCCCTCTCTGTACCCCTGCACATCTGCCCCCCACACACACACCAGTTCCCTCTCTGTACCCCCGCACATCTGCCCCCCCCCCCACACACACACCAGTTCCCTCTCTGTACCCCCGCACATCTGCCCCCCCCCCACACACACACACACACCAGTTCCCTCTCTGTACCTCCGCACATCTGCCCCCCCACACACACACACACCAGTTCCCTCTCTGTACCCCGCACATCTGCCCCCCCCACACACACCAGTTCCCTCTCTGTACCCCGCACATCTGCCCCCCCCCACACACACCAGTTCCCTCTCTGTCCCCCCGCACATCTGCCCCCCCACACACACTAGTTCCCTCTCTGTACCCCCGCACATCTGCCCCCCCCACACACACACACCAGTTCCCTCTGTGTCCCCCTGCACATCTGCCCCCCCACACACACACCAGTTCCCTCTCTGTACCCCCGCACATGTGCCCCCCCCCACACACACACACACCAGTTCCCTCTCTGTACCCCCGCACATCTGCCCCCACACACACACCAGTTCCCTCTGTGTCCCCCCGCACATCTGCCCCCCCACACACACACCAGTTCCCTCTCTGTACCCCCGCACATCTGCCCCCCCACAGACACACACACCAGTTCCCTCTCCGAACCCCTGCACATCTGGCCCCCCCCCACACACACACACACCAGTTCCCTCTCTGTACCCCCGCACATCTGCCCCCCCCACACACACCAGTTCCCTCTGTACCCCCGCTAGGGTTGCCACCTGTCCAGGATTCACCCGGGTTTGGGATCTTGTGTCCGGGTTTCAGTCTGCCTGAAACCCGGACACATTATTTAGACTGGGCTGTGGCTCCCCAAGTAACTGAGGTAGTCACACAAAACTCTGTTGCCATTCGGGAGATGCAGGCCGCTGTCTGGGGGCAGGTTTGGCATCACTGAGGGGGAGCCATGATGTCAGCAAGAGCAGTTTGGCCACACCCACTGTTTGCCGCAGCGTGCTGCAATACCACTGTCCTTGAGGCACCCAAAGGTGCCCCAGGTCTTTTATTATCCGATTGTGTATACTACGGAAAAAAACATGCCCTGTGCCGCTAAAGTGTTCGGGTTTGGCTTGAAGAAAAGGTGGCAACCCTAACCCCCGCACATCTGCCCCCTCCCCCCACACACACCAGTTCCCCCTCTGTACCCCCCCCCCCACACCAGATCCCCCTCTGTACCCCCCCACACACACCAGTTCCCCCTCTGAACCACCAGTTCTTCTCTTTACCACCCCAAGTCCATTTTTTTTTAATTTCATGTGACAGGGTGCAAGATGCAACACAGAGCGTGCTGCCTGTGCTTCCACTATGTACCTGAGCCAGCGGCGGTGAAGGCTTTACTTAAGGAGTGCGGCGCTGCTGCCTGTCCTCTCCTCTCCTGTCTGCCTGTCCTCCGCTCCTCTCAACAGACCCCCTAGCGACCAGGAGGAGTGGGGGGGGGATCGCATATCACGGCAAGCCCGGGCCGGACTTACATGCAGGGCTTCCATCTCACCCCCCGGCCGGTTCCGTCGATCATGCAGCACTTCCGGCCGGCTGCTCCTTGTAGTCCCAGCTCTCTCCCCTCATCTTGTCACTGCCGCTGCTGATGTCTTCAACGGCGCAACCGCCAGAGGTGTATTTAGGTTTTGTGCTGCCCTAGGCCTGACTAAACTTGTGCACCCCCTAATTTAAATATGACACACCCCTTCCTGGCAAGGTCACGCCCCTTTCTGTTTAAGACCTGCCCTAAAAAAATTGAGTGGGGACACTAGTTCTGAGGGCCGGTTGGGGGGGCAATGAATTCCCTTAATTTGCATAAATTTCCTCTCACTTCCTGTTTGGCTATGGGGTAGGAAGTGAAGGGAAATTTCTGCAATGGGACGGGGATGGTAAAAAATAAACTGACAGGGGCTCTAACCCCCCCCCCCCTTAATCTATCCAAAATTAAAAATAAAGGGCCAGATTCACAAAGAGATAAGACGGTGTATCTCCAGATACACCATCGTATCTCTGACTTACACTGGTCCTATCTATGCGTCTGATTAATAGAATCAGTTACGCATAGATAGGGCTAAGATCCGACAAGTGTAACTGTGTTACACTGTCGGATCTTATTTTCAATTTAAAAATGGCGCCGGGGGCGTTCCCGCTGATTTCCGTTGAATAATATGTAAATCAGCGAGATACGCAAATTCACGAACGTACGCGGACCCGACGCAGTCTTCTTACGACGTTTCCGTAGCGGCGTTCCCGGCGTATACTTACCCCTGCTTCTATGAGGCGCAGCCAATGTTAAGTATAGCCGGCGTTCACGCGTCGAATTTCACGAGTTTGAATTTTCTTACGCCGTTTGCGTACGCCGATTCACAAACACGCGCGTCCCAAGTCACGCTCACGTCGAAACCACTGACGTCCTAGTGACGTCAGTGGGAGCAATGCACGCCGGGAAATTCCCCGGACGGCGCATGCGCATTTAAATCGGCGCGGGAACGCGCCTGATTTAAATAGTACACTCCCCCTAGCCGCGGAATTTGAATTCCGCCGGGGGATTTAGGATCCGCCGCCGCAAGTTTGGAGGTAAGTGGTTTGTGAATTAGCCACTTGCCTCTCAAACTTGCGGGAGCGGATCTTAAATCACGTAGATCGAGCGGATCTATAGATCCGCTGATCTACGTGAATCTGGCCCAAAGTGTTTCCTATAGTTCTACTTTAAGCACAAATTTCTGATAATTTTATGGAGAGGACTAAGAAGATATAACCATGCCAATGGTGCAGCAGAACCCCCCCACAGTTGCTGAATGCCGGCCGCCTGCATAACAGAAGCAGTGCGGCCGCTTTATGGGGGCGCTAGACTAATTTGCCTCTCAGCCCAGTCTGCCCCATAAGACTGCCGCTACACTAACAGTGTAGCGCAAGCCGGCGGGCACTCTTTCCGTGCTGCCCCCCTGCAAAGTGCTGCCCTAGGCCTGGGCCTTGTTGGCCTAGGCCAGGATACAGCGCTGGCAACCGCCCCCTAGCCTGTCGGCTGGCGCTATTAATGCATATTTTAAAAAAAATGCTGATCCTGGAGGTATTTTACTCCGAATCCCCAGCGAGTGGCTTGGGATGCGGATTTTGCCGCTCCCCCTACCCTGGCGCTCTAGGCAGCCGCCTGACTTGCCTATGCCTAGCGCCGGCCCTGGGAACAGGTGTTTATGAGGTGACACAACCATTTACCCATACTTGTGCACAGACATACAGGTAAGTCCATACATATTTGGACACAGGTACAATTTTGATTCTTTTGGCTCTGAATGCCACCAGAATAAAATTAATCTAATTAATTTGAAGGGCAGACTCAGCTTTAATTCAAGGGGTTGAACGCACATATTAAGTACAAATTATAGGAACTGTAACCATTTTTATACACAGCCCCCCCCCCCCCCCCATTTAGGGGCTCACATGTAGTTGGACAAATTGATACAATCATAAATGTTCATTTTTTATATTTTGTTGAGAATCGTTTACTGGCAATGAGTGCCTGAAGTCTGGAACCCATGGACATTACCAGACTGGGTTTCCTCCTTTCTGATGCTTTGCCAGGCTCTAGCTGCAGCTTTCTTCAGTTGTTCTATGAGGTAAACCAAACTGGGAGCCTGACAAGTTATATATAGTTACATAAGATCCCATATTCCCCAATAGGAATACTACAAAACACCATTCAGCCCTCCAACCCATCAAAGGTTGAGGTGTGTACTCATAATGATCCTCCTCACAGAATCCCCAGGTGCAGGCAATGCATCAAGCAAGGCAGAAAAAAGAAAATGTCTTTCTGGACAGCCGCACTCAAAACAAAAAGTTGCCTTTATTGTAAAATCACAGCAGCACTACAAATCACAGCAGACTGGACAGCTGATGCGTTTCACACTATTCCTAGTGTTTAATCATAGCCCCAGGGGGCCCCTGCAGCCTCCCTGTCATATTATCATTTCCTCCACAAAGTCCAGCTCCGATCTGCCCAAGGGCCCCACAGCCACGCTCCAGTACTGGGCTTTAACTTTGCCTTCCACGGTCCATTCCCCTCCGTTCTCATTGGCTGGGGACAAGCTGTGAGCCATTTCCTGAATGGAGAGGAGCACAGGGTGAGAACAGCCCAGGGGCCAGGTCAACTTTTGCATCAGAGCTCACAAGCTTCAAGCTACGCCTCTGCCTGGTGGTATGACTAAAACAGGGGATCAAGCCATGAGTGATAACTGGATAGTGAGGGAATGCCCTCATCCACTGGTAGTGCCGCACAATGTCACACACAGATATAAGTCATATGGAGGATGGAAAGTGCTATACAGTGTCACAGGGACACACAGATAATTGCATACATCTGGCCAGTGAGTGAATGGGTCCCGTTAGAACTGCCGATATGATCAGTGATGTGTATGAGTGTACTCACAGATCCGTTTCCTCAAGTGACAGCTGGATGGTTGTAGTTGTGGCAGTCCTCCAAAGAATTTCAATCAACAAGGTGACTGAATAAAGATGATAGAAAACGGTAATCCCCTAGGTCAAGCAGGTAATGCAAGTTACATAGTAATCCTGTGTAAATCATGCAGGAGCAAAAAGTAAAAAATATTGAATTTTTTTCAAAATTGTCGCTCTATTTTTGTTTATAGCGCAAAAAATAAAAACCGCAGAGGTGATCGAATACCACCAAAAGAAAGCTCTATTTGTGGGGGAAAAAAAGACGCCAATTTTGTTTGGGAGCCACGTCGCACGACCGCGCAATTGTCAGTTAAAGTAACGCAGTGCCGAATCGCAAAAAGGGGCAAGGTCCTTTAGCTGCATTTTGGTCCAGGTCTTAAGTGGTTAATACAAAGTCCCGTCTCCTATGATAGACAGAACAGTCATCCAATGCCAGCCCAGGAGACGGGACTTCCAATTACAGATGGCGCAGAGTAAACAGGAGATTCTTCTGTATGTAATCTGACAGCACTCTTCCCGCCACCTCCCAGGCAGCTCTGATAAATACAGTATATATCCTTCGTGGCACTGGGGGCCACAAAAGTTTTATATAATTCCCAATTACCAGGGGGGCCGTATTAAACCAGAACATGGGCTGCCATTGGCCCACGGGCCGGACTTTGGACATGCCTGATCTAGACAAACCAGACTAAATACCTGCTCCAAGAGAGAGAGAGAGACTTGTAAAGCGCAACACATGCGAACTGAATCGCCTCTGGGCGCTGTATCCATTTCACGGGTAAGGAACCCCTTGACCTCAGAAGAGATGGGTTTTAATCTTTCTCCTGAAGGCCAAGTGGTCCGACTCCAGTCGGATGGTGGTTGGTAGTGCATTCCACAGGCGGGGTCCCTGGACGGCAAATCTTCAATCTCCTTTGGACTTATATCTGGCCTTGGGTATCTGGAGGAGGTTTTGATTGGTGGATCGCAGAATGCGATTGGGGTTATGGGCTTTTATTTTTTCGCATAGATATTGGGGGGCGTTGCCTTGAATACACTTATGTATTAGGCAGAGTGCCTTGAAAGTGATTCTGTCTTTTACTGGCAACCAATGAAGGGATCTCAGTGAAGGTGAGATTGATTCCCATGTTTTTTTCCCAGTCACTAGTCGAGCGGCCGTATTTTGAACGACTTGCAGACGAGTGATTTGGTATTTGGGGAGTCCTAGATAGAGGGCATTTGCGTAGTCGAGTCTGGAATTGATGATTGTTCCCACCACGACTGCAATGTCCTCTTTCGGGATAAAGGGCGTGAGTCTGCGTAGTAGGCGCAGCAGATGGTGGGATCCGCTGACTACTGACCCTATTTGTGCATCCATTGTCATGTAGGTATCGAAAATGACTCTGAGACTTTTGACTTTGGTGCTAGGGGTGATAGTTTTACCCAGAATGGGTGGGGGAGTCCATGTTGACGCGGGGTGATTTTTCCGGTTAGCGTGAAACAGGAGAAGTTCTGTTTTCGAACCATTGAGTTTAAGATAACTGTTTGTCATCCAGTTATCTATTAGAGTGAGGCATTTCTCTAGTCCAAGAGAATGATCCTTTTTGTTGCAGATGCGGAAATACAGTTGTGTGTCGTCTGCATAGGAGTGGTAAAGTAACTTCTGGTTACTGATGATTTCAAAGAGAGGGCGAAGATAGATATTAAACAATACGGGCGATAAGGGAGATCCCTGAGGGACTCCGCATGACACTGAACGTTTTTCAGAAGTGAAAGACCCCAGTTTCACTATTTGTGATCGGTTTTCCAAGAAGGAGGAGAACCAGGGTAAAACACATTCAGCGACTCCGGCTACTTCAGCTAGCCTAGCCAGTAGTAGTCCGTGGTCTACAGTGTCAAAAGCCGCGCTTAGGTCCAGCAGTATCAGGAGACAAGATTCTCCTTCGTCTGCGGCCTCTAGAGCGTCATCCCATATTTTGAGCAGCGCCGTTTCTGTTCCGTGACCCGGACGGAAGCCTGATTGAAACGGATCGAGTAATTTATGGGTGTCTAAATGCAGTTGCAGCTGTTGTACAACTACTTTCTCCATTACCTTGGAGAAGACATTTAGAGCTGTTATGGGCCTCCGGTTGTTTGGGTCTTTGGGGTCGAGGGTATTTTTTTTTAGAATTGGTTTTATTGTACCTTGTTTTAGCAAGGTAGGCACCATGCCCTCCTTGAATGATTGGTTAATGAGCTGTACGATAGCTGGTGCCAGTATATCGGCACTTTCTTTCAGCAGTTTAGTGGGGATGATATCATTGGGTGCTGTGCTATTACGCAGAGTCCCGATGATGTTTTTAGTGGCATCGATGGAAATGGGTTTTAGAGTGAATTTTGGTGGTTGCGACGGATTTATGTGGGTATTAGGTTTGTGATTTGGGGGGGAGTTGGTGACGGTTCCATTTTGCTGAATACTTTCACAGATTTTTTCAATTTTATTAATAAAATAATCCGATAATTCGTTGCAAAATTCTTGTGAATCAGAATTGGGGGCCTCTAAACAAGCTGGATTCATAGTCTGAGTGACCAGCTTCAAGAGTTCTCGGGGGCGGTTAAGGGCATTTGCGATGATGTTGGAGAAATGCTCCAAGCTTGCCTGATATGGTCCTGCTGGGAACTGGCCACGGACCTATGGATCCTGCTGGCTACTGGAGTGGGCACTGGTAGGCTGCATTTGGTGGGCACTGGTAGGCTGCATTTGATGCATTGATATCTTTATAACATTAATATTAGTATAATTCCCGCAGTCTCTGACCATCTCTTGTATCATGTCTGCAGTCTCTGACCATCTCTGGTATCATGTCTGCAGCCAATCCCCGAAGACGTCATATTTCGATGAAACTAGTAGGCGTGGCTTGCGTTCTGGCGCTATCTCGTCCCATACAGCAGGCTAGGACAGTGGGAGGAGTGAGGAGAAGACGCCGAGATCGTTCGGGTGAACGGCAACTTGTACAGGAGGACGCTGTGTCTCGATATGCTTTTATTACACTACTTAAATGTAAGTGCAATACTTTTTTAATAAACACTTTTTATCAACTATATTACGCTATGGGGCTTCCATGTGTTTTCTCTCCCTCTGAGACACGGTTGACAGACTCTGCATAGGACGTGATTACTGAATACTGGAGTGCTGGCATCTTTGAGTCTTGTTGGGAGACTTTAAATATTAACCTGGGCTTATCCTGACCGCTGCAGTGGTCAGAGAATCTGGTAAGCAGATTATTACTTCTCATCACTTTGGGTGTTTCAATTCAGTGGATAAGGACTCTATCAACTATTGTGGATGTCACTCTTTGAACACTGTTTATGTGATCACCATTGGACTTTATCTTTTATAAAAGTTTTTTTTGGTATTTTTTCACTATAAATGATACCAATTTAATACCATTATTTTTTATGATTATTTTGTTTTGACTTTGTAGCACTGGGATTTCCATTCACATGCAAATTCTTACACTGCTGAAAGTTTCCATTTATCTAGTTCATTTCTAGGTATCATTATCAAATCACAAATAGTATTTGCGCTGTACCTCTTCCTTTTTTCTTATCATGTCTGCAGTCTCTGACCATCTCTGGTATCATGTCTG